>NW_020884913.1:2955243-2977056 GCF_003945725.1 Corapipo altera
TGTCACCACTCGGTGGCCCCGCGGCCACAGGGGTGCTGGTGCCCGTGCCCCCCTCGCCTCAGGGGCCACTCTGCTGCCCTCAGGAGCTCCAGAGCTACATTTGTCAAAAAAGAGCTAAGTTTTTCGAAATAGAAGTTCGGGTATAAATCGGTATCGGTACTGTGGTAGAAATGGTTATACTGGCTGGGCCATGAGGTCCTGCTGCTATCCCGCGGCTTTAACCTCAGCTGACCGTGAGGTTCCCTCAGGGGAGGGCACAAGGAGCTGCCCACAGGTGCTGCGAGACTTGAAGTCTGAGGTAAAGCATTTCTGGGTTTATTCCCACCTTTCTCTGCTTGCTGAGGATGCACTAAATCCTCAGGGAAACCCAGGCTCAGTCCAGGGTCGGCCCTCGGGGCAGGATCTGGTGTGTGAGAAAACACCAGGGAGTCCAACTGTGCCACGGGAAACTCAACCTCGGCTCTGTGTAATCAAGTCCTTAACAGAGACGTGGCAACTCGCACATAAAAGGCTTCGGCGGCCGTTCCGTTCTATTTGTGAAACTTCTCCGCAGCAGTTTTACAAGGCGTGGTAAGAATGGTCCATGTGTGAAATATAGCCTTGAATTCTGATACCAGACACAGCTGTGGTGCTGGCACTCCCCCATCCCCACTGATCTTCTCATTACTAGTGATAAGAAAAATGAACTCAATGATAAATATTCAGAGGAAAACCGTATATCAAAATCAGCCGTGCTGTAAATGTGCCTTACATTATCAACACAGGGATTCCAATGTGATGCCTCAATTGTCTGGTATTAACCGTATTATGCTTAAAGAAAATATATGTATGTACATATACCCCACAAACATTCAGATAAACAAGTCTTTATTCACTATTCCCCTCTTTTTGCTTTTTCTGCTGCACCATTTATCTTTCATGTTCGTTCTGGAACGATATTTTCTTCCCTTATCTTTTTTCTTCCTTCCTTCCCCAGACATTGATGTTTTACCTGCAGGCTTTTCAGTATTTTGTTTCAACCTTAATTTTGTTACATGTTAGAAATTCATTGCTGTCACAACTTTACCTACATTGTATTTTTCTTCCCTCTAAACAAAAAGTGATATTTCTAAAATATTGTTACACATTTTATCCTGCTTGTCATGATTGTCTCTGCTTAGTATTCCAGTCTCTTTATGTTCTATTTATTATTCTATTTCTCTTCAGTCACCTGTTGCTGAATATGTCTTTCATTACTGGAAGCAGCAATGTTTGATGCACTGGCTGTTTCTGAGGACCTTACATCTAATTTCTTTGCTTATAATACCTGGGAATTCCTGGTGGCACTTCTGATATTGGGTGGTTGCCAGGCTGTTGGATTCAGAGGCCAGAGAGCAGCTGTATCCAAAATTATGGGCATCTTTAGGTCATCAGAGGTTGAGCTTGAGGTCAGTGATACCCTGTTACAAGTGACAAAAGGTATCAATATTACATTATGTGTGAGAAAGGCTCCTGAATGCTGTACAGCTGAAATTTTGTCCTTGGAAGTTGTTTGCTACCTAATTTATTCCTGTTTCCTCACAACTGTTTCCAAGTCTCTGCTGCTGCTGGTGGCTCATCCTTCTAAATTTCAAAACTGGGAGGAGGAGCCAGAGGGCAGCCTTCCAAGCAGGAGTAGGAAAGATAATTAAGCAATTAATGTCTGGCATTGGAGTTGGATCTGCTTGGGAACAGAGGAACCACGGCTGTGACTCCTGCCTGGAGTGGGACAGGACAGTGGCAGGACCTGAGCCCCCTGCAAGGGCTGACAAACAGTAGAGCTCTGGTAGCTTGAGCCTGTTCCCCTTAGTTGTCCTTTCATGTCCCTTCTGACCCAAACCATTCTGTGATTCCATAATTCATTCTGTATTTGGGGCTTCATAGAATGGATTGGTAGAAATAGCAAGTAACTTCTATTTATTTTGCACAGTTATAAGCAAGAAAATAAAGACTCCTTTTAAGAAAGACGGAAATTATTATGGTTTCTTCAGAAGAAAAATGAGCTGTAGCACGAGACTGTTGTGTCCTTGACCTTCCTGGTAATACAGACCCCTATAGATTTTACAGATGCATTTATTAAAAAATAAATAATTTAAACATTTGTCTTGTATACATATATATATATATCAGGTAACAGAAAATTGGTCATATTTAGCAAATGACAAGGTACCTACAAAACCAGTGAAAATGTGTTTTCAAATAAAGTGGTTCAAAAAAGAAGCAGGGAAACATAGTGTACCTTACTGAAATCGATAAAACTAAAAAAAAAATAAAAAAGTTTAAGATTATGGTAGTGTATCTTTTTGCTATAAAGATAAATAATATCCTAACATAATGCAAAAAAAAAAAAAAAAAGGGCAGTTTAATAAGTTTAAAATGATAAATGGAAGAAACAACCAATTCCAAACCAGGAGCGCTGTTGGAATAAACCCCTGAAACGAAAGCAGAAGTAGGTGGTAGAGGTGCTTCTATAATATGTCAGATTTTATGTCTTGAGATGGCCAATCCATTCTTGTTTTCACATCCTGTTAGTGGGATTTGCATTTGATATCCAGAAGATCAGATTTGTTTCCTGCAGATTGGAAGCACATGCCACTTGTAAATCTCCTTTTCCTGCGGCTTTTCGCAGCCTGTGTGTGCCCAGCATTCCTGTCACCCTGAACAGCTGAACTGCAGCAATTTGTGCCTCTTCACACATATATGTGAAAGTACATGCATATTTTAGAGCTTTGTGGATTTGGGTTTTTTTTTTCATTTCATAGTTAGCTGATTTTGTTGGTTGCCTGTAGTGCCCCTATAGCCACACTGAATTTTCCAGCTTGAGTCCTCCAAATTACTGTGTCTTGGCATAGGAATATTTACAAAGTAAATCCTTATTTAAAGGGGAAATAAATACCTGTATTCTCAGAGCTCAACCTAAATGAAGGTTTTGTCAACATAACTATACTGTTTTCCTCCATCTTTAAACATGTGTCTGTCTATAGTCTATAGAGATTGTTAGTAACTAACTAAACACTCCTACAGACCAGCTTATCTTCTGAGAACTTAATTTTACATGTAACTTTGGAAGGAAAGAGTAGTTCTCATTAGCTGAATGTAAACTTTTGGTCAGTCTTTTTAAAGATTGGTTACAGATTGGGGCCATCATGAAAGCCAGAGTCAGGATTTACCAGGGAGCATTGTTGTACCCCCTGGTAAGGCACTGGAGTTGGGTGTTCAGGGGCTGCTGAGAGTAACAAACCTCAGTGAGTGTCCTGGCTCCCTGCATTTCTTTACCTTGACCTTGAGCTCACGAGCACATTCCACTTCTGTGCTTACATCCACACTTTGCTTCTTGCTGTTTTCATGCTTCCAGGTTCTCCTCCTCACAATCTCTCCAGCCCCCAGACCCAGGTTTTCCATGAGAGAAGCGAGGAAGCAAAAATGCTCCAGAACTGAGAGAAACAGAAACACTTCCTGCGTGGATGGGAAGGTCCCACAGCTGTGTCACTGGGCTCCAACCCCAGATCCACTTCAGATCCCCTCACACAAATAAACTTCACTACACACTGAGTTAACCTCGTCTGCAACAGATACTGATTCATTCTTCAGTTCATATTCTATATTTTCAGTCTGATTTGATGTTAATCAACAATAATTGGCCATGGAAATTATTAGATAAGATCTTCCCTACCTATTTGGAAAACAAAAGTCAACTCCCACTTATTGTTTTCCCAGCCTCTTGTGAAGAGAGGCTACACAATATTGCAGCTGGAGAAAGGGAGCAGCTCCAGATCTGTGGATATGAAAACTTCCAGATTTGTGGATAACAGCACAGCAGGAGGCAGGGGGAATGCTGGGTGTATTTGGGATGCAGGATCATGTTGCTGTTGGGGTGGAAGCTCTCAGTTTCAGTTTGGTTTTCTGCATGTTAACGTACAGAGCTGCCCTGTTTTCATAAGTAGGGAACTGAGAAAAGAGAAAATAAACTTTGCTGTAAGGGAAGCCCTGTGCTGGAGCCCGGGGAAGGGAAGAGCACAGATCCTCCACAGCAATCCAAGTGTTCCCAAGTATTCCCATGAATGCTGGGGGGGGGGGAGAGATTGACAGAGCAGCCACTTGTGATTCTCATTCATGTGTTTGCCAGGGACTGCTTTTGTACAGAGCTGTTCAAATGTATTCCAGGAGCACAGCACTCCAGGAACGTGGCCCTCAGGGAATCTTAATGCCCCCACAATGCACAGCTTTCAGCCACAGGTTCCTTACGTGTCTTGAGTTATTGCAGAGAGCGGAGAGAGAATGCACAGGACATTTTACACCACGGAATCACCTGTCTCCTGCATTCCCACGGGGAACAATCAGTGATTAAAGTTATTAGTCAGTATTGCTGAGTAGAAATTTATGCTCAGGACTTGTCTCTTGGAGTTCTCTCGGTGATGTTTTAATATACTCTTCATGATTCTTCTACAGTGAAATTTATTTCCTGATTTTCATTTAATGATTTCTTTCTGTTTGGTGGCTTTTTAGCAGTAGTCTTTGTCTTTAGAGTCTAGGGAGTGGACTAAAAATACCAGAATTGTTTCAAAAGCATTGTGAAGAGCCTGGGCCCGTAGATTAATTTGCTCTAGAAAGGTAGGACATCTCCTAAGATGATTAAACTGTAAGGCTAGAAATGGACTAAATACACAGAAAAAAACCCCGTGTCAAATCTTGAAGTTTAAATATTTAATACATTGAAACAGAACAGGAATCATGCTCGTTCATGCTGCAGTTTCAGAGATGCAGCATGTGTGGTGCTTCCTGCAAAACGATCAGAAAACTATGAAAAAATTCAAAAAATCATTCGAAGTGAACTTTGGGAGTTTGTGCTCTCGCCAGTGAATCCCGGAAAGTGTGGAGGATACGGCAACTGAAAAACTTCTGATGCAAACTTAATGATTAAACTCAGAAAGGCAGAGATCAAAGAGGAACTGCTGGGGAGATGTGAGAATTCAGTCAGTTACAGATGTAAATAGAAGTTTCTCAACAAAAGGTCTGTTGACAGTGCAAGAATGAAATCTTCAATCACTCAAAACGAGAAATATGGGAGGATCAAAGAGCATGTCAATAGATAGTAAAACAAAACCTCAAGTGAATTAGTTAACTAATTAATTTCAGCTTTAAGTAAGGGATAAGTTTTAACAGGGACCAATTCTTTCTTTTGTGGCTTAACTAAGTATAGATTAATAAAGTGAGAATTGGGAATTTTATCATCAGCAGTTACTTAAAGGATAAGATCAGGGCAGAAACTGTTTTTCCAGTGTTTCCCAGTTAGCACAAACATATAAAATTCACACAGCAGAGCTTATCTAAGTGTTTCATATGAAAGTTAACGTTATCTGGGGTTTCATATGCCAGAGGTTGCTTCAGAAGGCTTTTACAAGAGTTTATCTTGTGTTTGGAATGCTGCTTGGGAGGATGTGATTCTGCACACTATGACCTGAATTATCCATACTCCAGAAGTAGTTTTACTGGTTGTTGCCATGACTGAGGTCGCTTTTCCCACACTAAACACATCTCCACAGAAGGAGGTGAGGAACAGCAGGAGGCAAACTGTGACCAATCCTAATCCTGGTCTTTGGAAGGAGAAATAAATCCATATGTGGCTTACTTTATGCTCTTTGTCGTGGCAGTGTAATTGATGCTGGTGCCAACATCTCTGTGTTTAAAAAATACAAGGCTTTGCTCTGAGGAAGTTCTGTCTTTACCTGCCTTGTTCCTTATGACACAGTTGGGTCACCCAAGGCCACGCCACCATTTCACCTCCCCTTCAAACCCAGACAGCTTAGTGAGGTAAATTAAGATCACTATGACTCTGCTCTCCAGACCTCTGGCAACAATCCTGAGCACGAGTGTACAGGCAAGAAATAACATTAAATTAAAGATAATTAAGCAATACATTTCATGGTGCTGACAATTTGGGAGTATGTAGGGCAGATGACTGATATAGTTTTAAATTGTTGAAATGTGACTGGCATTCCTCTGGGTTATGAATTGGCCACTAGGATACGATGAGGGACTGGTTGTAACTGCCCTGCTGCACTTACACAGCCTGTCAAGTGCTCACCAACCAGCCAAATGACAAAATCAAATTAAAAGGCTCATAGCCACTACTGTACAAGCCCCTGGAGACCCTGAATAAACAGATGGGTCTTGTGCTGAGGACCAGATGTGAACTGGCAAGGAAACAATTCCAGAGGCATCATTCCCCTTCGCTGCAAATTCCCCGTGTAGAGATGTTCAGATCTTGGGGCAACAGAGAAGAAACAGGATGCTCAAAATGAGGAGGAGTCTGATTCAGAAATATTCAAGCTCAGAGCCAATGCAAAGTAAAGGTCTTGCCTTTGTAAAGAGATGATATGTAAGATTAAATGATAATAGTTCTGATAAGGCATTAAATGGAAATGTTTATGTTTGTTGTGGGTTTTTTTAACCACTAATAGTTGAAAAAGAGGTGAGTGAATGAAGTTCCAGGAGGGATTCAGATCTAATGCTGCAGGGTAAGTGCCTGCAAGCTGCAAGGGTAAAGCAATGCATTGACAAAGACAAGCATTTTCTATCAGAATGGAAAAAAATAACATGTCCAGGACATGGACCAGGGTTGATGATGGTATGGAACAGTCCAACTGACCGACTGCATGGTCTCAAATCTGAATTTTTGGAGGCTCAAGTGGAATTGCAGTGATGAAACCACTATTTATGCAGATTGACTGCTGGTTTTGGCAGAGGTGAAACCAAATCATCACAGAAATTGTTATAATTACAAAACTAGGGAGGTTAATGTAGTCCAAGGTTTGGGTTAGTATATTTTTGGGAGTAAATTCCAAACTGCTTTATTAACAGATGTGCTTATATATTTTCAAACCAAAGTCCCACGTGCTCAGTAAATGCTTTGAGGGCTTTGCTAAAAATGTGTCCTGAAGGGATGAACCACTGGCTCAGCTGAAGTCAGTGGAAGCTTCCCAATTATTTTCATGAGGTCAGAACATCACTTTCATTGTTTAAAAGGCATCTTCATAAAGTGCATTATGACAATTATATACAAGTTAATTGTAAAAAATACTGTGCATCTGGAGGAATCTTCTGAAAAGCTGTAATTGTTTATGCACTCAGGTAGTAAAATGGCAGAAATAAATTAGATACATCTCAATCAATTTGTAATTTAAATATTTGCCTTATGCATGTTAACCATCGTGCATTTAAACACAGACAAGACTTAAATCAAACCCGCTGTGATTAATTCCTAATTCACAATGTACCCACTGCTTGCAGACGTAATCTATAAATATTAAGCTGTGACAGCTTGCCAGAACTTCTCCTGCAAGGACCTGCTGATGGAGTTTTTCTAAAGAGCCTTCATAAAAGCAGCAAACTGCGTGACCCTACAGGTGCCAGCTGCAGCAGTTGTTTCCCCAGCTCCCCCAATAAGATTTGTTGAAACTCTCTGTATCACAACGTCTTTATCGGTAATGGATCCCTCCCTTAATTTGCACTGATGCATTTGGAATGTCAGCTTCCAAAACAAGGCACATGGGAGGCATTTAAAGTAGATTTTATGAAAGGGAAATGAACAAAGAGCATGTCAGGTTCCATTTTGATTTGCATGACAAACCCAGCACGCAGTGTTCTGGTGGGTCGGGCTGGGCTCGCCTGCCACTCACGGCGTTTGTCACTTTGCTATGAGCACTTCTGACAGTCCGTTATGTTAATTGTTCTAAGGATTGTTTTCCTGGGGGAAGAAAGGGAAAGGCATTTTTAGTTTTGTTCTCCTTCCATCTACAGGAAAGGAGGGACATCTGAAGGAATGGAAAACGTTTTCAAGCGGGTTTTGATCTATTTTTTTTTTTTGGTAAATAATCCTGCGAGGTCATCAACGAAGTTTGGTATTTTAAATCTTATTGTTACTTGCTCTGTGTGTTTTTGAGTGGGAAGTACTAGGCCCCTAAACTAGAAACTTGGGGAGTCTATTGTTTTGGTGCACACCACTCTTTGATCCTTTGAGTCCCATAGTGATGGGTCCTGCAGAGTGGTTTGTGCTGTGCCTATGTGCTGCTGTGGGATGATATTGTGGTGCTTTGACAAGTGCTAGCAAGAAATTTAATGCCCTCTGAGGGCTTGTGGGACACCCATTGTTATTGGTATGTGGGGGACTCCCATGTGTCAGACCTGTTGGGGGATCTGTGCATGGACTGAATTCGGGAGGCACAATTCAAGGTGGAGGTTGCTGTGGCCCCTGAGGGTGCACACACTTCTCTACCACCTAAAACAGTCAGGGATTGTTTGGTGGTGGGTTTTGAGTTTCAGAGTTCCTGACTGAGTGCAGGTTGATCACAGAACAAGATTTTCAGACTGGCAAAATGAGCAACCATAAAGTTTCAGAAGGCTGTTGTTTATGTTGGTGTCTCTCTTCTGCAGTTACTGCTGATTTGCAGCCCAAGCAGAGCTGAGTGGTTGAAGAGTGAGGAGAGAAAGAAGATAGAAATAGAATTTTCCAGAGGTTTACAGGTAATCACTGACATTTACCTTTTAAGTTCTGAACTCCTACACTGCATGTGGTGTTCTCATTTACATGTTGTGATCTAAGTGCACCATGACAGATTAGCTCTAAATACAGAATGCTTTTATAGTATAAAATCATGCCATCAGATGCAGAGATACTCAAATGAAGTTAATCCAGTGTAGTAATTCCAATCACATTCTTGCTCAGTGATTCAGTGTGCTAATGCTGCTTTTCCTCCCCAGTGTTGTCCTCCTTAAGGGCTGTTTCATTAAAGTCTTTGGATCTGTACAAGAATCAGTTTGAACTGGTGCATCTCAAAATGTCAGCCCCAATATAATTAATAACTTACTGTTGATTATGAATAACACTCTTTCACCAACACTTTGAGCAGGATTGTTGTGCTGATTTACTGAAAGCTGAGCTCCATGGGAGGTGAACTCACTGAAATGTAGGTCCCAAGAGCCTGAAGGCTTTGGCTCACTGGTGGGGGTGGCTGTGCTGGGACAGCTGTGCTGACCCTGCTCTGACCCAGAGCCTTTGGCAGCTGAGTAGGACAAGGGAGTCTCCAGGGGGGACAGTCTCCATCAGGAACTTGTTCTTGTGGGGTAAGGGGTCCCTTGGCATGAGACAGCTGCAGTGCAGAGCTGCCTCAGCCACCAAGCCCCCAATGCAGCACCAGACTGTAGTTCTTGGTCTTGTGACTGGATGGTGCTTCTCCATTTCCTGGTAGCTTTTCTGTCTGGTCACTTCTTGGAAAATCATGTCACTATTTCCTGTCAAAAAGAAAAGTTGCTGAACCTCTCCCACTATGGATTCATTTGGGGTTTTTTTAATTGGTGCCCAATATTGAGAAAAACCACCACAAGTCCAAGTCACAGCAGGTGAAAAAAAACTACCACTGTTCTTGACAGTTCTTGCAAAGTGCTTTGTCTTATGTGTGTTTTTAACAAAGTCACTTGCTCAGGTTCTTGCTCTGTACTTGGCAACATCTGTTAAACATTTTAACTGTAATAAAAGGGAAAAATTCCCCCCAGGTTTTTTTGGCTATTATATATGAAAAATGCTGTGCCAGAAGCCCTCTTGCCCTTAGTCCTTGTAGGTGGTTTTTCAGTGACAAGCTCCTGCCTTTCCCCCAGGAGGGAGCAATGGTTGAGACAGGGCAGAGGTTTGGAGGTGGGGCTGGTTCCATCTCTGACCAGCTCAGTGCCAGCAGTGACAACTCAATGCACAAGCAGCAGGTACTGTGGATAATATGCATTTAAAGCAGCTCTCAATAAATTGTCTCCCATCTCACTTTTTTTTCATTTCCTAGGGTGTTCCTCATTTAAGAAACTGAAATTTCCTGTTGCCTGGTTTTATTGTTACTTTTCTCAGAATCACAGACTCGTAGAATGGTTTGGGTTGGAAGGGACCTTAAAGCTCATCTCATTCCAACCCCCTGCCATGGGCAGGGGCACCTTCCACTAGCCCAGGTTGCTCCAAGCCCCGTCCAAACTGGCCTGGAACACTTCCAGGGATGGGGCAGCCACAGCTTCTCTGGGCAACCTGTGCCAGGGCCTCACCACCCTCACAATCAAGAAGTTTTTCCTAAAAATTTGGAAGGTGGAAAGAAGGAAGGTGCCATGTGGGAGGGGAAGAGCCATTTGTCCTGGAGGAATCCCACCACAGTCTCTTCTCACAGGAGAGAAGCTCCAGACCCCTCATCATCTTTATGGCCTCTGATGGACCCTCTCCAGTAGCTCCTCAGCTTTCTTGTACCGAGGAGCCCAGAGCTGGACCCAGCATTCCAGATGTGGCCTCATCAGGGCTGAGCAGAGGGGGAGCATCACCTCCCTCAACCTGCTGGCCACACTCCTCCCTCACTGGATTGCAGCTTGAGCCCTCACTGGGGTACTTGTGCTTTGTCTCTGCACGTCCCAGGCTTGGCTTTGCCATTTCTCCTCCTCTGGGAGCTGGGCTTGTTTAGTCTGCAGAAGAGAAGACTGAGAGGGGATCTCATCAATGCATATAAATATCAAGTCAGGTGTCAGAGGATGGTGCCAGACTCTTTCCGTGGTGCCCAGCAACAGGACGAGGAACAATGACCATAAAGAAGTTTCACCTCAGCGTGAAGACAAACTTCTTTCCACGGAGGGTGGCAGAGCCCTGGAACAGCTGCCTAGGGCGGGCGTGGAGTGTCCCTCTCTGGAGACATTCCAAACTCACCTGCTCCAGGCGACTCTGCCCTGGCAGGGGGGTGGGACTGGCTGATCTGCAGGAGTCGCTGCCAACCCGAAGGATTCTCCGGCTCCGTGACAGCGGGTGCTGCGCGGCCCCTCCAGCCGGGCAGGGGGCGGCAGAGCGGCCGCGGGGCGGGGCGGGCGGAAGCGGCGGCGCCTCGGGCCGGGCCGGGTCTGTGCCGGGTCTGTGCCGGGTCTGTGTGGGGACGCTCCGGAGCGCCGCGGCCATGGCGGAGCGCATCGAGCAGCGGCTGGAGGACCGAGTGCCGGAGCTGGAGCAGCTGGAGCGGGTCGGGCTGTTCACTCGCGCGGAGATCCGGTGAGCGGGGCCGGGGCCGGGCGGGCGCACGTGGGGCGGCCGGGAGCGCTCCCATCGCTCACCTCCCGATCCCCGCAGGGCCGTCCTGAGGAAAGCCTCGGCTCTGGAGTACAAGATACAGCGGAGAGCGCTGCGGAAGGAGGATTTCATTAATTACATCCAGGTAGGCTTTACCGAGCAGCAGAGCGGGCCGTCCCTCGCTGCACATCCAGCTCAGAACTGAGGAGTGTTGTCGTGCCCTAAGTGCCCTCACCTCGCCTGGTCCCTGGTGCTCACCTGAGGGCGGCTTGTCGGCAGCAGAGCAGGAAGCATAGCCAGGAGTTGGTGCCTGAGGTTGGGATGAGGCCTCTCTTGTTGTGACCTTTTCCTGTGGTTTCTTGTCTCTCCAGGGATGTGGAGCCTCCAGTTCCCTGATACGCTGTGCACATTGTAGTTAACTGGAATTAATAAGTTGGAGATAAGGAAAAAGCTCCTAAAAGGGTGGTTGGGCACTGAACAGGCTGTCCAGGGCAGTGGTGACGGCCCCGAGGCTGCCAGAGCTCCAGGAGGGTTTGGACCATGCTCTCAGGGACAGGGTGGGATTGTTGGGGTGTCCTGGACAGGGCCAGCAGTTGGACTTCAATGATTCTTGTGGGTCTCTTCCAACTCCGGATATTTTACAGTGTTAATTTTTTTGTGGCTAAACAAACTTCTAATTACAAGTTTGGCTTGTGCATCACAATTCTAGGAATATGGGTTGCCAACAGCTCAAGTCTGAAATGTCACATGCAGTAGAAATCTTTAATATTTATTTCATCCAGTTTTAGAAATGTCGTGACCCAGTCAAAAAATTATTGCTTAGGTTTTCCTGTTTGTAATGTTTATTGTCCACCTGTCCATCAGCTCTAACAAACTTTATCTGGATTTTTTTGCCTTGCTGTTGGATGTCTCTTCATTTGCTTTTAAATGTTATTTTTCTTTCCATTCTAGTATGAAATTAATCTGCTGGAACTGATCAAGAAAAGACGAGCAGTAAGTCCGTCAGTTATTAAGAGTGCAAAATACTCTATGCAAAATACATTTTCTACTGCAATAAAATTGATATTTTTTCCCTCCCAGCGCATTGGATACTCGTTTAAGAAGGAGGAAATCGAGCACTCTATTCTGCACCGAGTGCACAGCCTGTTCAACAGAGCTACAGGAAAATGGAAAGTAAGTTTATTTGAGTTTTGGGGGGTTTTTTCTGCATGCCAGGTTGCTGTACCAAGGGTGTGTTGTCTGCTTGTCAATGTACAAGTGATTTTGTACCTTGTGAGGTTGATTCTCTTCCTCTTTTCATTTCCAACAGGATGATGTCCAACTCTGGCTTTCACATGTTGCATTTTGCAAGCAGTGGGTGAGTTTTCAAATGCTTGATCTTACCTGAGCTGAGATAATGGATTGGTGTTTATTCAGGCATCTGGAACTTGAATTCAAGATAGGGGTACAAACTTTACTGCCACATGCTGTAATACCAAAATAATTTTGATAATATTGTTGGATCTGCCTGGGATTTTCACTGATGTGTGTGTTCCATTCAGTACCAGAGTGGGTAAAACAAAACCGCTTCTTTTACAGAATGCAAAACATCAACTCAGTAAGGTGTTTTCTACCATGTTGGCCATTCATTCCAATAAACCAGGTAAGTAAAACAGTGGTGAGTGCTGCATAAATGCCTCAGTGTAGATTGTGTGGTGTTGGTTAAAGTTCTTGTAGATCTCAGTTCAAGCTATTGGGGTGAAGGTCCCCACTCTCTTTTCTTTGCCTTGCTGCTGCTTCAGAGAGATGGGCTCTGATAGGGCTGTGCTGAATAAGGTGTGGGCAGACTGGGAAGTAAGTAGATATATCAGAGGTGGGAGATGTTGAATGCTCAAGACCTCCTTTCTAGCTTTGGAAGACATCATTAGCTCTGTAGCTAAAACCAGATTAAACTCCCTGGATCTGCCTAGCTGCTTAGATCCGTCCTTCAGCTCGGTTTTACGTGGGAGATAATCAGTTTTGTTCCAATGCTGAGCTCATTCTGAGAGATTAAATTAATGAATTTGTATCACCTTTTGCAGCACTGTGGATTATGGCAGCAAAGTGGGAAATGGAGACACGACTCTCATCAGAAAGTGCCAGGCACTTGTTCCTTCGTGCTTTGCGCTTCCATCCAGAGTGCCCAAAACTTTATCAAGAGGTGAGATCCTGGTTGTCTTCTACAACCAGTTATTTGATCCATCAGAGCAAATCAGTTCAGCATATGTCTCAGGAAAAAAACTTGCTTCCCCCTCTCAGCAGGAAAATGTCAAAAATATTAAAAAAACACATCCCAAAATTCCCTTCTAAGGTGTTGTTAAGTTCTGCTTGGACATATTTCTCAGGATCAGTCTGGCATCCCCAGCCTTTGTTGGAGAAGTTGGGCAAGTTAAGGTTTAAAGAATGACTAAGAAATGATCATTGCTGCATGTGGGAAATGTCTGGATAAATACTAGGGCATATAGTTATGTGCACAAGCTTTTAAAAACCAAGGCTCTTGGACGTGGGTGGGATGTGGGAAAGCCCTGATTTGTAGCTCCTCAGAGCTTGTTTTGCCTCATTTGTGGGCTTAGATTTTGATGACTTAACCCCCACAGCCATTTCATTGTGTTGTCACTCTTGCAGTATTTCAGGATGGAGCTGATGCACGCTGAGAAACAGAGGAAGGAGAAGAAAGAATTTGAAAAAGCAAAGATGGACTTGGTAGGTCAGCTGAACTTAAGAGAGATTGTCTGCTTGTGCATCACCCATCTGAGTGCACAGTTTCATGGGGTCTGGATTAATGGTTTGTTTGACAACTGCTTAGAGAAAGTTTTTGTTCATATGCTGTGCCTGTGTGGAGCTTTTCAAGTGTTTGCTGATGCTCAGCTCAAATACTTCATACACTGATTTTTGTTTGCAATTGTAAAATCTTTTTATTACATTCCCCAGTCTGAAAATTAATAGTAATTTCTGGAAAGGAGTAGTTAAACTTACTGTCTTTCATTTCTTTATAGTTGACTTGTGCAAGTTACATAAAAATAGATTTAGATGAAGGAAAACATTGATATATTCTGATTTTTTTTTCCCTGCTTGCAAAAATGATAGCTGGGAAAGGAAAATAATTTTTTCAACGATATGTTTGATATTGCAGGGGGAATTCAATTACTCTGAAGAGATTCTCAATGGGGAAATGGCTCGAATAGTCTACAGGGATGCAACTCAGAAAATTAAAGGTGATTTAATATTTCTTGTACTTATTGAATAAGAAAATTGTCACCCTTAACCCAGCTCTGCAGTAGGTAATACTGATAGACTTAGCTCCAATGCACACAACTAAGACACATTTTCAAATACACCATTTCTTCAGTAGAACCTTCATAATGCCAGAGAAAAAACTAGTAGTGCTCATAGTTCTGATTTCATGTCTTTCCTGCAGGCTGACACCTCTTCCAGCACAACAGCTTTTGGGCTGAAGTGACAGTGCTGGGCTTCCAGTCTCAAAACTTGATTGTTTAAAAAAATAAATAAATAAATAAAAATGCAAAGTGTGCAACTGACGTGATATATTGAGGAATTCTTTAACAAATACTCCATTTGATTGGGTTTTTGTCTCTTGAAATGTAGGTGTTGAGTTCCAGCTGGCTGTGCTCTCCATTGCAAAGCTCTTTGACTTCACCCAAGATTTGCAAAAAGAAATCCTTGAAAAGTGAGTTGTGGCTTTGTGTTGTGTTTTTATTTTGTTCTAGTTTAGGTTTTAAGAACCATGTTCTCATAACTTCTGTAATTTATAGTGGGTTGACAGGACTTTAAGCACTAAAGGCTGTTCCTGTAGGGAATTAAAATTAAGGAATTAGTGTTCGGATGAGGCAAGTGTGTTCTTTAGAAAAGGATGCTCGTATCTTAACTTCAGAAAGGGCTTTAAAAAGCTGCTCAGAAAAATTCAGATATAAAATAGTTGTCACTGAATAATTACTGCACTTAGTTTCTGTAAATTCACTGCAGGAACTGTGGGTTTTCCTCGTGTACTTTTGTGGCATTTTTGCATCTTTTATTTCTTTAGTTGTTCCTCTTGAAAGAAAGATTTCTCCTGACAGTTTCCTGCCTAGTTCATGTTATTTCTGGAGAATATCCATATTAAATATTGAAAAAAAAAAAAGCTAATATTTTGTCTTTCTCTTGTGGAAAGTAAAATATTTTTTTCTCTGGCATTCGGTTATTTAGCAAGTAAGTGTATATTTATACTTACATAATATAACAACCAAACAAATACCACAGCTTATATAACAACCCTTCTAAACGTACCCGGGGCTGCAGGATGGTGGCTGTGGGCTGTTACAGACATGCTGTGTTCAGTTTGCAGGCCAATTATGCTGATGATCCCCTGACCTGGGACTACATGGCCCGTCGTGAGCTGGATTTGGGG
Source organism: Corapipo altera (assembly GCF_003945725.1). Taxonomy (NCBI): domain Eukaryota; kingdom Metazoa; phylum Chordata; class Aves; order Passeriformes; family Pipridae; genus Corapipo; species Corapipo altera. The sequence continues at coordinate 2,970,759 of NW_020884913.1, forward strand.
TCCCTGAAGGCCCCAGGACATCCCCCAAAGCAGAGCAAAGTGGCAGAAATGGCCCAGAGGGAGGAACGGTGCTGTGCAGTCTTTGATGAGGCTGTGGGAGCTCTGCCAACAGGTGAACTGCCCTGCCTGCATTTAACAGCTTTTCCTGGTACTTGAAAATCTGGAAGGTGATGGCAGGCTCTGCCATACCTGAGAGAAGGAGAGCAGTTTTTACAAGCTGCCTTTTGGGCATCTATTCTATGTGTTTTTTGGGTTATTTTCCAAAGCATTTATGCTCTCGAAGGAGCTGCTTAACTGGAAATGTGAATATATTGCTGCTTAGCTCTGAGTCAGCAATGGTTTTGAGTAGCCAGAGTGGATATCCAACTCCCAACATCTGGCACTGTCCTTACTTTGAACATTCCTTGTGAAGCCTCAGCTGAACCAAGAGCTGGATGCTCTTTACAAAGATTTGCTGTCTGCAGCTCGTGGTGGGAAGCCATTTTAAAATGTTAATGTTATAAATCTAGGGCCTCTTTTATAATACAACATTTTAAAACAAAGTTGGCATTAACACTGTGCTTGGATTCTTTGTATTTCTTAAATATTTGTGCTTACTCTTGTGATTCTGTAAAGTGTGATATTATGCCTTGGCTTCTACAGAGGACATGTGGAAGTGCTACATCACTTTTTGCTTAGAGAGATACAACAGGAAAACCAACAGTGAAGAATTAAAGCAAAAGGTAAAAGCTTATTAGGAAATCATACAAACAAATCATCCCTGTTGTTATTGACTTCTGTAATCCAGAAGCAAGACAAGAAGCAAATATATTATGACATTTTATCAGAAATATCTACCTGTGGCTATCACTAAGAACCATTTAGTCTCCATCTGGGGGGATCACTTTTACTGTCAGGCTCTCAGATGGCCTGCCTGAACATGAATAGCCTGGGCATAAACCAGCCTTGTCAGTACAGTGACCTCTTTGGATGAGAGCTAAGACTGCAAACTTGTTAATCATAGAATGGTTTGGGTTGGAGGGGACCTTAAATGTTCACTGACAGTCCTTCAAACCTGTGCTTATTCGAAGAAAAGGATGAATTAAAATGATTCTTGCAAATAAGTCTGAGCAAAGTTTGGTGCTGGCACGTGGGCAGTTCAGTTGTGCATCTGTGCTTGGGTATGACTGAATTAACTAATTAGCCTGTGCAGTTTGATTCTCTTGTAGTAGAGCACAAGAACACTGCAATGTTGTTCTTTGCTCCTAAAGGAAGAGAAGTAATTCAAATGCTCAGATTTCCCCTTTATCTTGGAATGTCTGCAGGTACCTAAAGCATTAGATATGTAATGTATAATTAGATATTCAGTAGACAATCCACTGGGCTTCTTGAAATGATGGAATCTGGTATATACAGGAATAATGCTTGGGTTTTTTCTCTCTCTTGGTTCTAGAGGCTGGAGAGGACACTGAGTGTGTTTAACAAAGCCCATGAGTCTAATTTGCTGCCAGAAGCTCTCTATAAGCAGTGGGTAAGAGCTGACACATAGAATAGACTGGGGGGCTTTCCTGCCTTGGTTGTGTGCCTGTCTTTGCATTTTGAGGAGACACTGATGGGCAATTTGGTTCAAAGCCTTGCTTTTTAACAAGGTGTTCCAAGTCTCTCGTGCTGATGAGCTGTATCTGCTGGGTTTCAGCTTCAGCTGTTGCTGGAGTCCAACCTCTCTGAGAAGGCTGTGGAGGTGGCAGAAGCTGCAACCAGGCGCTTCAGCCTGTCCGTGGGCACGTGGCAGATGAGGCTGCAGGTGCTGATCCAGCTGAAGAGGGAAGATGTGACACAGTGTTTTGAAGAAGCCCTTAAACACGTGAAATCCCAGGTCTGTGCTGCTTTATGGACTTACATGACATGGGTCAGAAACCTCTGATCTTGGTTGCTTGGGGTTTTTTACCTTTACAAGGCATTCAAAGTCCCTAACAATTTTTAAGGTCAGATATATGAACTCAAAATTTCACATGCACATCGCGTTGCCAAGTATTAGGAAATTGTAAATTCACTTCAAAGTCACAGTTTTAAAGTCTGAATGCTCACAGGTGACATTTTGCACACTCTCCTAGCAGTGAGCTGGTATTCTTTGTGTCTTACTTGAAAAATGTGCTTCCTTTCATTCGCTGTCCTGACACATTGTATGGGTGGTATTTCAAACCTTGAGTTAGATGTGTGTTCTCCTACTGCTCCATTTCAAACCCTGGGCACAAGGAGTGAGGAGATGAAACAGGAAGGTGACTATTTCTTTACTTCTTGTTCTTGGAAGTTACCTTTGTACTGCAGTGCTCAGTGGTGCAGAACAATTTGTCTCATCCCTGGCAACGCAGCTGTCCAGCTAAAGAAGTATTGGGAAGGAAATGAGAAGTGATTTCAGGGTGCAGCCCAAAGTTGTCTTTCCAAGAGCTGTGCCTAAAGGACATTTTTACAGCAGCTAATACAGAACCTGGAGGATGTGTTGCTGTCTGTAAGTCAGTCACTGTATTTTAGGCATTTGATGTATCTGCTCACCCTGTAGGGCACTTTGGCACTGTGGACCCTCTGGGTGGAATGGAGCGAAGGAGCAAAGAGCAAGGAGGACACAGAAGCTCTCTACCAGGTACTGGGCTAATCAAAATCTACTTTTATGCCTGTGTAAATAAATGGGAACAATGTCTGTGAATGGAACATGTAACAAATGCTTTATACAGCAGTTCTGTCATGGATGTGTTGATATCAAAGAATTTCAAGCAAAATTGTGTGTGTTATCAAAAATCAGTTGGACACAGGCTTATAGGCACAAATGTCATTCCCATTCTTCTGAAACAGAGATGTTTGTAAGCACAACCAGTGATGTAGTATTACTTTTTGGTCTAGAATTTTTGCTCTGTTTCAGACACCTATCTGAACACAGAAGAGAGAATTTTACAGTCTGTGTGAAAACATCAGTTTTGTTATAGAAAACTCAAAATCAGAACTGGGACTTTAATCTCACTATAAATTTCCTCAATATCTTAGGGCAAAACATTTCCTCTTTGCCTGGCATGTTGGGTAGTGGGTTTTTTTCCCCTTTTACAATATGAAACATGTATTTCAGATGGAAGTTTTTAATTCAGCTGTTTGTAGAGTATTGTGAAACCCTCTGCATGAAGGGTGTTAAGGAAATGCAGTTGCCAGCTGTGTGGATTATTGGAGGAGAAATGTATTTTAGACTTAGGAGATCTGCTTTATTTCAGATGCCTGATGAGGGAGAAGGTACTGTTTAGTTTTGTCTCCCTTCTTGCCTTTTGATTGTAGGTATGTGATGGTTTTATTTTTTGTTTTGTGTTTTTCTTCCCTTTAAACTTGCAGAGATCCTTACGTGCCACAACTCCTGCTGAATCTGTGACTATGAAAGAAATGTATCTCGACTGGACTTACAGAAGTGGTGGTTATAAGAAAGTTAAAAAAGTCTTTACCAGGTAACAAATAAAACCTTCAAACCAGACTGTTCTAGGGTGTATGTTAAAAGACTTGAAGTCTAAAGTTACTTGTTTTATTTCAGCCTGTGCGAAAATCGTCCCTTCTCACTTGACTTCTTCAGGAAGATGATCCAAATAGAAAAGGAGCAAGTAAGTTGTTGAATATCCAATTAGTGCCTTGTATTTGTAAAATACACTTCTAACTTTGGATCTAAATAGGAAACAGAATGGTGTTGTCAGTCTGTGATCAGTTCGTGTTTGTCTTCACGAGTTGATTCCCAGGATGTGATACAAACCCAGTTCCATGGTAACTAATCTGGGGCAGTGTGTGTGTGTGCATGTAATTGCCATGACTCTCTTCCTTTGTAAGAATCTAATCAAGCTGCAGATTCACTTCTGTACAAAATAAATGGCCTTTTAATACCTTCCTTTGTTAGGAATCCTGCAAAATGCTTCATCTGAGAGAATACTATGAACGTGCCTTGAGGGAGTTTGGTTCAACAGATACTGGTAAGGGGATTCTATTATTTATTTATTCATTCATTCATTCATTCAGTGCTGCCTCTCATTTCCATCCATTTCAAAAGGTAGCTGCTTGTTTTGCCCTTGTGCTTGCTGTCATGCAGGGCAGAGCTTATTTCTTCTGTGCTATGAAGTGTAGGACACTGCAGTGACCCTCTGCTGTCAGCCCAGGGTCACGGGCACTGGGATGGCTTCAGCACCACTGGGAGCAAATCAGGTTTTGACACTGGCATTGTTGCATTATTTCTTAAGACATCAGTGTTCCAGCTGGGAATAGAACCCAGGGTTTTGCTCCTTAAGGTGCAGGACACTGTAGTTTCATGAAATAAGCCTTATTGCATTAACATCAAAGACACTTAAAAGGAGTTTCTAGTTAGGTTTGTTTGTTAAGTAATATCCAGTTAAAATATAAACAGAACTTCTATTTTTCTTTCAAAGATCTCTGGCTGGATTATGTCAAGGAGGAGCTCAGTCATCCCCAAGGCAAACCAGAAAACTGTGGGAGCATTCACTGGCGAGCTATGAAGATGCTGCAGGGAGACCTGGTGGAAGATTTTGTTTCCAAATACACTTTATTGCAAACTGGACATTTATGAAAAACTATAGTATTACACATTACTGTTGTAATGTGACAGTACTGTTGTAATGTGACAGTGCATTTTTTTAACTTCTTTGTACAGAGGTAAATATGTTCCTGGATCTTATTAAAGTTTACCTTCTTTACATTCTGTGTGACAAAAAAAGAATCATCTGTTCCACTGCAGTTGTTTCTAGTGTTGCTTTTGCCAGGGGCAGGTTCAAGTGCACAATTAGAGAAAGCAAAAGCATCTCTGAGGGTGTTCTCATTGAGACTTCTGAGAGCAAATTCTTCATCCTGCCTAAACATTCAGATAGTTATAATGCATCAGCTTTTACAACTTTGGAAAGTGAATATTACAGCATCTAAATGCAAAAAACCCCAAACCAAACCCCACAGAAACTACTATACCTGTGGGTGATCTCTGTATTTTACCAAGTTGAATAATTAAAAGTGGAACACTTTTCATTAGGTAATCAGAAATCAGTAAAAATACAGTATTTATTGTTTCCTAGCTTCAAAGTCATCTGTAATCTTTACAGCAAAACCAGAAACAGCTTCTGCAGTCCCTTTGCATTGGTGTTTGCATCCTGAGAGTGACTGAAAGGTAGAGGGGAGCTGAGATCTGTTAGCACTGTCCCTGAGGTGAGAGCAGAAGGTTCTGATCTACACTTCAACTTTCTGTCCACAGTGCCTGAAAAACGGGTACTGGCTTTTTGAACTGTTGTTCTTGGCTGTTTAGAGAGCCACGTTTTCCCATGTCAAAGCCAATAAATCAGCATAAATTCTATCCTTGGATCAGTACGGAAACATAAGGAAAGTAGAGGAATGTAGAGCAATAGTTCCTTCATGTAATTTCCCAGTGACTGAAGAGTGACATAATGACAATACAGGGAAATACTACTTCAAGATTTTTCACTCAAATAGAAGCTGCAGCTTTCTCAAGCAACGAATTCCACTAACTTTTGACTAGCTAGAAAAGTTTGGAGCAGCAGCAGCTTGTTAAAATTGCTCTTTCTGTGGCCAGATCTGAAGGACATCCTGCTTTGTCTTTCTCAGGATTTTAGCCAGGCCATCCCCTATGCCCCCATTAGTTCCCTGCCATCTCACGTCTGACCTGGAGATTTCCTTACTGACAATCACTTACACCCTCTCTGCCCTTACTCTGTTACTCCTGAATCACTTCTTGCTCCTTCACTTGCACAACTAAAAGCTTTTAAGTGCAAAAGGTTTTAAGCTTTTTTGTTTTAAGTCCAGCAAAGCCGGTAACTCCACCATTTCAGAAAGTGGGCCCGTTTTCTTCACCTATTCTGGTTCCTCACAGAATTTTGCCACTCACGGCAGTTCCTGCAGCACCTCCCAGGGATACACGTTCCCTGAAAGCTCATTTGCCTGACACCTGCCACAGCTGTTCAGCCCAGGTGCTTCCCATCTCTTCATGCTTTATCTGAGCATGCTGCCAGCGCCAGAGGGAGTTGGTTTGTCACAGAGCTTGGGGAGGTATTGAGACTTTATTTCCAGCTTCATGAGCATAAAGGTATTTTCTCCCAGCTCTTAGGTCTGTTACTTCTGGACGCAGTCTCCACTCTGTGGTGGTGGTGGGTCATGGATTGGACTGGATGCCCTCAGGGGCTGGAGCGCGAGCAGCGCCCCCCTCAGTTCCAGCCTCACGCCCGGAGCCGCACCCGGTTCCTCGGGCACAGCCGCGGGGCCCGCCGAGTTGGCGGTGCCCTGAGGG
>NW_020884913.1:2977066-3062555 GCF_003945725.1 Corapipo altera
GGAGGTGCCCTGAGGGCCGGGCAGTGCCGGGCGGGCGGAGGTGCCCTCAGGCGGCCCAAGGTGCCCTCAGGCACGGGCGGCTCGGCCGGTGCGGGGGGTCCCGGGGAGCTGGGCGGGCAGCGGGGCCGCCGTGAGGGCTCGGCCGGAGCCCGTGCTCTGCCCCTGATCGCCCGGCTGCCCGCACCCACCATCGCCGCCTCCCTGTTGGGTGGGAGTGCGAGCAGAACTCGCCGTTCCCCGCTCTGTGGGCACCATCAGCGCGGCCGAGGGTTTCCCGCTGCTCTCCCGCCCCTCAGCGCCGCTGGAGCGTCTGATCTGCTCCTGCCCCTCGGCCTATGGTGGATTCACTCTTTGGTGTTTATATTTGTTGCACTCCTCGTACCTTCATTACCGCCGTTCTCAAACGGGCGCATTTTGCAGTTTTGGGGCCCCTTCCCCGAGAGGTGGCAGCAGGATTGCGGGGGTGAGGGAGGAGATGGGCTATGCTGTGTTGCTGATGCCAGGGGGGACTGATGGCAGCAGCAGGATGAGCCATCCCCCGGCAGATTTGCCTTCTCAAGTGAAAGCCTGTTTGGTTTTAAACCTCTGATTCATCAAGGGAACAAATGGATGGGCTCTAGGGCACAGAAACACTCACTGAGCCGTGTTGGAGCAATCAATGAAAGCTGCTATGGAATTCTTTAAAACTCTCTTGTAGGTGATGGCCGGTGCTGTTGATGCCACAAACTGTGAGGAGAAACAGCTTCCTAATAAGAGAGAAACTATGATCTGGAAGCCCAGAAAAGGTAGGACAAAACAAAGCAGATGGTGAGTAATGAAATTTAAGCTCTGCTTGAGAAATTTACTTAAAATTTTTAGGTGAAGGGTGGGAAATGCCTCTTCAGTTACTGCACTGAATTACTTCCAGGTAGATATTTGTGTATGCCTAGGTGCAAGAGTAATTAATCAATATGACTGTTTTTAAACCAGAACCATGGTTTTTCAGCATACCTATTTTTTAAAAAAATACCTACAGGTGAATGTGGTGAAACAAGAACTGCTGGGTCCTTTGTCCTAGTTAAAGAGATATTTTCCAACAAGAGTGTGTGGAAACTCCTGAGTTGGGCTAGTGCTGTGATGCAAGGCTATGTTCACTGTTCCCAAGCATCTGTAATGTGAAGCAGCTCTGCAGTGATACTACATATGTAGGAAACTGCATGTATTATAATTAGATTAGTAGTCACAAAGTGTGTTTGTGTACCTATCTGAATTACTGTGTGCTGAGCATTTAATATTCCTGTTTAATTTCTGAGTGTATCTGTTGACGCTTTCTGTTGGTTTTAGAATGTTTGCTGGACAACATTCCAAATGTTCCTGACAGCAAGTCTGAGGAAAGTGAAGCCTCTGATGCCTCTCACAGTGAAGGTGATGACAGTGTCTCTCCTGATGACTGGTACAACGTGCATTTTTACCTGGATGAGGAGGATGATGAAGTCTACAGTATACCTGACTCTCCAAAGCTGCAAAGTGCTTCTGAGTACGAGGTGGAGGACTGGGATAAAGAATTGGAGGAGTCTGCATATGGTCCTTATGGTGAGTACACGTTTACTTGTGCTTCATTTGAATTTTGGATAGTAGGTGGTTGGAGGTAGGTGCTTTGCAGGAGAATGTGTTTGAGTAACTTCATGTTCTCTTTTGGGAAGCAATTTCTTGGTTTTTTGACCTCATGGATATGTAACAATTCTGCACAATTTTGTTGTCAAACACAGGATTTAAAGGTGGTGTTGTGAAGTTCATATGAAACTCTTGCTTGAGCAGTTGAATTCTTAGGGAGTGGCCTGGGAAGGAGGGGAATTCTATGTGTGTATTGACTTTCTGGGGAGAAGCAAATTCTTAGTGGTGTATCTTTGTTATTCTGAAGCAGAAGATAAGGGTAAATGACGTGCAGGAATGTAGCTTTTTTGGTGTAAAAGTTCTTCCTTTCCTCCAAGAAAATTCAAGATTGTCCTCTATAATGTCCCTCTAGAGCATGGAGTTCTTTGGAAGTGCTCAGTCTCTGAGTAGGATTTGTTGCTTTGGCTGTAGGGTTGGCTTGGTTTTGTTTGCTTTTTTGATTGTTGTTTTTTTTGGTGGAAGCTTTTGTTTGTTTGTTTGTTTGACTTTCTTGTTTGTTTTTTTGAAGCTTGATCCTCTGAAGTGGTTGTGCATGTGATCAGTCCCATGGGTGAAGGTGGCAGAGCACAGAAGTGGGTTTAGCAACATCTTTAGAGTTGAATTAATCCTCCAGTTTGTGACTTGTTGAACCAAGAGTCCAAACCTTGCATTGGCCAGGCTGGCTGTTAGTGTAGAACAGCTGGATGGAGTTCAGCCTGCTGTGTCTTTGATGAAAATAGGATATTTGCATTTTCTTCTCATTAATGTGTATCTTTTTGTAATTAATACACTTTTCTTTGCTTAGGAAATGTGAATTATCTGTTTATTTTGATTCCACAAGTGGCTGTTGTATTCAAGTACCAAGTTTGATTACGGAAGAAAGTGGGAAAGTTTTTGCAGCCTTTCCATGAAACTGTTCTGATTTTAAAATGGAAGCACAATATTGGTTTTTCACAGTGGGTAATTTGAGGAAAAAGACTGTTTCCTTTTTGGATGTTTTCCCTCTCTTCCATTCTGGGCTTTCCTTTAATCCCCCATCTGCTCAAATTTATGGTATGTTTTGAATTTTTTACTGGAACTGTCACAAGTTCTTTTTTTTTTTTTTTTTTTAAACTTACTTAACTCACTCATTCCACCTGTAGCTTGTGCTTTTGAAATCCTCACCAACTGAGCCAGCTGTGATTATGGGATTCAGGTAGTGAGTACAAGTGTCTCAGTTGTTAACTGCTACCAAATAAAAGAAGGTGCTTGGTTTGTTATTTTATGGCTTTTTAAAATGTCTCTTTAAGCACTTGCTGTGGTGGCTCGTTTAGCAGTGCTGCTGGAAGGCTGACATGTGGAATACTGTGTTGGGTCCTCTGCTCCCCATACTCTGGGCTTCTCCTTTGCTCAGTCCTTTCAGTGTCTGCTGCCTAGAAATCTTTCCCTTCTGTTAAAACACTTTTTGCCCAATTTTTGTGCCAGCTTGGTTAAAAACAGGCCTACTAGGTTTAATTCTGGCCTAGTGGAAATGTTCAGGGAGAGCTTTCACAGGACCCCACCCTCCCTTTCTGTCCAGTGACCCAATTCTTAAAGGCTTTGGAGGGCTCTTCATTGGGATGGGGATATGGAGACAGCAGGAAGGGGGAGGGCAAATAGAAGTAATAATTTCATGAGCCTTTTATTCCCAGGGAAAATGTGAAAGAACTGCCTGTGTTGTATGAGCTGGTGTCAGATGGGCTGAATCCAGGTGTATCATTGAGCTTTTTGGAAAACTCTTTTGTCTGTGTGGCAGGAACCTTCCTTCAAATGAAGACATTGCCAAATTCAGCCTCTGTTTGCCTTTTTATTTAGGTCTAATTAATGAGTGCTGGCAGGTGAAGTTGAAATAGAGAATCAAGAGATGCTGTAGGCCTGCATAAGAACCTGCTAGACTATACCACAACTTTCCTGAGTATCCCCCATGGTTTAAATCTTCTCTTTTATCTTTTGTAGATGCTGATGATCTGTCCTGTGGAAGCTTTCAGGAAAATAATGTTTTGGCCTCATATGTGTGGAACGAGGACTGGTTTTACTCCCCAGGCTGTCACCACACAGCTTGCTTTGTTTCTCCACCACGAGTCAGTACAAGAGTTGAGAGTGGCCAGTTTGATGATGCAGATGAGTGAGGCTGACCCTGGGCAGAAGTAAGTTTGGCTTCTGAGTTGGAATGTGTTCTTCACTGACTGAGCTGTGTCAAGTCCCTTAGTTTGCTTGCAGAGTTCTGCCCAAGGCCAGAAATGTGACACCACCTCCCAAGTTTTGCTCAGGTGCTGCTGAGCTGTTCTAAACTGCCCCCACTGGGCTCTGGAGACAAGAGTGCAGTGCTGGCTGTGACAGTGCATTTCTGGAGGTTTTGTTTGTATTCTGTAGATCTATGTTGTTACTAATTAATTGCTTGAGAAGAAGTGTTCAGTTTCTAAACTCAGACTGTTTACTTGCAGGGCTTTGTGAGTTTTGACATGCTGGTCTCTGTGTGTCTGTGTAACTTAGTTCCTTTTCCTTTTCACCTGATGCTGTCAGATGGGTTTGGAGAACTTTAGAAACTCTCCCTCCTTCAAGCTTCTCTGTTGTATTTCCTTGTGGTTTCAGTTCCCATTTGTGATTCTGATACTGCTTTTCAACAAAATTAGCTGTGGCAAATACAGAGTGAGTTGTTTTGTGTTTATTTGTATGTATTTATAAAGGACTTACAAATACATGATACATGTTTTGCAAACACACATGATGATACACAGTAGGGCCTGCTCCATCCAGCAGGAATGCTGGGTGCCTCAGGCTGCCTCCCAACAAAGCTTTTTCCACATCAGACCTTCTTGTTATATGGGCATATTACCCTGCAGTCCCAGTGTTGTCTTTATTACACTCTCATGCAGCATGAGATGTGTAGTGACAAAGACATTATGTGCTACAATATGTATATAAATCTGGGTGTCCTGCAGACAGTAGTGGATTGAGGTTCCTGATACTGTTTGTTGTGGCAAATGAGATGAGAACACAAAATACCTCCCTCAGAGAATAGCTGGAATTAGAACCATCTCCTCCTTGCTTTGCTCTGGAATTAAAGGAAATGTTCTCAGATGAAGTGTGTAAGATTGAATGGCTGGTCACCAGCAGGACAATAACCTTCACCCAATGCTCATGTTTCATTAATCACTTCTCTCTCAAAAACTTTTCATGGCTTTTTTTTTTTTTTTCATGTTTTGACACTGAACTGGAGCACAGTACAACATTGGGGTTTTGTTTTCTCATCTGATGTATGAGACCAAAATAATTCACACACTGGTTTGGGAGGAGGAAGTGGATATTTCCTTATTTTTTTCCTAGAGAACACAGGACAAGAGCTTTCCTTTGGGTACCTTTCAATTCCTGGTTATGTGTTAGCACTTAGCAGTTGAAGTATAGAGTGGAAACCTGGTGCTGAGGTTGCAAGAAAGAGGGTCTGTTCTTTAATTCCTATGTGGTGGAGTGACCTAGGGATTAATATTTCCCTCAAAACTCAGTTATGCCAATAACTGACTCATCAGCCAGAGTAAAAGAGTTGATTTGCATTTAGAAATGCGATTTTAATAAAATGAGTGCAGACACACTAGTAAACTGTAAACATTCCTGTGAAAAATCGGCTCGTTTTGTGAGCTCGTTTTGTGAGCCTGTTTATCCCTTGCCCGGCTGTTGTCAACGCCCAACGTTTCCCTGCAGAGGGCAGCAGCAAATTGTCTGCGCTGCTCGGGGTGTGTTCGTCAGGCGGTGTGAGCTCCCCGGGCTGGATTTCTAACGCTGGGAGCAGTTCAGATCTGTGTTCGGCATGGCCCTGTTGTTCCCCGGCGAGGCTGATTCACGGCCCCGATTAGTTTCTCTTTTTTTTTTTTTTTTTTTTTAATTCACTCCCAAGTTGGACTGAAAAATCTCTCCCGTGGCTGAGAGAAGAACATCACTTGACTTCAGGCTTAATATATTGGTTTTTACTGTGCTTGGGGGAGATATCCCACCGTATTCAATAAAGAGGAAACTAATAGAATTCTGTGGAAGCAAACCCATCTTTTGTAGAATTGTTTTAAAAGGATGACCAAAAATTCTTTATAACACTGATTAGAGTGATTTTTTTTTTCCTTACATTTCCAAAATTCCATCAGTACTGAATCTTAAAGCCATTTTCCATACAGTCTATAAATCAAGGTGTTTTTTCACCCTGTACCTTTAATTACAATCAGTCTGGTCTGTCTCCAAGGTCTTATTCTTTGAGGAGAAATTGTGTTGAATGGCTGCTTTGCTAAGCTGTTTGCATTTTAAATGACTGTCAACTTTAAAGATTTGTTTTCAGTTTCCATTTAAGGTTAAAACTGCCACCACCCCCACCAGGTCTGGGAAAAACAGCACGAGGGTTTTGCAGCAGAGATGCATCCTGCCCTCTCCAGGGATATGTTGGCAAATATAACTTTGTTCCTCTTGGCCCTGCTTGTTAGGGCAGGGGCTTAATGTAAAGCTTGATCTGAATACTCTCAAACTTCAGGGGGATTAGAAAACCAGATGCAGCCTCCTCAGAAAGCATCTGCCTGGGAGGATTTGAAACTGAGCTCGTGGATTCCAATGTTTCTGCTCTACAGAGTGTTTCAAATTCCATTGTGAATCTTGCACTGAGCCTGTTTTGTGTTGACACAAGTGTGTCATTCTAGGCAGGAATACATTGCATTTAAAACCAACAGAAGGCAGCATGGGAGCCAACAATTCACACCGAGAGTCAGCCCTTCAGCCTGCTCAAATTATTGGAGGGAAGAGAGTCCCATCACAGGACCAAGATCATAAATCTTGTATGCATACAAGAAACACACTGGCAGCACATAAATCAGCTGAAAAGTTTTCAGAAGTGTCAAAGATTTCTCAGTGAAATGCACATACATCCCTAACTCAATTTTCCTTCTACACCCACATTATAAATGTCATTCAAAGGACAGAGACCCTGCTGCAGGTTAATATGTTTGCTGGGTTTATGCTGTGGGGAAGGCTTAGGAGTGGAGCATGATAGGAGTGGAGTACTCTGCATAGTAGAGCAGGGTACAACTTTGATGCTGTCCTTGCTTTTCTTCTCATTTCCCCACTTTGTAGGTAAAGCTAAAGATACCAGCCAGTAAAGTGCTTCAAATTCACTGAGCAAGAAATTTTGTCTGAATAGTCAGGTTTTGAAAAACCAAACAGTTTTGCATTTTCTTTGAACAAGCCAGCAAAGAAATGAAAACTTGTTTTGGGTGCATCTGTTGTTTCCTTTGAGACCTACAGGCAATGATTTGCAAGAGGAAATAATTGAAGGAAATGTGTTCATATTTCCTGTTGATAAGGTACAGCACTTAATTCATACATCAGATTGAGATAGGGTTTCTTGGTCTTACATAACCACAAAATCCAGCCTGTTTTAGTGTCTTTTAAAGACACCACTGCTTCACTTGTTGTTTGTCCCATCTTACAGCTGGTGTGCTTTCACTCTTAAACTGAGAAAATGCCTCCACTGCTGAGGGGGGACTATGTGAGTAATTCCACAGACTAAAGGAAAAATGCTGATGGCAGCAGCTCATCCTGACCATCTGTTGCTTGCAAGGACACCAGTGTAAATCCCTTTGTAACAAAGGTCATTTTGTGGAGCTGGGTGAGTGTAGGCACAGGGAAGGAACGTGGGATACCCTCTGTGGGTCTGTGTTGCAAACAGAGACATCGGAAGCTCGACTATTAGAGGATAAATTTTGTGGTGGAGTTGTTAGTCCTGGGAGTACCAGCTGCTCATAGCATGGTTTCCCAGCTTGGCAGGAGAAACTGGAACCCACTAAAAAAAGCTGCAAAGCACACAAACCCAGTAATTGGGTTTAGTGATGGAAACAGCTTCCTTTGAGCACTTGGAACACAAATCCTCAGCTGGTACAAACTTTGGCAGCTCATTACCCAGGCAGAACCTCTGTCCCTGTACATCCCCTGAGCAGTGCCTGTGTCATCTCTGAGCTAAAGCTCATGTTTAGGGTTTCACTGTTGCTGTGGGTTTCAGTCCTTAATATAATGGGCTTTCCTTCCATTCCTTGTGGCTCTGTTGACCTTCACAGAGCAAAACCCATGAATGTGGCTCAATGTCTACATTTATATCGTAGCAGGTTGTATTGGGTGGGATTTTTCCCACTTTGATGGTAGTTTCAGGACATGTAGCAGAAATGAGCCCAGGAAAGGTAACTTCCTATGATTCAGCAAGTCTCAAATGTCTGGCCTCAGTTATTTTAATCAAACCTTTTCTGATTTGCCTGCAACTTCTGTATTTAGACCTGGAAACTCCTTTCATTGTATGATGCAGGATTTGAAGACTTGAGTTGTATATGTACGTTGTATCTATTTGATTATGAACCTGAGGTCTCAATTTATTGTTTTATTGCCCTCAAAGGGAAATACTGCTCAGTCCTTTTTGAGCTGTTGGTCCTTAGTATAACTTAGGTTGAGTAACATGTTTTCTGTGAGATCTGGAGCACCAGAGGCTCTCATTGTGCTGCTTTGTAGTTTTAATCACTGTAGCTATTGTGGATTTATGTTCCAACAACAAACAAGTTGTTTAGTATTTCTGCCCCTACCTCAGGAACTACTCCAGAACATTCACATTTTCACTGAGGAGTTCCTTTGGTTACTTAGCAGGTAGTAGAAAATACTAAAATTATTTGACCTCAGATAAAGGGCTATCATTTAATCTGTAATCTTCATGCAGAGTAAATATGCCACATTGTAATATAGTTCTGTCTGGCTACAGTTGGTTGGGAATTGTGTAACTCCATCTCCCATGTTACATGCTCAGCTGTTTCTGGGGAAGTAAATAGGTGTGACAGTGAGATTAAACAGACCTGTATCCCTCAGCAGAGAGCACAGCCTCCTTCTAGGTAACTAGAGATTCAGAGAGCAAGGAAGACTTTTCTAGCTGAGCAGGTCTTCACAGTGTTGGTGACAGTAGGGTGGTAGAATGGGAATAGCAAGGTCAGAGGAACAACTGACAGTTCCACCAGAAACATGGGCAACAAATCAAAATAATTTGGTACAGGAATCTGAGTTGCTGCATTCACCTTAGTGCAGGACAAGAGCATGTAAGGGGACTTTGAAAGTTCTGTTTCAACTGTGGGTAACTCCTTATACCAGAAGCTGAATTGGGACAGGTAATCTGAAATGGAAGCACAAAGGTGGAGCTGCAAACAGCCACATGCTGATCGAGCCATCATCGTTTGCTTGTCTGCTGTCACCACTGGGTCTGCTGGAATACCAGACCCCCCTGGTTCTCAGTTTATCAGTACTTTCAGTTCCATGTTCTTCAAACAGGCCATTATTTTCCTGGTCTGAAACACCTTTTACCTTCTGTTTTATTTAGTTCTAGCTTATCTGCATCATTCATACTTGATCTGTTTGATTGGGCCTCCAGCTCTGCAGTTTGTAGTTTGACAGAAGTCTGCTCTTTCCAGTGAGATTGGTCAGACATTATAAAGCCAGGGTGAGACTGCCTGTCTGCTAGATAAGAACTACATTTAGTTCTGTTATCTGCACTTG
The DNA here is from genome assembly GCF_003945725.1 of Corapipo altera. Classification (NCBI taxonomy): domain Eukaryota; kingdom Metazoa; phylum Chordata; class Aves; order Passeriformes; family Pipridae; genus Corapipo; species Corapipo altera. Next base: position 2,986,268 of record NW_020884913.1, read on the forward strand.
TGTTGGTAGGTGGATTAGGTTTAATTTGGTCCTTTGGAGAGAAGTGGGCAAACTATCCCTCAAACAGGTCTGGGATTTGGTTTAAGGACAGGCTTTCTTATGTGGTCTGTGAAGTGCCTTGTAGCCCTGTAGGAATACTTTGTGTGTCTGGTTCCTGCCTGCAATTTGGAATGCTGACTTTAATGATCGTGCTTCTAATTATGTACAGGGGTAAAAATTCTCAGATGAAAGAATGGGGAAGTTCATCATCTGTCCCATTAAGGGCAGCAGGGTTTCTGTTGTGCAGACTGCCCAAAGCTGGCACCTCATACCTGCAGTGAGGGGAAGCCCTTCTCAGGTACCTTGGCTGCCAGGGCACCTTCATCCCTCCTCAGAGTGTGCAACTCTGACTAAAGGGTGTACAATGAGCCACATCTTTGTCACAGGTCACATCGCTGTGATGTCCTGTACCCCCTGACAGGGGGAGCTGTGGACGTTTGTGCAGCAGAGAGGCTGCTCCGTGTGAGGGGACGGGGAAGTTGGTAACCCCCGGCCTTTGTGATCCTGACCCGCCTCCAAACAAAAGGGCGAAGTTCAGTGTCCTGCTAATGGACTTAACTGCTCTGTAATTGAGACTCCAGGGACTTGGGAAACAACCTCTTTTGCTGCATATCCTTTCAAGTTTGGCTTAGTTATTCCTGTTCAGCTTACCTTGGTATTGGATATTGCTAAGGCTTTAATGCTGCCTTCCACCACAACCCAGTCAAGCCTTGGCAGTAGGATTTCTCTGATTTCAGAAGTTATCACTCTGGTTTGTGTTTCATTTTCTTCTTGAATTTTCTATTTTGGAAGCATTCTTTTTTTTGTGATTTTTGTACCTAGTGTCTGCTTCTGTCTGGGGTTAAATTTACCTTTAGTTTCTACCTGCAGTACTAAGACCCAGCAATTGGTGCCAGCTAAAGGAAAGAAATATGTTCTTTATTATGGCAGAATCCACCTTGTATAACAGCTCAAGGACTGTATCAACAGAAGTGTGGGAGGAGGCTGAAATGAGGTAAATGTGGGAGAACACAGAGGGTGCAGTAACTGCTGATTTGTACAGTGGGAGTGGGCTTCACTTGATTACCTCCTCTTTAATTGAAGCCTCACCTAATTGAGCTGAGAGCTTTCCCTTCTCTAGTTCAGGGTGCCAGGTACTCTTTTTTCCTGTATTTGCTGTTTTACCTCAGAGATGACACTGGTGTGAGAGGGGTATTTATTTATAGCACTTCTTCCCATGGTTAATCCACACAGGTTCTGTTTGAGTGGTCATTTTACTGATGCAGGCAACAGCTGTTTTCTCCATGTCTTATCAAATATCCTCCATGCTCTAATAATAACAAAGAAGTTTCTTTATTCTTGGCTATTCCAAATTTTCACCCAAGGGATCTCATTGCATCTCTTCATGGAGACTGCAATCTAGGAAGAGGTACTTGTGGCTGGCTGGATAGATTCTGCTTTAAAACAGTAAATGTGATAAGGGATTTAACATCCATTTTATCTGGATTCTGTTGTTACATCCAGGATGACATTTTTCATGTCATAATATTTTAAACAGCTCAGTAGTTTTAACTGTTGTCTTGTTGCTTTGGTGAAGTGATGAGTACACCAATGTGCTTTGCCATCAGATGTTATGGGGTGATTTAATTAGACTAATTTCTGTTTTCATTAACACTTCTATTAACTGTTTTTTAATGCTACTGTTTACACATTCTTATGTTATGATTTTTTTTTCTGCATGTTTTCCCTCATCCTTTTTGTTGCCAGTTTGCCATCACAAAATGGATGCTGTAGTGATTGTCTGATTTTAAAGAAGACCTCTCTCTCTGAATGATGTTGCCTGACAAAATGTGGTATCTGCAGCAGTGGCAGTGGTGTCCTCTCCCCTCCATGGTCCCACCCAAAGCAGGGCAGTGTGAACCAGTGCTCTCCTGGAAAACTAGGGCAAAATCCTATGAATCATGGCAGTGTTGGCACACCTTGAGACACCAGAACTGTGTTAGTGTGACATCCCAAATGCCTCCTGACTTCGTTTTCACTGCTGGTTTTTAAATCATGACACACTTTAAATCTGACAGAGATGTGTTTTCAGTGGTGAGTCTGTCATGTTTAAGAGTTGTCATAATTATCCTGAGAAAAATCTGGATTTGGGATATAGTTGCTTGCTTTCCAGCTTTTTGCAGTCTGCAGAGTACAAGAGAGGAATGCAGTTTATTCTTAGGCCTGGAGACTTACTCTACTCCTGAAGTGCTTCATCAAATTCACTAGTAATAAGCAGCATGTTTTTCTTGCTTAGCAGTCCTGTCTTCAGTGAATTTCAGAAAGCCTTTTGCTGGTGGATTGCATTCTGAGATAACATTCCAGCTCAGTGCCAGCTTTATTCATTAACTTTCCATCCATACAGCTGCATGCTTTTAAAACAGCTTGGGTATTGAACAGGATTTGGGAGACAAAGTACTTCAGGTACTCTTAACAACTTTTGAGTTAGTCACCACAGAACATTGCCTGTTCTGTCTTCCAAAAAAATGAACATTTGCAAACACTTCATTTGGTTTATAAAAAATGAAGTTGCCAAGGACAGTAACAGCAGAAGTGGAAACCACTCAACAATTTTTTTTTTGTCAAGGTTGATACGAAAATTATATTTGGAAGAGAACTCTGTTGTAAAGCACCTCAGAGGCCACTGCTAGTGAACATGAACAGCTCCATGTATTGAAAAGCAGGGGGCTGATGGAAAAAAATGGCTTGAATGCCAGCCTATGATTTGACAAATTAAATATCTATTAAAATTTGTATTGAAAAATTACAACGTTGCTATGGTTACTCAATACCAGGACTGCAGTGCATTTCACTTCAAAGAAAAATCCCGTTTTTCCCCATTTTTACAGTATAATCAAATAGAACTTTCAGAAGTGCTTTTAATTTGCATGTATTAGTTGATGGAACTTGTTGCTATGAAGAACCCAAAAGCCAGAAATAGAGCTGTTCCCAAAACATGTGCTGCTCTTTCGCAGCATCTTTGAATTAAATCTCATTAAGTCATGTTCTGTGGTTCTGAACTGCGGGGCAGCAGTGACTGTCCCTGGGATGGGAGGACAGTGGGACACAACACACTGAGCATGGGGGAAGCTCTGACAGACCCCACTGGGGGTCTCCTGGGGGGCTCATGACCAGTTCTTGAAACTGGTCTTGCACTTGTGAACCTTTCTGCTGTGAAGTACCCCCGAGTGGACAAATGCAAGGTGAAGGAGGAATGGGTTTTATGGTCAGGATCTGCCAGTATTGTTCCACTGGGACTCATTTCCTCTGAAGCTGCAGGTGCTGCCATCGTGGCCAATTCGTGGGTCTGCTGGAAGGTACAACCTGCTGCTTGTGATGTGAGGGGATGGACACAAACCCCGTGGTGAGATCCTGTCAGACAATTCCTGCTCCTTCCCTCACGGAACTCAGTCCATGATGGTATCAGCAAGGTTGTACAAACAGTGCAGAGTGAAGGAGAGGAAACAAGGCCAAAGGCTTTTGCTCTGTGGTCCTGGCATGTGCCCCACAGCACCAGCACATCTGCCCAGCAGAGGCCAGAGCTCAGGTGCTGCTGGCACTGCCCGCTGCTGTCAGGGACTGTTCCCGTGTGTGGAGCACAGCAGAGCCGCTGTTGGGACGTTTCCCATCGTGCCCTCTGTGGTTATTATGCAAAGTTGACTCTCTTGTTGTGGCCATACATTTCCTGCATATTATCAGACCTTGTTTTATCCAATGTGGAACTTCTGCTTATGGCTTAAACCTCTTTTAATGTGTACATTTGTGTCCGTGTAAATAACTGATGGAGGGGAAAGTGCTGAATGAAGTCTGTTTGCTTTAGAGCTGCAAAGCTTTGTCCCTCAGGAAAACAATCTGTCAGGATACACAAAGGCCTTCAGTTGCTGGTTGTGAGTGTGCACATCTGGCCAGGCCACGGCATTCCTGGAGACACAATTCCCTATTCCCTTGCTGTGCTCTCTGATGTGGGCTGGGCTGATGCAGCTGGAGCTGCAGGGATGCCTTTCATCCTGCTGCATCCACAGGGGAGGAGTGTGGCTATGGAGTGTAGCATCACTGACTTGTAGAGGCTCCAGGAGTGCCTGAAATGAAGGTGAAAACCAAGGGATGAAGTGCTACCAACTATATATATATAAAATCTCCCAGCCCTTATATGATACTACTTGTTTATTTCAGATGAAATATCTACTGTACCAATCCTCCTGAGGTTTGTGAGTTGACTGGAAGATATTTCTTTTAAGCCTTTGCTGTCTGTAGGTCCATCTGCTCTGTAAGAGTCTGTATTCATTTTGTGTGCTCTTGAGTTGGGGTGAGAAAAACCTACATAATTTTCAACACAGAGAGAAAAGGGATTAAATTTTGAAATTGCCACAGTAGCCACATCCTTTTTTTCATATTAAATAAACAGGGAACTGCTTATTTAAATCCTCACAGCTCTGCAACATGCAGTCTGTGCACCTTTACAAGTCTATACTTGGGTGCATCCAGGGCGTATTTCTGAAATACAACCTGAGCTTGTTCACCAGTACCAGTGTGTTTGAAAGTTCAATTTTCTGGCACTTTTGAATCTGCTCCCTGAACACATTCTGAGGACTGGAAGCATCATGTGGTTTGTATAAATAAACCCACCAATTGCCTGGGGTGCGTGTGAGCCCCTCGCTGTGCAGCCCGGCTGTTTCTCTGCCATCAGCCTCACAATTTCAATCAAGATTTTAATGGACTCCTGGGGCTCCCCCAGTTTCTCTTCAAGCAGAGTCTGGCACCAGTCTCCCCAAGTCCATAGCAATGAAAAGCTTTATTTTTGCTTTTGATTGTACAGAAATTTAGTGACAGTAGGAAAGAAATAAACTGGTCGGGTGAGTGCCAGAATGGCAGGAAAGAGCTGTCCTTAGAACAGATTCATAACCTACATTTTTTTTTTGGTCCAATTAGGAAGTGCAAAGTATAGAGCAACAACAGATCAGACTTCTCTGTGATCTTGTCCAGATTTTGACAGATTGACAGTTTTAATTAAGAGTGTTTTGTTTAATTCCTTTTGCCTTTACACCTGAGAGAGTTCACAGGCCTGTGCAGGTTTAGACTGCAATTCTGCAGGGGTTTTTTTGAAATATAATTGTTGGTCATTAAAAAAAATTGAAGTAAATGTTATGAAGGCTTTTAATTTTCATTCCTGTTTCAGGAAGTTCCCAGATCACCTCTTACATAAGTTACTTTAAACAGTTTCTTACATTTCAAAACCTCTTATTGTGAAGGAAGAGTGCACCATAAACCCATAACATTTGCCTCTTTGCAGTTATTTTGGGCTGGTGATCTCTTCAGTTCTAAGTAAAGGAAGTCCTAGTGATTGTTTTCTGGGTTAGGTTTGTAACAGCAGCTCTTGTAACAACTGGTAAAGGTTGAAGTCCTGGGATCTGGGTGGAGGAGATGCTGGGGGTTTTTATGGAGAAAGGTATCAATTATCTTTGTATCCTTCAGGGAGTTACAATTATTATTCTTCCATACAGTAGGTGGAGACAAAGACCTCGTGAATTTTATCATGTCTCCTCAGATTGACTTTATCAGCTCCTGATTTTTGGTGTTATTAAATCCCTTCATAAAAATAACTATCAATGTTGTCCTAAAGGTTGTTAATTTATGTTCACATTAAGTGCTATAATTATTTTGCTGGCTGCTATTGATAAATTGGTTCTTTTAAATATTAGGGCTGATTTGGAGATTGATCTGTGAAACCTTTCTGTGCAAGTTCAGATCTGTCTTAGGCCCAAAAATTCAGAGGTCAGAGGACTGACTTCAAGTACCTTGAAATTGCCAGTGGTGTAGGAGTTGGGTCTCTGTGCAGACTGGAAGGTTGAGGTGTGGTCTGCCTCTGTTTATAAAGTGAGTTTATATGTGTCTGTATGTTTGTATAAATCCAGTGTGTGTTTACAGGTGGGTGTTTATGTGCTTGCAGTGTGTTTGGCCTCACACAGAATATGGTGTTGGCCCCCTGCCCCTGCCTGAACCGAGCTGAAAACTTCCAGTGTAGTTTGGAGTAGTGAGGACAAATGGAGTGTAATCCATAAAGTGGGAGAGATGGTTTGTTGGCTTTTCAGAAGGAAAGTGGAGGTTGCATATTTCTCAGATCCACTGGCAGAAATAATCTGTAGATACGTTTTTATTTTCATCCTCTCCTTAATGTCATCTCCACTGGGCTGTTGATGCTCTTTGGTAGGGGGAGTCTCTGCCATGTGCATCACACTGGGTATGGAAGGTGACTGAGAGAGTCATTCCAGAGATGGATTTCCAGGTGTGTGACAGGACAGGGTGTGTTTTCCCCAGTGTATTGGATGGAAGGCACGTTGCCTCAGGAGAGAAGGCTTTGTCACATCTGTTCCTCATGCTCAGCTGAGATTACAATTGGATTTCAGCAGATTATGGTGGAACTCCCTCCTTCACTGATCTCAGACTGGTCTGATGAAAGTTTCTGTGCTTCTTAAAAACCAGAGAGTTTACCCAGTGAGGTGTGTTTGTGACAGCACAGATTCCAGAATGCAAAGTGGAATTTTGCCCAGTGAGGAGGAGGTGGAGAGGAGCCCACGTGTCAGGGTGAGGTCAGATACCTGAGCTCAGGAGCCATTTCAGCAAACCTTTAGGAAGGGATTTCTTGCTGCCTCAGAAAGTTTGGGAAGGGTTGCTATCAAGGGCCTCTGTTCTGTCCGTGGAGAGCTGATTGATGAGGGGATGTGTGAGGGGAGAACATTTGCCTTCTGAAAGGGGATGCTTGGGATTAGGTTTAAAGCAGGAAGATGAGTTGTTCTCTGTCCAGTTCCTCATGATGTCACACAGCTTTGTGTGTATGGGACATCCCTTTTCATTTCACTGGGATCCTGACAGGATCTCGCCTCGTACACAGGAGTTGTGTATATCCTGTACTGTGTATGTCCTGATTTTTTACTTGCTGGCAGTGTCAACTCTAGAAAGTCAAAATGGATGTTATTAATAGATACAGTTCAAATGAAGAGGCAATGAGCAGAGTAGTTTATCAAAATTAAGACAAACCAGGCCTTGGGGGTAACTGATAAAGATGTGCAGAGTCAGTGCCTCCTGCCTATCGTGTCTGTTCTGGGGAGGTGGGTGTTTTGCAGGGCATCTATTTGAGTAAATCAAAATATCCTCCTGTAAACCTCAGTGGGAAGCTGAGAATGACATAGCAGTGGGTGGATGGATCTTGCCTCTAGTGATGCACAGAGCTTGTCTTTCCAGTGTCACTCAAGCAGAGGCAGAAGGTCTGAACGTCTTAACATCACTTCAGCTCTCAAGGACAGAAGCAGCATCCAGCTCTTCAAGTGCAACGTGGTGTTTTCCCATTTTGACCTACTGAGCTAATCACAAGGATTGAACAGAAATCCTGACCTGGAGAACACATGAGGATAGTGAGTGAACATGAGGTCAAACAGCAGAGTTACTGCTTGGTGCAAGAATTCCTTTTATTGCTCTCACTTAGTGTTGTGGTTCATCAGGGTTTCTTCTCTGCTCCTTTGCTCTAAGAGTGTAATTTAATTTAAAATGTCAAGATCTGTGCAATAAACTGAGTTGGATCATTAACAGACATAAGGCATTATATTCCTGAGGCTTGTAGCACTATTCCCTGTAAATCCAGCACAGTGCCTCTTCAGCTAGGAATGCTGCCAGGGCTGGGAGCTCTGGAGGAGCCGTGCTTTGGATGTATCCATGTGAACTTTGCTAGATTGAGGAAATAAGATTTTGAGGAGCCCAGAGCCAAATGGGGATGTCAAACTGACAGCTCCTCCTCTGACTGTGTCTACCTGCTCCTTCTCTTTGACCACCAGATGCTGATCAAAGATGTGAGCCTGGGCACAGGGTCTGTGCTCCTCTGGGCTGTGGCGGCACAGAGGGTGTTCTACGGAGCAGGGATGTCTGTAGATTTTGGACTGAACATGTGAGACCACAGCTTTATCCCTTCCTCTGAGTCCTCCATCATTTGCTGAGGCTTCCCTTCTCTCTTAACAGAAATCACAAATAAAAATTAAAAACCCAGTAGATACAATGAAATAAGAGTTGTAGAATTTAAATGGCATTATTTTCTACACATTGTTAAATATTTCCTGTGAAATTGTAGAAATGGATCAGTATAAATGCTATCCAGCTTACTGGGTTTCTGTATATGAATTTCCCTTATGTTCCTCTATAAATGGATGTACATAATAATATAATAATTTATGCATGGTATTATTCATATTCTATATCAATAGCAAGGATAACTGATGAGGAAGGAGAACCCCAGCAAGTTAGTATATTTTTTTATCTGTTCACTTTTTTAAAAATGCCCTTGGAGGTGGAAGGATAATGAATGGTGTGCTGTCAGTTGGTTCGATCCATAAGGGTGGCATGTGGATAATATCTGGTGGGCTTGAAAAATGAAGCTGCCATAGGTGCAGATTTCAGTGCTAGTGGTTGGGGCAGAGAGGTTGTAAACAGAGGTGGGACACGGGGATGGACAGTTGAATTCCAGAGTGCAGTTCAGTGTTTGTGTTGGCTTTGCTCTTCCCGTTGGCTCACGTTTAAAGGATGCAGGGCTGCTCTGGGAAGGGAAGAATGAAGTGTCAAAAGTGGCTGAAGGGAGACTTCTTTTGAGAGTTATTGAATTTGGGAGCCAGTAAGTAAGGGGCAAATGTAGTGTTAAGTCAGAAGGCAGCGAGTTTCATTGTGCATGTTATTCTGTGCACAGAGGGCCAAATCCTGCGAGATACTGAGGATTAAGTGTTGGTGATAAAATGTTCTTTGGTAGATTCAACTTTGAATTGCCTTGGGTTTTCTTCTCCAGATATGCACAAGATTTGGCTCAGTCTGTGATAACTAGTTCTGCTCAAATTATTTATCAAACTGCTCTGTAATGTCTGACTCGAACGCACGTAACGTTCCCCTGAAAAATGCGTTCTGGGAACGAAAGCCCTCGCTCGAGGTCTCTGCTATTAAATCTTTGCTGAGGGGCAGGGAGAGGCTGGGAGGTTTTTGGCGAAGTTAATAAAATGTGTGGATTAGTGAAGTGCTGATTAGTGAGGTTCTATTGTCGACAGAAACATTCCTGCCTTAGCTGAAGCCCAGATGGAAAGCTGCCCGCCTGGATCGCGGAAAATGGTTTATGTTGCTGGTTTGCTGCAGTTTGTTGCTGAGGTTGCAGCAAAGTGAATCTTACCAATGTCTTGAAGTGTAATTAACTCTCTTGTTCCATGTAAATATTTGAGAACTGCTCGCTCGGGCTCTACAGGGGCCTGTTTAAAACAGTTTTTGCCCAAGAGCTCAAAGGCCAATAGGAATGTGTGTGCATTAATAAACCTCTCTTTGTGCTGGACTTGATCCAGAGCTTATAGAGGGCAGATAGGATGAGATCTTCCCATCTCCTGTATTTACAGTAGAGCTCAGAGTGCTTGATCAAGGCTTCATTGTGCTGTCACTGTGCCCGGGCTTTAGTTGAGATATGAAACAGTGCAGGACACAACAGGCAGAGGGACTCAGGTACTGCAAGGGCTGGGGGAGAAAAAAGGAATAGAGTTCATGAGAAAACTTGTGGACTCTGTTATCCTCATAGGTTACATAAAAATGATGGCTTTTTTAAGGTGTAGAGCTTCCATTTGTGTTCCCAAGCATCAGAAGTCATTTTGGTCAAAACAAAACTCTCAGGGAAATAGTCATATTTTCTTGCAATCATCGCCTTTTTTTGGGGGGGAGGGGGTGTGAAAAATGTGCTTTCTACCACAAGTTTTCTGTTTTTTAAGAAGAAAATCCTTCTTTCTGTGATCTGAAATACTTCCAGAAATGGCATGTGCTTCCTTTAGGAAATGTCAAATTGCTTCCAAAGCGTTGCACGTTGTATTCTCTGGGTCTGGGCTCCCCAGAAGGTCTGTTTTGGTCCTGTCTCCCATTTCTGCAGACTCTGGTCCTCCCTGCCTGAGCAAGGAGAGCCGTGGCAGGGTAAGAATGCAGCCATTCAGCAGGGGATGATCAGAGTGCATGGGCCCAGGTTTCAGCTCCCATCATATCCACTGGCAGTGTTTCCAAATGAAAATATCTCTTCTGCCAAAGGGGATTTTTTTGTTTGTTGGCATTTTGAATTTTCACCAGAAATGCCTTATTTATCTCTGGTGAGCTCTGCTTCTGAGCAGCTCCCTCAGTTCCTGCAGCAGGGAAGAAGAGCAGGATTGTGCAGTGATTGCACAGCAGGGGAAGCAGCACAGACCAAACAGTGCTGGGAACTAAGGATCAAATTCCCATTATATTTCTGCCTTGCTCTGGTGATTCCTTGGTAATTCAGTTAGCCTGTGGTAATTTTTACCCCACTGTAAAATACACTATGACACTTATCTCTGATGGATATTATCCATTTTATTATTTTCTGTAAAGTAGCTTGAGATCCTTGGATTTTAAATCACTGATTATTCCTGTTACTGGGGTTGTCCAACTCTGTCTTCACATCACTGTCAAAGCTGCAGACAAAGGTAAGCAACATATCAAAGATGTTTGTCTGTAGCTTTGAAACTGCTTGTGAGTCAACTTCTTACTCTCTGTCTGCCATGGAAATAAACCCTGGGATACAGTATCTACAGTATCTGCATGGAAATGGCCATTCAAAGCATATTAAAAAGAAAAAAAAAAGCCAGAAATAGAAAAAAGTGGCAGAAGGAAGCTCTCTTGAATGAGTGGTGGTTGTTTGGTGCACTGGCAAACATGTCTTTCATCTCATTCCAAGGTGTCCCTGGGTGCCAGGTACACAACGTGCTCTGGAGTTGCATAACAATACACCCCAGGTCATCAATGATTTATTTTTTTGAGGCTGTGCTCCTTCCCTCATAACACCTCTGGTGTGAGGTGACTTGCTGCCAGAACTTTGAGGACAGATTTATTGAGGGCTCACAGACTGAGGTCTTAAACACACAGCCTGTGAGTCCTGGATTGTCTGGTCAGCCTTGCAGTGTCTTTAGGAAACTTACCCCTCTGGCTTTGGTTTCAGCTGGCAGGAAAGTAATTTCACTTATTTGTTTTTCTGGAGAAATTTTCTGTTTGTTTGTTTTTGTTAAGTAAGGTTTCCAAAGTAGCAGTACATACATAAACCTAATAAGAAAACAAACAAGTAAAAAGGCCCTGTCTGGGATTAGAACTTCAGCTGGCATAAAATGTTATTGTGTGTTATCTCATTGTGCTGAAAAATCTGTTCCTTTTCAAGTTATAATCTAAGCATGTACCCTGAATACTTCACAAGAAATAATTGGCTGATCTTCATTTCTGAAAATTATCACAGCACTTCCTGGGACTTGCATGAACCCCTTGCATATCTATTAAAAAAATCTCTGAGAGAGGAGCTGCTAAGTACAGTTTCTACAAGGATTGTGGAGCCCCTGGATGGATCCTGCTGTGGGATGGGAATCCATCATGGCTTTTAGCATATTAGGACAGAACAGCCTTTCTTCCAACACAACCCTCAATCCACTGCTCTTGGCCCTCTCCTTGTCTTTACCTGCAAGACTTTACCTGGTGTTTTCAGCTCCATGTGTTCCTCCTGGATACTGGTGTAAATTGGTTAGGTTTCTGTATTGTTATTTTCTGTCAGCTTCCTGTGTCTTACCTGTGTTTCCAGCTCCATGGAAGAGAGCAATCCCAGCTGTCTGTAGGTGGTGTGGCTGGGAGGTGCTACGTGATTGAGGAAGGTGGCTCCTGGCAGAGCTGGGGCTGTGGCAGGTGGCCAAGGTCACTTTTAATGCAGTCTGTAAAGGCAAATTCCTGCTCCTGTGGTGGCTGCAGGAGCAGCAGGTTGGCTCTGAAGGAACCAGCCAGAACTCAGGGCTGGGGAAGGCCTTGGGCACTGGGACACGCTGGTGACACGTGGATCCATTTGCTGCACTTTCTTCTTGACTCTTACTCCAATCTTCCTTTCTTTTCTGTTTTTGTCTCTTTTATGTGACCTGCAAACATTGGAATTGCTGCACTCATACAGTCTCTAGAGAGACCCTTTCCTGGGACTGAAACTTGGGGATTAATTCCTTGCCACAAAAGGGGAGAGAACACAGAGTTGTGCAGGGAGGGGGCAACGGGGCTGTTCAGGCAAAAGTCACCCCTGTCATCCTGTGGTGCCTGATATGGAGCAGCACAGAGTCCAACATTACCCTGATCCCTCAACAGCTCCACTCTTGGGCCCAGGGGTCCCTTTTTAACTCCAGTTTTTGCCCAGTCTGTCCATTTTCTCCTCCCTTCTGAAAATGGACCAACACATTATTGGTGAATAAGTGCAGCTGCATAGGTGGCATCTGCTGTCTGAAGAGCTCAGGGGAAAAGCTGCTGGGTGTTGCTTTTCTATGTGCTAATAAAATAGGGTATTCAAGACTCTCAGCAACTTGCAGTGTGATTTGATTCTGAATTGCTTTGGAAGATGGTCTGTACCACCCCAGCAATCTGCCAGGATATTAAAGTAAATTTAAATTTAATGCATTTTTAAGCTCCTTTGCTCAGCTAAATGATGCAAAGGGGCTGTTTTGAATTTTCAGCTCTTACGAAGCTGTAATTTTTCCTTTTCTCATGAAATTGCATTTTCTGAATCTGCATGAAAAATGGCAGAGGAGCCACACAGTGATCAGCTTGTGCTGGCAAACTATTTTTTTCTCCTAAATGACATTCTCTAGTCTGCTTCTGCAAGGATGTGAATCTCTTTTCAATCATGCTGCTCTGACAGCAGCTTCATCAGAGTTAAGTCTTAATCTGTGTTTTCAGCTGGTGAAAACTTTACTCCTTGCTTTGATTAAGGAAGTGTTGCCATTTTCTCTGTGACACGGGAAGAAGGATGGAAACCCCCTGATGTCTGTGCCCTGTGGTTAAGGCTCATGTCATGCTCTCAGTTAAGATTCACCCCTTCATAAGCAAGAAACTCGGGGAGGTTGTGGAGCTTCAGATGCTCCTGGAATCTTGGCTTGTGCTTGGGTGTGCTCCTGACCCAGCTGCTGGTGCCTGATGTTCCTCTTTTCAGTCAGAGCCCTTCTTCACATAATGCAGTGAAACATTAATTTCAAACCACTTGTCAGCTTTAAAGAACTCCTGTTCCAAGTTATTCAGGCTAAACTCCATCTTCTTACTTCCACCTATTTTAAAAATAACATTGCAGTTCTAACTCTCTGTTGTTGACCCTCACATCCTGCTGTGAAGCTCCCCTTGTAGGAGGCTGCAATCCAACCTTTTCAGGTACTGCACAGTTTTATAAAATGCTTTGGCTCGGTGCAGCTGTGTAAACTCAGATTTTTGCCTCTGCATCTTAACAGAGTTTCTTTATTTATTGCTAATTCTGGGCACATTACATAAATATACTCTTGCTTTTAGTGAGATGTGGACTGTGGCTCTCAGATTGACATACGTTTTTCTTCTGGCCCCTCAAGGTCCTGTAGTTTTGTAAACAACTCAATTTCAGTCTGAACTTCTTTGTAAAATGAAAATAAATGAAACCAGTTTCTCACCTGGTTTTGTTTATGATGTTTGTTGAAATTCCCGTGAGGTTGTACATAGCTGGTCAGAAATCCTCTATCAGGTGGTCCAGTCTTGGCTGTTAAAATTGATTTTTTTTTTTAATTTTATTTTTACCATTTTTTCCCCCTTGGGGTCATGGGAGGAAGGGGAAGCATATGAGAGAGAGAAGGATTTACTGTGGCTGACAGGGAGGAGATTTACTTCTCCTCCACGACAGCTCCCATTTTCCTCCATGTTCTTCCAAGGCTGCGTTCAAAGTTCTTCTCTTCTGGACTAATCAAGATTTGGTAGCCCGAGCAGAGCTCACCCATCATGTGAGACGCCAAAAGCTTTCAAATTCATTGATCTCAGTGGAACATGAGGGAGCTCAGCCATCAGCACGAGCCTCTCAGTTCTTGAACATTTTCAGCCTTTGGAGCAGGCTGTTAATCTTGGCTCTGGCAAAGCGGCCGAGGACGTCAGCGGGGTGGGAGATGTCCCATAAAGTGCAACTTCTAGGAATCCTTTTTTTTTTTTTTAATGTGTGGAGCGAGTCAGGGCTCATGTTCTGTTTGCATTTAGTCTGACAACATCTCAAAATGTGTCATTTAGAGCACATTTCAAAAAAAGGCTTTGTTAGCATCCAGCGTCCGGTCTAACCTGATTACCTTACACCAAAATACAGCTGGACCCTCAGATGTGTGGGAGTTCAGAGCTCTTCACAGGCAAGATTTGTTTTGAAATAATCAAGATGAAATCTTAGAGCATAATCTCCCTCTTCACAGTTTTTACCACCATTTCATCTGGTTTCATATAAAAACTTGCAGTCCTTGTCAGCCTGCCTGAATTTCAAAAAGTCTCAGTGCTTTTTATGTGAGAGAGCGGCAGAGACTTGGTGTCCTTTGCTTGGTCTTGTCTGGCAAATGGGAGCAGCAGAGAGTTTATGGATCCTGGGCAGTACGTGGCCCTGTGACAACAAAGGGCTGTGACATGGCATGTGCAGGGAGAGGTTGTTTTTCAGAGCACAGGCTGCAATTTCAGATTTCTGAGGGTTTCAACGATGTGATAACAATGAGAATTGTGCTTTTCAGTGCACGGCACGTTCGCAGTCCACGTGAGGCAGATTTGGCTGTTGTGGTGATGTGCTGCTTTGTAAGAAGTGAAGTTGCTCTGCAATTACTTATCTCCAGGCTTGTGCCAAGGATTAACCCATGGGTTAAAGCCAAGGGGCCCTGGTCTGCTGCCCATTAAAGTCAGCAGAAAGACTTGCATCAGCTTCAGCAGCTCCTGGATCAGAGCTGAGGTTCAGGATCTGGATGCAGCTCTCAGGCTGTCTCAGTTTTTCAGTGTGACCTGGAGCAATATCACTTTCTCTCACTTCACTTGACTTTGAGCAAAGCTGTGACTCTCTCTGTGCCTCACCAAGAAAGGGAGGCTTATAAAATCATTAGTATTTCCAAAGCACTCATCCTGGAGAGGGAGGGGGGCTGGAGGAGCAGGGCAGTAAATCCTGCTCTATTGGAGCTGTCCAAATATTATTGCTTGTATTGAAAGAAAGCTCTTAACTGAAGGCTGGTGTTCAGAAGCCAGGACAGCCCAGGAGTCATCACATCACTGATCTCCTGCTGGAAGCCTGGAATGGCAGTTCACTTAGTGGGCTTTCACACAGGCATTGAACTTCAGGCTTCTAATTTAACTGTTTGCGTCTCTGGAGGAACAGATTTGTCTGGTTTGTGGATATTCTAATCCCTTTTTTTAAATGGTGCTGCATTTCCTTCCAGGTAGGTCTGAAGTACAGAGCTCTGGAAAGCATTTTTTAGGTTTAAAAATAGATGTCTCAGCCTAGTCCCTGTAAAAGTCCCTACTTATCAGTCATTCTGTCACAGTGAAAACACTGTTTATCCTTCTGCAGATACATGTATATATAGATATCTATAACTGGAGCAATTAAAGCTTTCATTGACTTGATTCAGAAACTGTTAAAGATGTGCAGATGTTTTTTTTTTTCATCAGCTCCTGTTGGTCTTTGGTTCATGCCCTTCCCTGGTTAAATGTTTTTCAAGGTAATATAGGAAGATCTTACTCACATTCATTGCAACATGGATTTTTATTTCAGCTTCTCAGCTGCAAATTCAAAGTAGAAATTAATAGAAAGATCTACAGGACGATGTGAGTTTCTTACTGCAAAGTATTTGTATCTTTTCCTCTGGAGTGTGTGCACAGCTGTATGTCCTCCATAGCATGAAAGCAAAGTAGAAAGCTTCAGGCTTTTTTGGCAAATTTTGGAATAATTTGCTTCTAGTCACAGTTTGGCATTTCAGGCTTGGAGCAGCTGCATTTCCAGCAGCTTCCACTGGCTAAGCCTCTTACATTTTTAAAATTTTTGTTACTTTCAAAATCAGTGTCAAATGATCCAGTCTTGTTCTGCTCTTAATGATTTGGACCTACCTGTAACACGATATTCTGGAATCACTGTCTGTTTAGAGGAGCTTCCTATTAACCTTCCTTGTGATGTTGGGAAAGGGGGAAAAATCCCCCCCAAAACCTTAAAAAACCTCACCAAAACCATGCTGTGAGTGAGATCTCAGATGAATATTTGGCCAGCTGGGCATGCACACAGAGCAGTGTCTCCCTGCTGCCCAGGACAGGCTGCAGTTCTGAATGTTGCACTGAACCACATGGTTGACCTGTGGTCTGTGCATGGAAACACTCAGGCATGTGAGTAAGTTATCATTTTGCACTGGGACCACTTAAACTTGAAATTTCCAATGACAAATTGAAGAATACTTCTTTTAAGTTGCAGCCCAGTAATGGGAGTTAGGATTTATAAGCTCTGCCAAATTCAATAAACTTGTGTTATAGCCTTTTAAAATTGTTATATCGAACGCAGTGTATAAAGAGCCATCTTCCTTCTATTGTTTCATAATTTATTCAGTGTTTTCTTAACTGGCCCATCAGCAGAACAGTAAAAATGCCACTGAGTAAACTTTGTTTAATGGTGACCAATTTTTGTCTATGTTACAATAATGTCTGTGGGAAGAAACAATTACCTTGTGATTTGCTGTCAGAGAGGTAAGTGCATTTTCTTTCCACTTCATTTAGGAGGGACATCACTTCCAGGCTTTCCCTTGTTCTCTTTGTGGGGTTGTTTCCTCTTCTGCACGGCTGGGTTTTTTGCTGTGCACGGTAGGAAGTCCTGGGTCAGTCCTGGATCCAGGATTCCTGAACAGAGCCTCTGCTGCCCTGTGGGCAGTGCTGCTCCTCAGTGGTGCATGATCAGTGCAGCACAGTCTCACTGCTCAGATGGTGCTGAAACCCCCCAAAACAGAGCAAACCCCCCCAGGGTCATCTGGTAATGCTGGTTTTCTACTGGGCTTGCTGTTTTTGTTACATTTCCCTCTTGAGTTGCAGCACAGAGGCTCAAAGATATAATCTGTTTTCGTACCTTTCCAAAGTGTTAGGGGTGAAAGTGTGTATGATTTCCCCCCCCACATTGCACTTTGCATTTATCATCATGATTATAGTAAGGTAAGAAGGCAGTTGGAAATGTTTCTTGTGGCCTGAAACTTCTCAGATATGTCCCAATTCATCCTTTTAGGGAGTGCTGGTCAGTCCCTGGAATGTGTGTTAGGATGAGAGTGTTCAGAGGGACTCTCAGAATCACTAGTGAAGTCTGAAAATCTTTTCTCAAAGAGGAGAGGAGCACATTTCACTGCCCAGCAGCACACAGAGAGGCTGTTTGCAGGAGAGATGCTGAAGGTTCAAATACATGAACAGGAATCAGTTCTCAGAGTTGTTTGGGAGGGATGGTGTCAGGGTTTTGGGTTATGAACAGCCTCAGATCTCTCCTTCAGGCTCTACAAGAAGCGTTGAGGCGTAATCAGCGTCATCTGCTCCATATATCACATTGCTGTCCTTGGATGCCAGAATTCTGTTACAAAAAGCAGATTTGGAACTCGTGAACTGCCCTGTGCTCCTCTGCAGCACACTGGCTGTTCCTCACCACAGGGATTAAACAGGCACAGTGTGGAGCAGCATCATGTTTATAACAAATGGCTTCCTCAGAGCCCACCTGCTGCGTTCGGTCATTTGAGAGCACAGCGAGTTAGATCTCAAAAGTTGTGTTTTGGTAGATGATGAGGATTTAAATAAAAGGTTTCAAATTACCAGGCCTCAAATAGGTACCTAGAGAGGCAGTGTCTGGCATCTGGACTATTACTGAATTACTCTGGGCCGCTTAATCAGCAAGGGAGCCCCTGAACTGACTGGCTGGTGGGAGTGAAACCTGACAGTAAATGGGCAGCAGTGTAAGAAAGCCTTGTGGGCAACTCCCAGAGGACTGGGATGAGTAAGTACATCTTTAGGGAAAGAAAACCAGAGTCGCCTTGTAGGATAGAAAAGCACATTCCCTGCAGTGTTTTTCCTTTTGGTTTTATTTTTTTGGTGGGTTTATTTTCCTCATGCAGGTTTTGAATGTGTCCAGACCAGATCTTTCAGTGCTGTAAATCAGTGGAGCTCCTTTGGTTTCGTAGGGTTGTGTTGATTTAGTCCAGCTGAGGATCTGCTCTGTGAGTCTGTCCTCAGACTGCTGCAGTTAGCAAGTTCAAGCCCACATTTTGAGCACTTCATGCATGCACAAGAAATTCATCATAGCAATGATGTGTGCAAAGTATGTGTGAACATTTTTCCACAGGCTGTTCTCAAAACTCCTGCCTGTCCACTGACTTCAGTAGGTTTGCTCCTGGTTAACACCTGTCTGTGAAAGTACTGTTAAATCAGGACTGTAATGTCAAACCTCCTGTCTGCATGTAAAGCATTGTGTCCCCAAGGCTCCCAGTTTTGGAATTTGTGTCCCTCTCCATTTAACGCAGTAACGAGTGATGAACAGTGTAGCTCCCATCCAGCACCTACTGAAGAGGAACATTTCCCAGTGACTTGAGTGGATGTTGGCTCAAGCTCAGGTTTCTTCAGGAGTGCTCTAGCATGGCCTGTCAGTAACTCCATCTGTCTCTGGGTGGTGCCTTGTCCATTGACTGGGACACGGCTTGGAGGGGAGCGGGTTTTGCTTAAACAATATTACTTCTTTTTTGTGATGTCCTGAACCATCCTGCTGACAAGGCAGAGAGTTGTATCTGACAGCTCATACACAGGAAAACAAGGTGTCATCTATCCCTGTTGGCCTGAAGTTGAAAGGGACCATCTCAGCAACATCAGGGAGCTGAGGAGAACCTGGCTGGGATTATCAGCAGGTCCCAGAGCCCTGCACCTCGGGGTCAGCACGAACCAGCTCATAATTCCCTCCCCCCTTTCCTATTTCTCTCTAATTCCCAGTGTAGTAGATTGTAGCTCTGACCTTCTTTTCCAAAACAGTGGCAGAGGTGTGATGTGAGCAGCTGTCCCTTCATTCCCAGAGGTGGTTTCTCTGTGCCATTCAGAGCTCCAGGTGCTTTCCTACTGTGGAGTTTCTGTATTTCAGGAGGTGGCAGGGTAAGGACCAGCTGTGGTCACTTCAATTTTGTGCCCTCTCCTCAGTGCTCCATTCTTGAAGCTACTGAGCAAGAACATGCTCAGCCTGGACAGCCACTCTGTGCAGCCATGTCCTCCCCAGGGCATGCAGGGTCACAAATCCAGGCTTTCAGCACACCACCTTCCCAAATAAACTGCTCCCCTAAAGTAAAGGTCCACATCATCTTGGAAAGTGAACTTTGAGATGGTCTCAGTCATGAAGGGACCAGTGAATGACCATGAAGGGAACGTGTTGAAGGAAGGCAAAGAACCTTTGGGAGAACAGTGGGGATTGGCCCTTCACGGGAATGTGTGAGCCAAGGAGGGCTCTTCCCCCACCTGTCCTTGTATGGCATAGGAGAGGGACCTTCAGGAAGCCTGGAGCTTCTTTCCTGTGCTGTGTTTTATTTCTGCTTTCTCTGTTTTACTACTTCTGTGCCAGCCCTGGCTCCAGGAGGTGCTGATTCCTGGGCAGCTGCCTTTGACTTTGGAGTAGAAGAGGAATCTGTGCTCAGACAAAATGCACAAGGACCGTTAACGGCCTGGCAGGTGGGAAGTCCCAGAGAAGAAAAACTGGAGCTGCCAAATAAACATTTTGCTTCCTTGAAATGCTCCACAGTGGAGGATTTGGTTCAGTTCTGATACTTGAGGTATTTTAAACTGACATGGCTTAATTTAAACCTTCCTGCTGTTTGCACATTTGCATGTGTGCAGGGTTAGCAGAGCCCACAGCTGCATGTTTGCACACACAGCTCCTCTGGGCAGCTGTTTGGGCCTCCCCTCTGCCAGCTATATTGATTTATTTAATCCTTCTGTTGGCTGCTGAACAATGTGTGCCAAATGCAGAACTTGGATCTGCTTTATGAAAATAATGTAAACAAATGTAACAGCCCCATAAAAAGGACATTCTTCTCTTTTGGCTGGAGGAGGATTCCTGCTCTGGATTTGTGACTGGTCTGCGTGGTGGCATTCATTTTATTTTCTTGTCTGCCTTGGAATTGATGGACCTGATAATGTGAATAAAGAGGTTAACGTTTTTATTCCATATGGAGTAAAAAGGGTAAAAACCTTGTAGGTCAAAAGAGATATATATGAGGTGTTGTTTGTATGAGAAACAGAAGTGTACAGATGGTTTGTGGTCAATCTTCTCAGTTGCATCAGTGACAGGAGTAATGTGAGCTGAAATCACTGTGGTTACTGAGACCTGCAGTTGGCCTCTGAGTCCTTTAAAGAAGTTGCAACGTGCACACCTAGTGAAGAATTAAAGGAGAAATACTTTAGCTATGTTAAATCATTATTTTGAAGACTTGTCTATGCAAGGACTGATAGTTTCATCTTTATGCAAACAAATATCAGTCACTTCATTCCTAACACAGCAGAGATAAATTGCATTTTCTGCAATCCTAGTTGATGTGTATAATTTTAACTGGGGAAGTTCTGTGCTTGTCCTTTCTGTTTGCTAAAGCCCTTATGCTTGTGCTGAAGGAGAACCCTAACACCGTTGTGTAAACAGTTGTTTCTTTTCTCTTGAGTAAATGCTCTTCCTGCCATCTCATTGTCACCTCAGGTTTTGGAATTTCCTAGTCCTGGCTGTGGGACTGCAGCTGCAGTTTATGGAGCTCAATTTAATTCTCTTTTGCAGTTCTCTCCTAAGAACCACACGGTGTTTGTTCCTCTGGCTGTCTGACATCTGTGTGAAAAGACCAGGGTTTTGCTGCTTCTGACCAAAGCTGTTTGGAAGTGTGTGAGGGGTGTTTGGTACTGAAGTTACAGACCTCTAGGGCTGTGTGAAAATGCTCTTGTGTCGTGCGGCCCCTGTGTGAGCAGCCCTGCCCTCCCGTGGGGAGGAGGAGAACTCAGCTGGTGCTGGGAACTTGTTCTCGGTCAAGAGTCTGGTTTATGGGGCAGGGGAATCTGAATCCTGCTTTCTTCTGGTGTTAAACACTTCTTCACTGGAGCATGAAGCATCAAGACAACCTTGTGGTTTGCTAGAGCTCGTTCCTTTCTTGAATCCTGCTCCTATTTTCATTTTCTTTCTTTATTTCTTTTGTCCTTCCCCATTTCCCCTGAGGCAGGGACACGGTGCCTGCTGCCACCCAGGCAGCCTTTCCCTCTGTGAAGCAGTTTGTCAGAGCTGGTGCCACATTCACCGGGATTCTGACTCACCCTTTGGAAGAGGTGCTGCTGCAGCCTGTGGATGTGTGGCACTGTTTAGGTGTGCTGCACTCCCAGTGATGTGTGGCAATGTATCAAAGCACACTTGTGTGTGCTCACAGCTTATTAATAGGATTTATTTTCAACTCTAATCAGCCACTTAAGCAAGTCATGTTACCCAGTCTCCATCTGCCCTTCCTTTTCCTGTGATGAGTTGTCCTTTGTATTGTTATTTCTTCACTTCTCCTCTCCCACTCCTTACGACTTTTTGGGAGACGTCAAGGAAACTTTGAATAAATCCTTTACTTCCCTGTGAGGAAAAAATGATTAAAAGTAGTGTTAGATGATGTCAGAGCCCAGGTGAGCAGAACCATCCAACCACCCTGGTGCTGCTGCCCATGTCCCAAGGGTGAGGAGAAGAGGGGATGTGTGTTTTTTCCATTATCCTGCCAAGCTTCCTCCTCCAGGAGAGCCACGAGTGCTGACATGAGCAGAAGCTTGACCTGCCGGCAGCAGTGCCAAGCAGTGCCTGCCATGTGTTTTACACAGGGGTGTGCTAACCTCGGCATTTTTCCTGGGCTACATCATTCCCACAAAAACAGCTCTCTCCCCTCTGGATGGAGAGCCTGGGTTGCAAGCTCTGATCTGATCAGACACGCCCAGCAGAAGGCAAAATGGAACTGCAGCTCTGCAGCTTTCCAACGTGCCCGTTTCCTTTGAAGCCACATAAATCAGGAATTGTGGGCTCTTCCTGCTCGGAGGGGCTCGAGTTGCCATGTGATAAATTTTCTGTGGCAGGAAGAAGGAGCTGTGTCAGTGTGTCATCGGATTTGATAATTCACAGGTTGGACTCAACAAAAATATTTATTGCCTGGATCTACTTGTCATGAAACTGCCTTAAAATATGGGTGGAAGGAACATCAAGTAAGGCAAAAAACTAAAAGGAAAATGCATTATTGGATTAGCAGAATAAAAAGTCTTTTGGAATTGGTGTTTTATAACCTTTATTTATATAGGTAGATTCAATTTCCTTTAAATGAGTTTATACATAAATCAGTGAGCTGTACACCTTAACCCAGAAGGATGCTCTCAGGAATTCCTCCTTGGTAACGCTGGAAATGAATGACTTGGAGGAGGAAGAGAAGATTGTTAATGTTTGCAGTGTCCCTTCTCATTATGCTGGTGGCTTTTTGTGGGACTGTATCAAAGTACAGATTTGGACAGGGAGTAAATTTTTGAATTTGATAACGTTTTGTAATAAAAACGAATACGAGATTTCGCAGTAATTAGGATAAAAATCCAGAGAGCCGTAAATCCTAATAATAAGAAATTTTTAGTGGCTTTTTTTTTCTGTTTTGAATTGGGTATCCATATTGTTATAATTAATTTAGAAAAATTCTATTATGGAAGTAAGTGGAGAGCCACAGGTGCAGTGAGGAGTAATTTGAAGTATTTTGGCAGAGTGGTTGAGCAGAAGCTTTTCTGAGACTCCTCTGAAGGCCACTTTTATTCAGCCAGTGCAGTAATGTGCAGGTGGAGGTTGATATGTATCATTGCTCAAACAAGCAAGCAAAAAAATCTGCTGGGATTCAACTCCCTTCCCTATTTTTCCTACTGAAAGAAACAAATCTGTAAAGTGTTTCATTTTAGCAAAGTCCTTCCCCCCCCCCCCCCAAATTTGTGCCCAGAAAAATAATTTGCTGCATTTTAAAGCATGTAATTTCTAAGCAAATTGTTGAAAACTTTTGAGTTGAAACCCTTTTTTTTTTTTTTTTCTGAAACCCCACTTGTTCACCAAGTATTGTTCAGAAGTTTGGGATTTCTCTACTCTCTGATCTAGGCTGTGGAAGAGAAGGGGACAGACTGAGTGAGAAGGTGGAGGGTGTAGTGAGGATACTCCTCAGGAAAGTTCAGTCCAAATAAAGCCTGAGAGTGTTCCCCAGATGACTGGATTGCACCTGAAATGAGTGACTGATATGCTCTCCATCCCTGTGTGGCCTGACCAGAAAATGTCAGGTTACAAAAACCAAAACCCTGAAAATTCACTCCTCCCATCTCCCCCTGTGCTCTTCCTCCACAGTCTCTGCATTATTGTCTGGGTTGGTTTCTGTTCTGTTTGCAGCAAGTGCAGTCTGCAGAGCAGTGTGGTATATCAAGCTCTCCTTTACTCTTTATCATTAGTTTAACTGAATCATGAGGTTGATTTCCAGAGAAACTGGATGGGTATGAAATGCTAGTGTTTAATTTTTTTGTTTTTAAATGGTACTGCTGCATTAAATCAGTGTGGAAAGTCCTACAGCATCAGTGGGATGGTTACTACAAAATGAACATTCTGAGTGAGCACACTGAGCCCCAGATCAGTCCCTGGGCGAGGGCTGGAGGTGTCCATTCCTAAGGAATGAACAGGAAGGATTGCTCCTCACCTGGCTGGTGCTCACAGGACCCTCAGAGCCCAGAGGCCTGACAGGACACAGAGGTGACTTAGAATGGACCCTGTGGAAGGGCCCTGCACCTCTGCCAAACCCCCACTCCCAGCAGAGCAGTGGTGTGAGGTGACAGCTGGGTTTGTCCCTGCTCTGCTCCCTCGGGCAGCCACAGGGCAGTGCCAGGCTGGCACAGATCACCTCACCCATGGCTCCTCCTCTGCTGCTGGCACTGCCCGTGCTGCATCTTGACAGGGAGCCTGGGGGATGTTCCTGATCCTCCTTGGCAGGGCAGGGGGCTTCCAGGTACTCCAGGCTGAACCTGCTGCAGGCTGGCAACTGCTTTTCTTGGTCTGTGTGAGGAGGACAGTGGTGATTTATCTTCAGTTATGTCTCTTTTGGCAAATCTGGTGAATAACTCTGAACTTATTATCCCTTCAAGCTTTTCCTTTGTTCTGTTCAGGATGGAGGTGATGAGGGGGCTTCTAAAAGGCACAAATAAAAGTGGCCTCAGCCACTTCTGCTGATATTTTTCCCTGTCAAGCCATTTTCTTCTTGTTCTGGAGGCTTTTCCCAGGCACCTCCTTGGGCAAAGGGTTTCACTGTGTCCCTTATGCCAGGCTTTTAGCATTTAAACATCTTGTGTTTAAATTAAGGGTCTTCTTAACTCTTTCAGCTTCTCTCTCTGTTTTCCAGTATTTTGTTTGCAACAGCAGTGAACTATTTATTCCATCTGAAATGCTGAACCAAATTCCTTGCTGATGTAAAACAGAGTTGGGGAACTTTATAATGGGGAAGTTCTGGATCATTTGATCTTACCTGTCTGTAGATACCACAGACTTTTAAAAAAATGTGAGCTGGGCAGTGAGGCCCAGGAGAGGCTGATGAGTTGCTAAGGTCACACATGAAGTTGGTAGTTTAGCAAGGAATAAACCAAGGCATGTGTTTGTCCTGTCCAGCCCCTTGTGATGCTTTCAAGATGATAATTGAACTCTGCAGTTTCTTTAGCTGAGGGAAGTCTCAAAGATCTCTCTAGGTAGAGAAGTGCCTCACAGGGCTGCAGCAGAGATAGTTTGCCCCTTTATATGCAGACTCGAGAAGTAAAGGGCTTGGTCTGCCCTTTCTCCCTTTGGCTTTTATTCTTAAGCTCAGGTGGCTGAGCAGGAGTGAGACCCAAAGCACCCAGGGACTCGCTGCCATGGTGTGGAGGAGCAGAGTGTCCTCACTGTGCCTCTCTCCTTGGCCTGGCTGTGAATCTGCAGAGACACAGCAGTGCAGGAGGGTGCTTCCCTGTCAGCTCAGTCTTGCAGCCCTGGCAATCCAGGTTCTTGTTCCTGCAAGTGCCATTCCTGGGGAAGCTCTCCAGAGCAGCACAGGGAACTGGAAGGACAAGGTTGCCAACTACCAGGACTTGTATTCTCAAAACTTTTATGTGCAGTGTTTGCACATCTCTGCATCCTTTCTGGTTCAGTTGTGGGTTGTTCAGTCTGTGCCTCTCTCATTCTGCTGAAGCCAATCCCATGATGTTTTCCAGAAAGCTTTGCAGAATGCAGTCTGCCAGGCTGCATTACCTGCTTTTCTTGTTTGCTGGTTTTTGTCCCTCCCCCCTCCTTCCCTCCGTGCTCAGCCATTCACAAAGTATTATTCATTAGGAACTTGAGCATCTCCATCCTGAGGAAAGGAAAAAAAAAAAAAGCTTGTAGTGAGCCAGAACTTACTCACCCTATCCTGTTTTTCTGCCTTCTAAGAAAAATGTCTACGGTCTAATCATAATTCCCCAGCGCCCCATCAGCCGGGTCTAGCCGTGGTAATCAGAGCCCATCCCGGGCTGGCTGTCAGAGGGGGTTGTTAGCACAGCACAATTGATGCAGCAGACTTGCGTCTCAGCTGAACTCTGCTGTACCTCCTGGAGCAGAGCGAGCCTTCATTTGTATACATAACACGGGAGCAGGAGCGACTCCACAATTCCATTGCCATCTTCTGGAAGGAGCCACCAGGATATTTCATTAGAATCACCCGCGCCCTCTGAGCTGTCACATCGCTGCACGAGGCGCTGCTTCAGCAGCAGGAGGAAAACTCGCTGCCCCTGCAGGGGCTGCCGCAGCTCCCCGGGCTCTGCCTGAGGGGCGTGTGGGGATAAATCAGTGAGGGACACAAAGATACTTTTTGCTCGCGTAATTAGGGCCGTTTAAAATTTAAATAGATTAAAAAAACCCTGTCCCCTCGTCTTCAGAGAGAGAGTTTTGTGGTGCTTTTGGAAGCAGTTCACACTTCTAACTCTTCCACAAAGAATATGCTTCTGGCGGTGCAGAATTCCCAACAAATATCAGGCTCTTGAGTCAAACACCCAGAGGCCATCGTGAGGTTGAAAAGCACACAAACAAACTATTGTTAAAATTTGCTGATGCTGCTGGCATTGCCAAGGGGGCATCTTGTTGTTCTTTGCTCATGTAATTTAAAGTAATGAGAAAATTCAGAATGAAACAAATTAGGAGGCAGATCCTGTGAAAGGACCGAGCCTTCCCCAGTGCTGCAGTGTTCAGACTGTGCACAAAGGGGCCAATGCATCCAAAATACTTGACAGCAGTAGTAAGGGGATAAAAGGGTGATATTAGGGGAGCTGAGAGGGGGAGAGGAAAAAAGATAATTTTGAAAAATCTGAGACCCACAGTTACATTTATGATTTGAATATTAAAGTCCCAGCCGTATATGCATAAATTATTCCTGTTTCTCAATAAATTATCACTACTCTCAGCTCGCTCATATGACAATGATTTGGAAAGTGCATCATCCTGTGCAGCCAAGTAATTTTTTTCCTCTTCCAAATATATTACACTGTTTAGATGAGACTACAGTTTTGTGAACAGTGTGTGTATCAATATCAAATGAATCACACTCACACATTCTTCTCAGGCCTTTATTTAACACTCCTTTGCTCAGCTTTTGAAATATAAGAATATATCTTAGCCTGGTCTTAGTGGAAGGTCTGGTATGCAAAGAGTCCTTTGTACCATATAAATAAAACAGTTCAAACATCTGTCTGAAAGCCCTCAGTGTATCAGAAAATCAAGCGTGCGAAGCATCAGATTTCCATTTTTGAAGACCATTAAAACTCTTTTCTGTAATAAAAACAGAAGGGTGAAAAAACTCTGGTAGAAGCAAACGGTGCTTGTTGTGTTCATTGCCAGGGCATCTGAGCACAGCAAAGGCAAGAACTTCCAGTGTGTGTTTGCAGCCCTGGAAGTGGGGTTTGTCCAGGTTTTAACCTGCAGGGCAAGCTGGGCACGGCCACCATGAGAAACTTTCCGTGTCACTCACACCAGGTCTCAGGAGCTGGGCAGTGTTTAATCTTCCTGCCCCAACCTTAAATTGGACATCCAGCCATTCATCCCAGCACTGGGCTGCCCTGGAGCTGCATCAATCTCCTTAGGAAGCAGCTGTCTTTGAATTTGTTTCAGGGACTTTGCTGTGGTTTCTTTAAAGCCAGGGCTGCTGACGTCCGGCTGAGGTGTTCTGTGTACTTGAAAACATATCGAGTCTGCAGTTGTGTGCATGGCTCACAAACCTTTTGGAGTCCTTTTCCTTGTTTTTGTTTTCAGTGTTGTATTTTTCCAGTGTGACTGATTTCAGTGCCCTGTTCCTATCATAACAGGCATGGTGTGAGCATTGGGCAGAGCAACCTGATTATTTCAAGCTTCAGTCTGGTTCTCTTTTTTTTTTGTCCTTTTAAACCATGGTAGTGGAGACTGGTAGCCATGGTAACCCCCTTATCTGTATTGAGAAATAAATACTAAAAATTGCTTTTTTTACTATTTATATATAAAAATGCAGAAGCAAATAAAACCTGCAGTATATGACTCACTTCATATTTTCAGGTCTCTGCTACTTCTGTTCAACGTGGAAGCAAATCATCTGAGGAAACCAAACTTAATTAAAAAATTAATAAACAAATTAAAATTGCTCCTTTTCCAGGGATTTCACTGGCAATGTGCACAGGAGTTCAGTTGTATTCAGCTCCTCCTGATTTATGTGCCCCAAAGAGGTGAGAGCAGCTCCCCTGAGAGCCTCAGCTGGGGCTGGACTCAAGTGACAGAGCACTCCAAAAAGAGCCAGATCTGGCCAAAGGTTTAGGCTGAACTTGGCTGTTTTTCATGTCTTTGTTAAACAGACTTTGTCCCAGTAAAAGGCCCGTGTTTTCCATGCCTTTGTATCAGCTCTTTGATTTAGAATAAGCTGAGAAATGCACCTGCTCTCAGTTAAAGTGAACCTTTCCAAGGTGGAATTGCTGCAGGTGTAAAATCTTTAATTACTGCACCTTGATGTCTTGAGACTGGTGCATAATTCAGTGATTCCTCATAAAGCAGATCAGTGTTTTCATTTCAATTCCCACGTAAAATAACCTGAAAATGACTTCAAATAAAGTTGTCTTTACATTCATTAGGTGATACGTGGCTGCAAACGTGTCTCTAATTTTTACTGCCTGAGTGCCACTGACTTATTTAAAGACAATGTGACTTCAGTTCCCCATACTCTGAAGACCACTGGGATCAGGTTCTAGGAGAGTGACTCAGACTGTCTCAAGGAATATCTCATCCAAAATCTTCATTTACTTTCCAGTAATAGGCTCCAGCTGTTGCCAAACTTATCTGCCTTTTGTAAATGCTGATCTCTCTCTCCAGGACATCTTTTTAGGCAAATTCATTCTTCCTTTCTCAACCTGCCTTGCTGTGGTCACAGGGTTTTGTTGGGAGAGGTAAAACCTTTTATTAGACCAACTGGTATAATTGCTGGAATAAGACACACAAGTTTTTGGACATGTTTGTGTGTGCCTCACTGTTTGATGAGTGTGTTCTGTCAGTTCATTACTATCAGCTTCCATGAGGAAAATGGAGAGCAGAGGTTTTCACTGATGCCATGGGAAGGGCTGGAGTTGGCAGTGCTGTATTTTAAATTCAAATAATGTGCTGTTTCACTTCACATGTGTGACTTTGTTTCTCCTCTTGGATGGGATGAGTGTAACTCCAGGATTTCAGTGAAAGTGCTTTTGTATGGTAATCCTTTGCCTATATGCCAACAAAATGCTCCTGTTTACAACATTCCTGCTTAAAACCTTACTTGCTGGAACTGTCACATAGTGCAAATACAAAAAAGAACCGTGTGGACTCAGTAGGAAGAAAATTATTTAAAAATGTTTCTATTCACAGAAATATTTGTTTTGGAGTAGCTCTATTTCAGTTTCACTTCTTCTATTTTCTGTCCATGATAATGTGTGCATTTATTTTCCAGTGGAGCTCCTCCTCCTCATGCTGCTCCATCGCTCACTGTCTCTCCTTCTACGTCTCTGATTCACTAATAAACTATTTATGAGTCTTCTTCTCCTCTGCCTGAACTTCAGCTCTTGCTGAGTCGGTGCAGCTTTGCCCTGTCCCTGCAGTGTGAGTTCCTGAGCACTGATTCTGCCTTGGTTTTTTTATTTTCCCTTGTTAACAGTTCACATTGCTCCGAATGTGGCTCTGAAGCTCCGTGACCATCCCTGTTCCGACAGGCAGGACTCCAAATTAGGGACTCTGGCATCCAATTGGGACAGTTTCTAGGCGTGATGTTGGAGGATAAATTAGGAGCATCTGTTACTCCAGAAATGGGCTGCCCATATATAGTCTGAACTGATTAGCCAAAGGGCATTTAGGAACTTGTGGAATTGCCTGGGAATTGAAAGGAAAGGTCGGCAGTAACGTCCATATATCTGTGCACTCACAAACACACCTGCCCTTGCAAATATGTCAGTTTAATCAGTGAGGTATTTTATATTTTTTTTTTTGCCTATCATGTATAAAGGGTGAAGTGAGCCACGGAAAAGTCGTGTTGGCTTTTGTACTATTTTAGTAATTATCTGCTGTTTCAAAGAGAACAGGTTTCTGTGTGACAGCATTAAGGGCTTTACAGCAACATGGATTTGATTCTCAGAGCAGTGCTGGGAGACCTGTTTCCCAGGCACTGCATTTTGGCA
This sequence comes from Corapipo altera, assembly GCF_003945725.1. Classification (NCBI taxonomy): domain Eukaryota; kingdom Metazoa; phylum Chordata; class Aves; order Passeriformes; family Pipridae; genus Corapipo; species Corapipo altera. The sequence goes on from NW_020884913.1 coordinate 3,015,893, forward strand.
GCAGAGCTCAGGAGCACAACCTGAGCCCAGGCCTTGCTGTCCAGTCTGCTCTGCCTGTGCATGACCTTGGCCTCCAGAAACTTCCCCTGCAGCTGGAGGTGCTGCTGGTTTATTTGAGCTTTTTCCTTTGGGAAAAGGGGAGCTTGCACGTCTTTGCAGGGATTTCTGATGTGAACGAGAGCTCAGATGAGCTGCAGAAGGCTCAGCACTGGTCACAGCCATTCCAAGTGTGTTAGAAACTGCAAAGAGAGGAAAACGTGCTGCCAACTCTCTGTAGAAGTTCCTTTGGCAGTTCTGGAAAAATTATTCCTCTTCCTGAGCAGCATCTCAAGTCCATTCTCCGAGGGCAGAAGTGCAAGGATGGAAATTCTTGTTTAAATCTCTCACATTTCCTGGGAGTACCTTGTCCCTGATATGTGCTGTTTCATGCCCTTATGTGGAATCTGCTTGTCACTGATGCTGACGGATGCGGGATAAAGTGCACTTTCCTTTGGCTGTGCCAAGTGGATGTGCAGCAGTGTGCTCAGCTGGAGGAGCCAACAGCAGATTCTGTGCAGAGCCAGGGTTGTCTGAGAGAGCTTTTCTTTCTCAGAATTACCAGTCTAAAGGGTGCACGTGCAGCTGCCTGGATGTGCTGGTGGAGATGTGGTGCTGGCCAGCAATTGGGAGGGAGAGGGGTGTGCTGAGCCCACTCCACCTGCCCACCTGGGATTTTCAGATCCAGAGGGATTGTTTAAATGATCTCTGTTGTACATCGATTTAGAAATTTTTAGTTTCCCAGTTCAGGGTTTCTGCCCTCAGGTCTGACATCAGGGCCCACAGGTTTTCTCTGCAGCCACTAATCCTTGCTCCTGACTGAGGGGTGACTTTACAGAGGAAGTATGTGACAAGAGCTGAGGTCAGTGCATGGGAATGAAGAGCCAGAAAAGAAGGTTTGTCACGTCTCAGCACTTGCCATAACAAGCCAAGTAGCAAGAGCCAAGTTTGAGCCCCTGTTACAGATCATGTACCCCCAGCATTCAGTTTGCTGCGGGAGTTGCTGGTGTTGAAGTTCACAGTATAATATTTCCAAGGAGTACACAGACGTGTGCATTGGGCTGGTAGATGCTGCCTTTTCATTTCTAGATTTAAATAGTCAGGAGGTGTTCATTTACCTCTACAGTCTTCTTGTCCTGGATGCAAACACAGGCACGTCCAGCAGATCACCACACTTGGGCTCTTCCTTCCCTTAACTAATCATTTCCCTGTTTGCCAGCACCACTGCTGTTTACAGCCTGAAGACTGCAGACAGATGGGCTCATCCAGTGTAGATTTCCAGGCTCTGCTCAACCTTTATCTTATTCTGAAGTGCCATGGGAAAACTAATCCCTGTTTCTGTGAGGTGGCTCTCATGGATGCAGTTGCAAATGCTGGGTGCCAAGAATGCTAAAGATCCAAACCTGCAGTAACTAACTGGGTCACTCTTGAAATGTCATCATGTGTTTGGGGTTTTGCCTTTTTTCCTTTGGTGAGGCTGCAGAAAGAAAGGGCAGAAAATGAGGCAGCAGCCCAAAAGTTCAGCTATGTATTCTCTCTCCAGCTCTTCCTCAACCTTAGGAGTGTCTAGAAAATAATAGACCCCAAAGTGGGATTTGTCAAGGACGAGCTAATAAGAAGCTTCCAGTTGTGAACGAGTCCATTTTAATGGGCAGGTAATTGAACTGGGAGGCAACAAGAAAGGCCAGATCCTAAATCTTGATCAATCATTGATAGTGGCTACATGAAAACGAGTCAGATGCTTTTGACTTGCAGTTTGTAGTTATAGTTTCTAGGTTTCAACTACTAATGCTTCTGTAGCTTATGCAAAACTGCTAAGGTTTATGTTAGAGATATCTGAGGTATCTGCCTTTATGGTTCCTTGGGGTAAGCTCTGACTGTATTTAGCTATGCTGTGAATGTGTGCCTGTCTGCTTCCTTACTTAGTCTTTCTAGCTGTACAGAACACTTGTGTGATTCCATGGGCTGGCAGTTCCAGTGAGTTTGTGGATGGAGGGACTATGGTTCTGACCCATTGCAGGATGTCACTGGCACGATGCTGTTGGGGAAACTAAGGCACGTCCAGGCCCTGCTTTACAGCCATCATCTCATTGGAAACACTCCTCTGCCAAGAGTTTAGGCTAAAAGGCTCTGAGGGATGTCTGCTGGGAGTTTAAAATGCAATAACTGAACCTTACTGGCTTGGAGTTGAGATTGGGGGTTGAACACACCCAGCACAGTTTTATTCCAACATAGGGCAAAGAGATTCCAGGAGCCGAGCCCCGAGTATCTGAGGTGGTCTTGTCGTGGCAACATCTGTCAGAGGTCACAGGCATTGTGGTCATCCCTGCAGGGTGCAGCTGCACCTTCACAGTCCATGTCCACAGTCCTGACCTGCTGCTCTCCAGGCAGAGCAGGTGCTCTCGTGTCTCTCTGACTGAGCAGAACAACCTTAAATTCTGCAGTGATTGAAAAGATTGTGTGTCAGGGACTTGGTCACTGCCCTCGGCTGTTCCTTTGGAGAAAAAACAGATTTCTGAAATGGGTTTCAGCTTGGTCCTTTCCAACCCCAATCAATCACATTTAATTATCTGCCCAGGGCACAGGGTATCCGTCATACTCTGATAAATTCAATGAACATGCAAATTGTATCGTCTTTTGTCATCAGTACCGTCTGTTCTTGGCATTCCTGCTATGAGGGTAGACTGGAGATATGTTGATTAGCAGATACGCTGATCAGTCATGAAAATTCATTTCCAAAATGAATTTGGATTTGGAACTAACATAGATTTTTTTCCACCTCAGGCAAAGGGAGCCTGAATTCTTGATTACACATAATTATTTATACTCGTATTTAGACCATTTTATATACCCCCGAGGTGGTGTAAACTGGTATGAGTTTAAATATGAGGTTAGATCTGAACTGTTTAAGCATTTCACTTGTTGGATACTTGGAGGTGGAGGCTGAATGGGAGTTGTCTTTCTTTTTAATTGCCTTTATGTACAAGCTGATTTAGATGTCCTCTGCTATTTTATTTTCTCTCTGGAGGTCTGACTTCATCTTAATCAGAAACAGCCCAACTGGCTTTCTCAAGCTTTTTGTAGAAAGTGCAGTTTTCAGTAGTTGTGGCTCAGGAACATTCTGGAGGTGGCTGCTCTCCCTATTTTGAAGTTAGTGGGAACCTTGCCTGTTATTTCCTGAAAGATGGATCATGTCCTATGCTCAAAATCCCAGCACATGAGACTGCCTTGTGTCTCAGCTTGAGCTGCTGGGAACATCCCCTTTCCACCTTTCTTTCAGCATGTTCAGGGGAGGCACCTCTCCCTTCTCCAGTTGTACTGTTATGTGGAAGGTAATAGGGGTCCTTTCTCTGTGGGCTTTCAGAAGTCCTTGCAACACCAATCACTTGGCATTCAAAGGACATTTTTGCAATGTTTAGGAATGCCAGACTGTAGCATGTGCCAGCATAGCCCAGCCAAAATTGTTGCCTGGTGTTTCCACAACAGAATGGCCTGCCCAGGGTTCAGTGTCTGCCATCGGAATACCTTGGGACTCCCACGGGCTCAGTGTTCCATCAAGTCTTAGTTTTTCCATGTAAACCCAGACAGGCCTTGCTTTCACTGTGCAAAACCAGGTCTGTCCTGTGACTTTTGCTCCATTTGTGAAATTCAGCAAGAACGTCCTAAAAAACCCCAATGACAATCCCCAAGCAGTTTTCTTTCTGCCTAGTCCATGTGAGAGCTCTGTTTAATGTGTCTGGGAACCCCCTTCTCCAGAAAATCCTGTTGGAGGTTTCTGAAATCCATCTCCAGCTGTCACTCACACTGAACAGTGGCAGGGACTGGGCTTTCCCTGCAGTCTGTAAGTGCAGTTGTTGCAGAGGCCAGGAAGCGTTTGGGGACATATTGGCAACCTGGAAACATGCTGAGGTCCTGGACTTGAGAGCAACCCCACTACAGGGTGACCCAGCTGCCACCTCTGTCTTTTACTCTTTGCTTGGGTCACACCACCTTCAGATCAGTCTCTGCCTGTTTGGGACCTGATTCCCAAAGCGCTCCAGCTCCAGTCCTGTCTTTGAGGGAGCAGCAAAACCTGTTTGGGTGCTGTGGAGGCAGAACAGGTACACGCTGGTGATAAGGGCCTATTCTCCAATACTCTGTATTCTTCTTTTCTTTTTTAACAGATTAGTGTTCATTTGATCTTCCCTTGGGTGTGTGTTGTCCTCCTTTAATTGCAGTTTTTTGAGTATTCATACCCCCTTTGCTTAGCTCCTAAGTTTTGCTAATAAGTTCCTGATGCGTGCCAAGATAATGAAGATGATTAATGAAATTGTTACACTCCCAGATTCCTGTTCTGACTTGCTGCCTTTAAGTGGTTTCAAACTTGGATCCATCTGCACTGTTACCTCCAGCACAGCCCTTGGTTTTAGCCACAGAAGCAGAAAAGTGGGAACATGCTTTGCTGTCTGCAGAGATTGGCATACAAGAAGTTAACCAGAGTGAAACTGGGATGTTAAACAGGGTGGTGGCAAGTGGTTGGTGGTTCAGTCATGAGTTTTACTGAATCCCACAGGGAGGTGACACAGGTACTGGTAGCTCACTCTCACCTTTGGGAAAAGGCATGTTCCTTCCATGCCAGACTGCAATTATCCCACATGCCATGAAACAGGCCTGGCAAAGCTGGTGGAGGAATCTCTGCGGAGCGGTGCCAGGGGAGGACTGCATCTCATAATCTCGGTTGTACTGCTTGTTTTCCTAAGTACTTTTGCTCTTCCTCCCAGACTAAAATACAGCAGTTAAGTTCATTAAAAACACTTTAAGTTAAAAACATGCACCATTTTTCATTTCCTTTGCAAACAGCACTGATCTGATAAGTGTGTTTCCTTTCCCAGAGCTGTGAATATTTCTTTGTAGTTTGCTCCGATAAAAGCAGGTTTAGTAAAGTCTGAGTGTGTGATTCTCTTCCCTCTGACAAGTATTTTGCTTCTCACTGATGTTTTCTTTTCCAAGGGCCTGCTCTGTACAGGGAATTTCAGATGTGGAAAGAAAAGAGCTCTTCACAATGCCTTATGGAGGCATTTGATATAATACCAACTATGTGCCTTGAAAAGCAATAAATAGTGCTGGTACATTGGTTAGAAACACGTCCAGTTTGCTTCAACCAGCTTTGTTGAAAAGGTGTGTCAGTGTAAAGCAGATTTACCTTTCTGTGGCAATTTGCATGGATTGCAGTGAGGTTTTTAAATACTGCCTGTGTTAGAGATGGCTCTATTTTCTTCTTGGGATCCTTGTTCAGGATCTGAAACAGTGTGATGGTAGAATTGGGAATCATCAGAGTTTCACTCTGGCATTTCTTTTCTGAGCTTTATTTGCATTGTTTCAAGCGTGTGTGGATCCTTCCCTGAGAAGAGCAGAAGACATAATGAGCAGGACAGGGCAGAGTGGCTGGGACTGGTTGTGTCCAAGTGCTGAGAGCCCTGGGAGCTGTTGGTGTGTGTGACTGTCACATGGAATATCGTGTGTCCCTCTGCCCACCCAGCCTTCTGGCTTTACCTGCATGGAGGCAGAGGCTGAGCCTTTTCCTTGCTGTCTTTGCCCCTTGGTTGCTGCTTTGAGAAGAGTCCAAGTGCACTGGAAGTACAGATCTTAATGCTCATGTCTCAATGTAAAGCTTGACATATCCCAGCCCCACACAAACTTTTATTCTGTACCGTTCAGTGACCCCACTTGTTATCTGCTCTGTAACAGACCTGGAGAAGAGTCCAGGCACTCTCACTGAGGGAGATCTATGTTTCATTCAACCTGTAGCTCCCAAATGTGCAGGGATTCATTTGCCAGCCAGGATGTGTTTGTGCTGCTGCCTGATCCAGAGCTGTTCTGAGGCCAAACACACCCATAAAAACACCTGGTGTATGAAGGATAAAAAAGTAAATTCCTACTTTCTTAAAACAAGAGCAGAGCTAACCTTGTCTGGAACAGAAAAGCGTGCCCTATAGAGCTAAATGCTACTTTTATTTTTAACTCTGGAATGTTTGGAGTTTCAGATTGAAAATGAAGTAACTTCATCATGGTTTAGGGGCACATCTTACACACGTGCACCAGCTCTCTACAAACAAATCAGTTGTTATGATAAGGAGAGAATTTAGCAGCTGCAAGACATCTTTCAAGAAATAGCTCTGAAGAGAAGTACAAACTCTTGACAGTGATCTGAAGTGTGAAAAACCTCTGTTCAGTTCCCTGCTATTCCACAGGTTCCTTCTGTGACTTTTGGCAAGTCAGTTAATCTCTTGATGCCTCCCTTTAATGTGTGGAAGTACAGCCATACCGTGGGGATCAGTGCCTCGGGAGTGCACTGCAAGGCAGAGCAGGGATCAGGTGCTGTGGGGGGCAGGGGGATGTTTGAGACCTCAGGCACAGGAGGAGCTCCCCGTGTGTGTGATCTGAGTGTTGCTGTTTGTCTTGCAGGGAGCAGCAGTGTGAGCTCTTCCCATCTGCCCGCAGAGAGTTGAACCTCTCTTTTTAGGACGTGTTATTTCTCAACCACTGAGTCTGCACATCAGGTCTGCACGTAACAGGGCATCCCCTCAACTAATTGCAAAACTCTGCTTTGAAGACAATCAAGACAGTGGGCTCCTAAATCATCCTGCTGATTTTCTTGCAACATCCTGTTGTTCTCTGTTTCATCTGGAAACTCACTGATGCTCCAAGAATTAATGCCAGTGATTTGTGAACCCTTTAGTTATGTAAAGGTTACCCATGTCTGTAAGACTAGCCTGCAGTTCATTAGCTGGGTCAAGTATATTTAATGATGCTTCATATCACTGATGACATCACATCCTCACCTAATTATATGTCCTTTTCTTAATTTTGATTTTTTTTCCTTAGCTAACGTTGCTCTTTGTCCAGAATATGTTGTTACTAGATCATAGTTTTATTGGCCATATTCCCCTGAAAACCTCCCATGCAGGTAGGGAGGACAGAAGGAGAAAGCTGTGTTATGAGAAGGGTGCAGGGTGGCTGTTCAGGGCCTTTCCATGCAGCTCATGTTTATGTTAAAGTGCTCTGGGCAGAAAGAGATTCTGCTGAAAGCCCCAATAAATCCAGGCTTTCACAGGTGTTCAGGCCCTCAGCTCCCTCGAGGGTTTAACCACAGGCTGTTGATGGTCTCCTTCAGTGCAGCCTCTGATAGGCTGAATTTCTGCACTGACAGCAGGGATTTCAACACACAGAGAAATGTTCAGTGTCTGTGGATTTTGCTTTAGAAATGAAAATGCTTTTATGCTTCTTGTAGAAATGTAAAACGTGTTGCTTCTGTGGCCAGAGTGTGTTCAGACTGGGGAAAGGGCCCTGATTTTGAGCTGATGGGTAGGTGTAAATGAAATCTGATTTCTGATAAAAGCCATTGGCTAATCCTGTCCTGTAGGGCTGGATGGGATGAGGTGACTGACTTCCCAAGAAGAAACGTCTCTCCAGGTCTGGGTTTCAGTAGGAAAGAGGATCAGTTTGAAAGCAGAGCAGGAGCCTCAGTAAATCTTGTTTGATAAATTCTGCTTAGAGCATGTGCTGTGTCTCTCCAAATGCCTCTGCACAGACCCTCTGACTAGTTTCCTTCTTCAGCCATATAGTCTTTTTACCTCTGAATCTAATAATACATTTGCATTCTTTCTCGGTAACAGCTTAGGGATTTAAGAGGCCAAGACCCATTTTCAGAGGAGATTTTTCTGGCCAGATCTGCCAGGACATTCTCCCTGTGCCTGTTCTTTGCTGTTGGTTGGATGTGACCCAGTGAGACGCCTTTATGGATATGAATCACCAGGCATTGACTCTTTAAAAGTAAAATTTAGAGTGTTTGCACCTCAGGCACGTAATGATGGGCTTTCAGTGAGATGTGTGCTTCTAGGAACTTGGGTCAGCTTTGGAAATGGGGCTGCAAGGTGAGTCACCCTCTGAGCTGTGATGAGTTTGAATGCACTCAAAGCACTCAGGTTGACCATGACCCTGGTTCATTGGCCATGGGCAAATGCTGAGTGTGTTTTTGTGCTGTCCTGGGCAAAGGACAGGAGAGCTCAGGTATCCAGAGGAGGAGGGGGGTGTTTGAGGTTAGTGAAAAAGCTCACAGTCACCAGGCAATTGTGGACTGATACAAAATAGTGACACCTGTTTATGCCCACATTCACTGTTTTCTAGGTAGGCAAGGACTTGTTGCCAACTCTTCCTGGTAATTTTCTGGATCTCTAATAAAATGCTAAAAGGACTGGATTTGTAGCTTTTTCCAGTTATTGGTTCTGGTAGATAATAAATCCTCTTGCTTTTGTGAGTTTGATTATGAGGTAGAAATGGGCTGCCCTTGCCATATTCCTGGAAGGGCTTGGATCATCAGTGCTCTGCATGGTGATTTTGGGAATAGCCTCCCCTTCCTGGCTGTGGCAGGTCTCCTAGGCAGGGTGCTCTGCATCCAACTGCATGTAAGTGCAAAGAGCTGATCCAAAACATCTTGAAGCCAGCCTTTCTTCTGCTTCTGCAGTGTTTAAATTGTTCAGTTTGAATGCTGAAAATATTATAATACTGTTTTCAGGGCGCCTGGGCTTTGCTTTCTGTCCCCTGTGGCAGCCAGCTCCAGCTCAGACTTACAGCAGGGCAGGATTCAACAGTCTTAGAGATTTGTGATCCTGTGTCCAAGGCCAGGAAACCACAGTTGAGCCAAAACCATTGGCATCACTGCTGAGAGTTAATAAATACATTCATTCCTGTAGTACATTTTTATTGGCATGAGCAAGGCTTAATACATACCACCTTGTTTTTCTCTGTGCCTGAACAAGGAGAGTTGTGCAAGCTGGACTCACGAGTGATTAAGAGACCTCAGCGAGTTGGGTTGATAAGATCATAGATTTTATGACCAGTCTGTGTCATTATATCATCTTATCTGAGCTCCTGTGTAGCACAGGCTGTAGAGCTTCATCCTTTATTCTTCTTAAGCCAATACATTTTGTTAGAGTGAGATTTCTCTCCAGAGACTGCGAGTCATTCCTCTCTGGATTTGAGTTCTCGTGGCCATGCTGCAGAATCACAAGCAGCTGGGCTCTATCAGAGCTTCCAGACAACTTCTGCTCCCGGTTCCAGATGTTCTGACACTCCTGCTAAAGAAGTGCAGAAGTAAAGGAATCCAAAATACCTATGAATTGTCCTGAAGCCAGTCCCTCAGGATGCACTCCTTGTCTTTTCAAGAGCACCTCCAGCCCCACATCTCAGCTGTTTCTCCCTCCACATTTCTCAACTGGTTGCAGCTGCTGCTCTTTTCTCCAGTTTGTCTGAGATGGGGTACTGAGGGTTCTTCTGATGGGCTGATGTTTTGGGGTATTTGGGGTTTTTTCACCGGTTTCACACGGTGACCAGGACCTGGCAGAGGCACCACTGGAGCCCCAGCTACCAAAACCTGCCCAAGCAGCAGAGTGAGTTAATTGGGTGCTGATGCACAAAGTGACTGGGCATGGAATATTTGGGTTCTCCAGATAAATTGCTTGGGCATTCATGCATGAGCTGGTTGGGTGCTCCTGCATCAAACACATCCCTCAAGCATAAGTGATTTGGGTGCTCCTGCATGAAGCATTTGAGTGCTCAGGCGTGAGCTAATAGCACATTCTAGCACACACTGGTTAGGCACTCGTGTAGGAACTAATTGGGTGCTCATGCATGTACCAGCTGGGCAGCCATGCATGAACTAATCACGTGCTCATGCATTAATTAATTGTGCACTTAAGAATAAATTAATTGGCTGCTCATGCACAGAGTGATTAGGCACTCGTGTGTGTGCTAACTGGACACCCATGCATTAATTGGGTGCTCATGCATGAGCTGCTGGAGCATTCCTGCAGGAACTGGCTGGCTGTGCATGGGTGAAGCACTTTGGCACCCGTGTGTGACCTGATGGGTGCTCACGTGTAGTGTTCTGGCACCAGGGCACGAACTAATTGGGTGCTCTTGTGTAAATACCCTAAACCCTGCATTTTGTGCCCGATACTCCCATTCCTGTGCCTTCCAAAACCTTTAGCACTTTGGGTGGTTTGGAATCGAGTTTGAATTGTGCAATTTAGGCCTAGAGCTGAGCGGGGCAGTAATTAGAAACAGATGGCACAAAAGAAGAGCTCCTTCTCTTGCAGAGATTAATGACCATCAGTCACATATTCGGTGCCATCCTAGAACATCCTCCCAGCTCATGGAGCTGCTGTTCCTGTCCCTGCTCTTTGTAAACACTAAATTCCCTTTGTTCCAAATCACTCTGCTCTTCTCCCCAGGCCTCTTTGCTTCCTTCCTAGCTTGTAGTTTTAGAGCTCACATTCATTGCTTCCTTTACAGAGAAAAGCTTTAGTAAGTAAGCAAAGCTGTACCTGCTTCCTTCCTCTGGGTCTTTCTCAGGTAGTGGGTGTGCTGGCTGAAAATTGCTTCTTTTAATTGTGAGAGTGATGTTCAGCCTGAGAGACCTCATCCCCTGAAGGAATAATAATGATTATATTATGAAGGGAATCAGCACCCCTGAGACAAGTCAGCAACATGTCTTTTTTAGCATGAAGCATCTGTCAACAACAAAAAATTGGTGGTAGAATGAGATGACCTTGTGACCTACCCTAAGGTGGTCAGCACAACACAGAAGAAACTCAAATACTGCTTGCAGTACAAACTGTTGTGGTAAATACGTACCAGATATGTCATGTAAGTACACACATGTGAAACACATGCCCGTGGCTCAGGCTGCCATCACCAGATGGCCCTGTTGCTTACACACCCACTCCTCCATCCTTTGGTGTTGCTGTAGGGTGGGATGCCTTCCTGGGAGAGTCAGTGAGCAGCAGCAGAGTTGCTGTTCCCTTCATTTCTCCAAGTGGATTCAGATCCTGTGATAGAGCTCCCCAGGGAACAGGCAGTCGTGCTGCAGTTTTTTGGAGGCTCTTTGTGGTTATTTCTCCTCAGAAACTGAGAGTTGTAGTATGACCAAAATCAAGTTACACTAAGAAAAACCAACCCCTCTCCCCCAGATGTGATGGCACCACTTTCTTGCCTAAGGAAAAACTGATTGTGGATCAGTGGATGTGAGGGGCAGCTGGTTTGTCCACTGACTCGTACAGGTCAGGTGTGTGTACCTGCAGGTTGGCTCCCTGCACCACCACAAAACTGCATTTCTGGTGCTCCACACAAGGTTTTATTTCTGATTTTCAGGAGCTGCAGTTCAGAATTTGGAACCATACTTACACACAATTCCTGCTGAAGTCAGTAGGTAGGTTTTTGTGTAGCAAATGTTGAAGGAATCAGCTCTGTGGGTGGCATACGTCCAACTTTGTGTTTTATTGGTCTTAAACAAGCAGCACTACCCTGTTGGTCGCTATTGCGTATCTCCAAGTGGCTGATATTGTGGTTTTGAGGTTTCAGGCATGAGCCTGATTGGAAATAAGGCACAAATAAGACACAACAGCTGTCTACAGCCTCTTGTCCTGAGCTTGTGGGCTGCAGTGTCAGCAATCCAGACCTGTAGAGCTTTTAGAGCAACGTAAAGAAGGAAGTAGGAGACCATCTCCACTCAGGACTTTCCAGTGCAGAAACACAAGGGTTGGATGTTTCAAACAGGCTCACTGCTGCATTTGGCAAGCAGATGAGAGGATGGCAGCTCCAGTGTAACTCTGTGCAGCAACTGGGAGAGCCTGACACTGACCCTGGAGTAAAGATGTGTCAGGGCAAAGCCTGCTTTTTTTTTTAATACAGAATTTTTAGGATCCTTTCTAGCCTTTTGTAGGGATTCATTGTGAAACTTGAGGCAAGCATGTTGTCTCCCTTAGTTTATGCAGGTATAAAACAAACATGCAAACATCTATTTATCTGATGAACAAACTCCCACTGGAGCAGAATCCTGGCTTCTGTTCCTGGCTCTGCCATTGATCACTGCAACGTCCTGAGGCATTGGACCTCAGTTAATATATTGATAAATGGGAGATACAAATATTAACTCCCTAGCAGGTGCCTTTGGAATTAATAACTAGTTATAAAGCACTCTTGGACTCATTGGTATGAGATAGATTATCCCAGGAAGTGATGTGACTCATGCTGGTCCTCTGATGCATTTCCCAAATCCAGCCTGGATTCTGCACTGGGGAAGGGAAGGGGCTGTTGATGGAGATACAACGTGCAGGTGGGAGAAATGGCTTTGCTTTGTCTCCTGTGTTAGAAGGTGATACCTGCTCCTCCTGCAGCTGCATTGGAGCAGACCCTGCAGTCATTTATGGCATTGTTTGGTGGGGCAAAATCCACCTTAGATAGGTCTGAGCTCAGCTGGAGCCCCCAGTTGCCACCCCAGTACAAATGTTAAAGTGATCCCCCACATTGCTCTGCAGGGCTGGAGCCTTGGTGTCTACCAGCTAACCAGAGAGGTGGTTAGTAAGAAAATCCGGTGTTATTTCCATCTGGTAAACAGAAAACATGGAGCAGCCCTTCCCACAGTTTGTTGCTCCCTGTTCAGATTATTCATTTCCACACCATCAAAATGCGAATGTAATTCCTGCCCTTTAAACTAATTAATGTAAAAACTTTCTCTCCAACCACTGCGTAGCCTAAATGAAAGCTGGGACCCAGTAAGCCAGGGATGGAAATTAAAGCATTACGGAGTGCTGCACTCAGGGCTGCATTCCTGAGGTGCCTTATCTGATCCTGTACAATCGCCACAGGCCTTTTGGGGCCCGATTCTGCTCCTCTCTGTGCTGAGCTGAGGGAGCAGCTGCCTGAGCAGAGGTGATGGCTTTGTCAGTGTAAGGCTGGTGCAAGTGAGGAGAGAGTCAGACCCACTGCCTCCTTCCTGGCTGGAGTGAGCTGCACCAGTTGAAGGGCAGCTGTAATTGCTGCTGAATCAGTTAAGCCATCTTTAATCAAATCCTCTTCTCCCCAGCTTTGACATGTGATTTTTATCTTTTTCCCTGTCGACAGTATTTAGTTACATTAAGGGCTTTCCTGGCATGAGACAACGTGGTTTTTAACATAATTGATTTTGGTAATTCTTTCTCTTACACGAGGAATAGCCTCATCATATTTGCAAACCAGAATTACCCCAGTTTTGCCCCAGGTTGTACAGTGAAAAGAACGAGTTACCCACACGGGTACCTGCCCGTGGTCCCTTCACTGCTGGCCCTGCCATCAGGGGCTGCCACCAAGTCTCTGCTGACCTAGAGCAGTGGGAGCTCTGAAAGCCTTGTCCTAGGGACCTGCTGGCTGTTCCCTCACAGCCAGAGGGAAATCAAAGGGCACAGACGAGCAGGAGGCTCCAGTTCTTCCCTGCTGAGCAGTGGGACACTGATCGTCCTTACTCAGAGCAAAGTGTGGAGTTACAGGTTAGCCCAGAGTAAGTTATTGCTCAGCACAAATAAGCCTGTAATAGTGTGTCCATCTGCCTCTATAGACAGGAATTTAACATGAAGCCAAACCAGTTAAATAAGTGGAGCTGCCCCTGGCTGCTCCAGGGGGATGGTGGTGCTGGGTGGGCGCTCCCAGGATAGCTGGACATGAGCGAGAGGAGGCAACAGAAACCAGGAGTGAAAAGAGACACCCAATGCAGCTGATCCCTCTGCTGATGCAGGGCTGGTTTGTGCCATGTGCTTTCTCATGCTTTATTGAGTTTAATTTTAAACATCTCCGTTGATGGGACTTCTATGGTTTCCCTTGGGAACTCGCTCCTCAGCCTACCCTAAATTTCCCTTCATCCTTATCTTAGATCTTCCCTTTTTAAAGCACTCTAATGAAGTGAAATACTCCTTTCCCTTTTCTCTGTGTTTCTTATGATATTAAAATATATTCTTCCACACCTGGGTTGGCAGGGAGGAATTTAAATTCATTCTGCAACCTTGCTGGAGCACTGAAGTGCTTCATTTGATGGGAAAGGGTTGTAATAAACCCCCTGCAACTGCAGCCCGTTGTAGACTCGGGGCTTGTCTTTATTGGTCTCATCTTTCAGTGTTTCAGTGTATTCTGGGCCATCACAGAACAGTAGGAAAACATGTATTCTCCAGTATTTTCAAATATCCTGAGAGCATTTGGAGCAGAGGAGCTTCCTGCCAGGACTGTGTGTCACTGGAGCAGGTGGGGTGTCATAACCAACCAGCACAGGGAACCTCCAAAAATGAGGCTTAGGAAAAACAACGTGCCAGTGGCTGTTACCCTCCTCTAATCGACAGCTGCGTCACTGGGAGATGTTAAATTCGTTTGACTAGAAATGCACAGAAAAAGGAAAGTATTTTTCCGATTTTATAGGCTACACTAAACTGAAAAGGCTGCCATTGATTGAGAACGGAGTGGTTTTTTTCTGTGAGTTATTAATAAATAGATGTTTTATTTAAAAAGCTTTTTATTAAAAATTTTCTTTGATAAAAGTGAACTAAATAATGACCTGGATATTTTGAACTGAAATATTTGAATCATTTAACTTTTCTGGATTTTGCTTTCCTATACTTCCTCCCACTCTTGAAATCCTCTACACAAGCCTTTGTTGAAAAGTTGTGCCCAATATTTCAGAATGGCCTGACCAGATTTCAAAAAAGAAACCACATTATTTTTTTTGGTCCGTCTCTGATTTTAATAAAAATTAAAACTGAGGTTCTTTTCTGCATAGAGATAAAAGACCCAAGGGAATGTTGGTTTGAACGTTGCATTTATGCATTTTTCTTTCAAAATGTCTTGGGGTGGAAGGGAAACAATGCAGGGAGGAAAAGAGAACAAAGGCTCGCTGCAGAAACGAGCCCGATGATAGTGCAGTGAGGCAGTTTATGGCCAGAATTGTTCAAACAGCTGGGGATTGTATTACACTGTTTATCACGTTTAAATCCGTGTCAAAATGACACACACTGTGGAGGTTCTTGTGTGAGGCTGTGAACTAGGTATTATGTGAAAAAGTGAACCATGTGTTACGGTGCTGTTGTGGGGATGAGAAATCTGGCTGGGGCGAGGGGAAGGGTGAGTTCACCGAAGGAAGGGTCTGCTCCTGGGGCAGAGGGGATGGTGTGGGCTGCTTGCAAAACTCTTGGGTGGTTTGCAGAGCTCCACGAGCCATGTCATTAGTTTTACTCCCCCCCCAGTTTTTAATCTCTTTTTAAAACATCATCATGTTTGAGGTGGGGTTTTTTCTCTAGTTGTCTGCTGGGTGGTGGTGGAGGGGAATCAGTTCCTTCCCTGGGACATTTCCTCCCTCCTGTGACAGTCCAGCAGGAACATACCTGGGGCTGCTGCCTGGCAGTCACGTGCCTCCTTTCTGTTTTCTCCCGACTCAGAGACTTATTCTTGTCATCACATTTTGGTTGTGAACCCTTCTAAAATCTGCAAGTCAGCAGCAGGCCGGGGCACGGCAGAGCTCCCTTGGCCTGCTGGACAGATTGAATTTCACCCACTAAATGTGCTCCAAACTGCGGGAATCCGAGCAGCTCACAATTTCTATGGTCATTTGTGCTAATAAAGTTTGACAGGCTGAATGCTAATGGAAAGTAAACAGGAGAGAGGGTGCTAACAAGGTCATAATGAAGCTCACATTTAAATTGAATTGAAACGAATATATGAACGCTCATGAGAAACAGTTTGTCGTTCTCCTCTAGGCTGTAGTGCAGCATGTGGTAGCAATGGGCAGTTTGTGAGTGGCAGATTAAAAGGAAGCTATAGCTGCTCTGCAAGGACAAATTACAGCTGGTTCCATGAAGAAAGCTCACGCTGGGAAGGAGGGAAGCAGGGGAGGATGCTCCTTTCCAGGAGCCCACCAGTCACGGCAGCTCACTCTTGCCCTGTCGTTGCTGTGACTCCCAGCTAACCACACTTATGTCTCCAGAGTAATTCCCATTGATTCCAATGGCACAAGCCTGCAGGGAAGCGCGGGGTCAAATTTTACCAGATGTGAACGCGCCACGTCCTCCTAAATCCGTTTTTGAACGCGGGACTGCTTCGCTTCTTGCAGGAGGGGGCTCAGCCCAGATCAGGCTGGTTCAAAAATCCTTTAAAAAGTCTTTTGCTGCTGCCGTGGTGGATCTTTTAATTTGTTCTATTTTAAATAATGTCTGAAGACAGACAAATGAGCGAGTTGTGTTCTCTCATGTGTGTGCGTACGATGAGTATGTCATAGCCGAGGAATTGGGCTGACTTATCCAAAGCTCTTGGCTCTTTCTTTCCAGGCGTGCTTTCCTAATTCCAGATGGATAAGAAAACAGTGGTGTGTGCAAGGAACCATCCCCCTCCTTCTCCTCCTCCCAACTTTGGCATAGTTGTGTTTATTGCCTGCGACTGAGGGAGTTTCAATATCCTTGCAAAGTTGTGTCTGAGGAGACCCGGCGAGCAGAGTGTTATTGGTGCAAAACCCTCTGTAACCATCAGATGCTTTTCCGTGACTCAAAAACATTTCAGGCTCTTTTGTAATAAATGTAAATGGCAGACCAGAGGTCAGGGATGGTCTCGAGGGCAAAGGCTGGTGTCTAATCTTTATTTTCTCTTTATGAGCTGCTGTAACAACTTTGAAGGTATGAAAGAAATCAGCAGAAATGCGAGACAAGGCAGTCTTATTAGGAAACTGGTACAGAGCTTCTCAGACTTGTTCCTTGACCTCCTTTGAAACAGCCATGGGGCCAGGATCCTCAGATGGTACAAAAGCATAAATGTAGCTGTGGATTTACTGTAGCAGGGATTTAGTGTTTCTGTTCAGTAACTTCTCTCTCCACCAGAAGATGCTTCCAGCAGAAGTTTTCAGCCATTCTAATCTTGATTTTAATATAATGGTTCTCTTTACATATTTTTTTCAAATGACTGTGGAGACAACAAATAGCTTGAGTTTAGTGCTGCTCCTGGATATGTTCAGGAAATGGGGCCAGTTTGTAAGATAAAGGTTTTGGTCCTGCAGTGATCTTCAGAGTTGATCCAAAGTCATCCTAGGAATCTGGGGGCAGTTTTGAGCTGGACTCTTGGTTGACATTTACATTTGCAAAAACAAGGTTTTCACCAGTTAAAGATAATTTGATGCCATTTGCAAGAGGGGAGATAACAGTGTCAGTTCATTGGTCTGAATGCTCAAGGTGTTTTTAATAATGTGCATATTTCAGTAATGCCCTGTACACAACAACCTTGGCTCAACAAACAAAAAGTGAAAGGAAAAATTATCCTGAATTCCTTTTGTGTCCGACAGGACGTTCCCTTTGGCACTCCAGCCTACAGAAGGTGTGTCACTCTTGGGCTGTTGCATTTGGGGCAGGAGAATGAAGGTTTGCAAAGCTGCCCAAGGAGGAGGGAATGCTGGCACTTGCTCTGTACAGTGTGACTGCATTAGGGGCTGGGATCCAATCTGGGAGCCCCAGGGTCGGTCCCCTTCTCTTTAAGAGATGTCCTCATCTCCTCCTACCAGACTGGGAGCCCTTCCCGAGTGCTCCACTTTGTGTCATTTCAGGGACATGAAGAGGAAGAACTCTGCATCCCATGGCATGGCCAGGAATGAATGCTGTCCTCAGTCCCCTCTGCCAGCCAAAAGTGGGCAGCACATTCATCCTGCCGCCAGATATTGTTTCCCAGCAAACAAATGATTTCCCAGTAAGTTTTCTGTGTCCCAGAAAGAGATTTCCTCCCTTTCTCGCTGGGGCACTGCCTGTTGCAGTTGATGCTGAGTTTCCCAAACCATCCCATGCTGTTCAACCACATTAAATATTGTGCTGAAGCTAATTAAGATGACAGTCTGGGAATGTTTTTATTAACTGTGCTTGCTGAATTTCCTTCCCCTGGACTCTGGCTCTTGGAAGTAACTTTCAAAAAAACAACTCAGAGCATTTTTCCTTTACCATATTCATGTTGGTGTTGGCCTGGAGGTTGACAATGGACTTACTGCTTGTCTTAGTGTAAAGGAAGAGTGGACATCTAAATGCTTAGCCTAGTTTAATTTAGAGGGATGTGCCCGACAGGCCTTTAGAACAGTTCCTTAAGGATGAGATCATTTAATGTCTGGCACATTTAATTCTCCTTGAGCTGAATATCAGGCAGGTCCTGTGCTCCTCCACTCCAGCCAGTGTGTGGGCAGAGGAGCCCCAGTGTGTGGGGCAGCACATGGTGCAAACCAAGGCCAGTTTCTTGACATGATGGTTTCTGACTTGGAATTTTCATTGTCAGGGTTCTTCATATTTTACGTGTAAAAATTCAATTGAGGAAAAACGTGCTCCTGTCAGGCTTTAGGCTGCAGGTCTAAGAACTGAGCGCTCAGAAAAAAGTCTGAGCTGTTTCATAAATATGTCTCAGGGACCTTTAGCTCCCTTCAGGCTGGTTCCTATGCCGGGAAGAAAAATCGCTGCAGGCTCTAAATGTGATGAAATTCTTCCGTTGCTTCTGTGTGAGGAAGTGGTTGAAGTTGCAGAATCTGGTCAGCCCTGTAAAAGCTGTTTCAGTCGTTGATGAAGGGCCAATCCTCATGAAATCACTGCGAACTCCTTCCATTGGGATGATAAATGGTTCAGTCCTTGGAAAAAATATCCTATACTTGAAAAAATGCCCTCTGAGCATCAGAGTGAATAGAGGCAAGGGCAGAGTGTTGTGTGTGCTGCAAGTCCCCTGTGAGAGCAAAGAGGAGACAAACACACTGGGGGACTGGTGAGGGATGGGAAGGGGATCTAAATATGGCACAGAAAGTCCATTTATTTTCTTGTCACCCCAGACATATTAAGCACTGGCACCTACAGCTGCCACATAAACAAACTGTGCTCTCTTTTAGAAAATATGTGAACAGGGTTGCTCATTGTCAGTCTTGCAGGCAAAAAAATAACAAACACAGATGTATACTGGGGAGGGGTGGAAATGCTCTGAATTCTCCCAGCTGAAGTCCAGGCGTTGAGAGGAGCCGGAGGAGGGACCCTCCCTGGATGCCATCGCTGGTGGCAGCACATGGGCTGTGCTCCTCTTGTTTAAGGACTTGGGAAAGTTGGGAGGAGGACCTGGCATGCTCCTCGCTTCATTCACAGGCTTTTCTGCACCTAAATGTTACCAGTTTCTTTTCCTCCCCACTCTCATCCCTCTTGGGCTGTGGCAGCTGATGGCATGAGCTGCCAGCTCTATTTTCCTGCCTTTTTTACAGCATTTAACTTTGGATTTGAGCAGGGAGCTGATCTGGGAGCATCACTGCTTTGAGACTGCCTGGCTATTGAAGGAAATTATTGGGTATAAATTTCAGTTTTGTTAATACTGTATGTGAAATAATTATTTTTGAAGTGACAAGAGGACACTAACCCTGAATTACTTCATTAAGCAGCAGTTTTAAGAGAACCCAAACCACCACTAAGAGATGTCTAGTAAAGAATGACCCAGTTAGCAAACCCTGCTGTCTGCCTTGTACCCATCACTGGGAAATGTTAGGGTTTTTCAAGTCAAACTGTTAATGTGAGCTGTTAACTCTGTGTTGTGCTAATACTTCCATAGATCCTATTTTGTTGATGTTTTTTCCTGAAATGGAGGACAGCTGTGCAAGAAGAGCCATAAACACCTTTGCTACAAGCACATTCTCCTAGCTTGTTGTCTGCAAAATGCCAAATGGCAGAGGTTGGTTTTGTTTGATCTGTTTGTTTGCAGTGAAAGAACCTTGTCTTGGTTGTGCTTGGATAAGTCCAAAACCTCCAGAAAAAGAAAGTTTCTCTAATACAGAGGGATGAATGTGCACAAGAACTCTGTGATAGTTCCCATCAGGGAACATCCATCTGTATTTTGTGATCTAAAAATTCTCTGCACGCTGATATTTTTTGGTTTATGTCAATGTCCAGAAATTCCCAACAAGTTCACTATCCCCATGTGCCAGATGCTTTATAAACAACAGGGAAAGATCCAGCCCCAGCAAGTTTACAGTCTAAACAGAAAACAAACTGGGAGAAGTTGAGGATTCCCATTTATGAGTGATTCTTTTTTGTGTGCGTGTGAGGTTTCTGAAGCCTCACATCTAGTTATAATTACAGTAATGATTAATTTTATCAGTGTTTATCCTACAAAAATTACAGGATCACCTGTCAGGATCTAATCATGAGTGCTGCGTTAATTAGTGTGATTTGGAAAGTCCCAGCACTTAGAGTTAAGGTGTTGCACAAGACCCAGCTTTCATATAAAAAACCCCAGCAAGTTTCTTGTCTTTGTGATTTCCAAAGGAGCTCTAAAACACCAGTGAGATGTTGAAAAAGCTCCCAATTTCTGATCTGTGAGAGATCTGATTCATGGCTTTTTGCATGTCTAGGGTTACAAATGCTGGTGAAACGCTGGTGAGAGAACTCCAGCCCAACACAAGGCTCACAGGTCCTTGTTGCATAATGGGATTACCATCGTTGTGCCTCAGAGTTTATTCTGCTCAGGGTCAGGCAGAAATGGGAGTCTCTCAGTTCCAGCCTGCACAGGAGTGAAGTCAACAGAGCAGGATTTCACTTCAGGTGCTCTGGCTCCTCCAGGCCTTGCACGTAGGGGAGGTGGGACTTCTTGGAGGAGCTTGCATTGAGTTCTGGAATCTGGGAAGCGCTGAGCTGAGGTCTGGGGAGCTCCTGAGCGTGGAGAGGTGATATCAGAGGGTCAGACTGTGCTGATCCTGCTGCTCCTGGTTGGCTCATCCAGCACTCGGCAGCCGGGTCCCCGCGGGAGGTTCTGACCCCCGGGCTGGACGGGAAGCTGGCAGCCGGTTTGCTGCGAGGTGTTGAGGGGAAAATAGATTAGTTTGAGACAGAGAAAGTCTCAGAGCTGTCATGGGGCTTTAAAAAATAAAGCTTGAGGTAAACAAAGCAACACGCCTGTTTCCACGCAGTCTGTGGGATCGCTGCCGCCAGCCTTTCCGACAGGCTCAGGAATTCCACCTATTTCCGACCCCAGCTCCTCTCTCTGCCTCCCGGTGTTGACCAAGGCTGCCCACGTGGGCATGGTGAGCATTCACTCCTGCCAAGGGAGCTGAGGGCTTGGCCTGGCACCGTGCTGGGGAACTGAGCTGGGCTCTGTCCCACGGGACTCAGACACGGCTCCCAGGTTCTTGCCTCCGTGCTCAATCAGGATTCCTTGGCTTATGCACTGTTAGGGCCATATGTGTTATAGTTCTATATTTCAGAGTTGTTAAACACCAGGTCATTTAATCCTTCTGAGATAACTGGATGGGTTTTGTCTGTTTGTTTGTTGTTGCTGCTGCTGCCCCTGGGCAGGGCTCTGCTTTGGGCTGACTGGGGAATTGGAACAGCCACAGCTGCACAAGACCGAGGAATTTTAGCAAATAAATGACAAAGGAAAATGCCAGAGCTACAGGGAGCACAGGTATGATCACATCACTGCTTAGTTAGAGGATTCCAAGCATGACCACCTCCAACAGAAATCCTTGTAACTTTACTTTTTGAATGAATCACTAATGAGCACCCGTGTCACTGGTGGCAGCACTGCTGGGATGCTGCCCCTCCTGCCCTCCTTGGAGTTATTGCAAGGAAATGGGGATTTTCTGCCTCCCACTCTGATTTTGCAATTCTTTTATTAATTGGATTTGACTCAAGTCAGGTGAAATGGAAGCTGGCCTACCCCTCATTTCACCTTTCAGCTCTCCAGACAAGGCATTTGTGATATGGACCTAATTTTTTTGCTCATTTCTTGTTAAGAGGACGGATTTCACCCTGTGTGTCACACCCTGGTGAATAAAAAACAACCCCCAAACCTAAGCCCTCTCTCCAAGCTTCCTGGTTTTGTCCCCTGTAGCCAGACTTTACCTGTTGCAGGAGAGCACACCAGCCACAGCTCACTTTCAGGGGGAGGAAAAACAATTCCTGCCAGAAGAACTGTAAAATTATCCTCCTCCTTAATCCTTTCTCTGATTTCCACCAGGAGTGACCGTTGGGCATGAAAATACCAGTAAACTTTACTGGCAGTAAAAAAAATCATGTATATTATTTGAAAACCAAAAAAGGCAAGAAGAAAACGTTATGGGGCTGTTAAAAGGTTCATGAGGAATCCTCTTTTCATGTTTGCCTTGGGAGTTTCAGCTGCTCCAATATGAACACTGACATGCCTTGCATGACTTTTTATAGAAGATGAAGCAATTCCTTCTGGAAGGCTTATTCCTAGAGTCTCCTGAAATATTGTCATTGGGGTGACAGCAGCTATGCAGTAATCATTTTTGCCTTAAAATGGTCATATTAAACCAAATTAAACAATAAAACTTTCTTGTGGGATTTTAGCACTTAATTAATTGCAAGTTCTCCATGGTTAGCTAAGGTTATGTTTAAAGATAAATTTTATGTCTTTAAGACCAGCACTATAAGTTAGATTGGCTTGAGAACTTGACATAAATTGATAAAGTTTTTAAAGGGGAGGGGATCCAGTTTTTGTCTGAACCTCTCTCTGCTTCATTCCTTCCCCCCTTGTTTCCTAGGGGGGTTTCAGAATTTGGAAGCATAACACAAAATTGACTTTCTCTTTGGGAAAGATTTTAATTGAGAAATGGTCTTTTATCTAAAATGAAAAAAATCACTAGAATGCGTTTTTCTTCAAAACTGGATGTTTTGCTTTTTTTTGACTGTAGTTTAATTTTTCACTGAAAGTGCTGTTAAAGTCAATAGATATTTGCCTTTATTGGGAAATATCACAAACATTTTTACATAATAAATAATAAATTAAAAAAGGAACAAAGAAAAACTGAAAAATTGATCTATTTCATACACTGCACAATTTTGACAATTTTTGATGGAATAAACTTAGTTTTTTGCCCATCCTGACTGTGATACAGCCTAAGGCAGAAAAGGAAAAATCAGAACATAAAATCTGCATCAGAGCTCTTCCTGATTTGTTAGTGTAGCTCCAAAAAAAAAAGCTCTAAAATACTTCACAATTCTTCCTTTAAATTAGTTCATATAGAGGCATGGCCACTATGAAAATAAATTAATTGAGCTCATGCTTTACTGGCACAGCCAAATTCTTCCTTGGTCTTGGGACTTTGCTCCCCTCCTGTGCCCCCAGCCCGTGTAACCAGAGAGGTCACTCAGCACCCTGGGTTGTGCTGGGATGAATCAGAAGGTGATTCAAGGATCTGTTTTGTTAGAATGCTCTGTGGTTAAAGCAGGGAAGGAGCAGAATCTCAGTTTAGTGTCTGTTTTCCACCCATTCATGACCAGCTGATGGGATTTACACTTCCTCCTGTTGGATTTGCTCTTTCAGTACTGACTGGAGACCCATGTGGGGATTTTGCTGTCCAGTGTCACACTCGGGGGTGGTTTATCCAGGACATCTCTCTGTGGTTTCAGCAGAACTCAGATAGGAATTGAACAATTCCTTTGAGTTTCTTCATACTGGGAGCAAAGCTGGGATGGTGGGAGCTGGTTGCAGTGGCCCACCCACCTCTCTCTGCCAGGGAACAGAGCTACCATCCTCATCCTGAATGTCTCTCTTTTGTAGCAGCCCACATCAATTTTCCTTTGAATTTCCTGCGTGATCACTTTTTGTCTGATGTGAAGGCAGCTGTCTAGACATCTCTTCATAAAAAAACCCAAGTCTCTCTATCCTGCAGTCTGAGAGAGGCCAGAGCACAAGTACAGATGGGTAAATACAGGGCATATGAGATTGATTTGAAGCCAATAACTGGGAAGGTAAGTACCTGCACTCCACTCCCAAAGAGCTGCAGCTCTGTTGCACGTCCTACATAGCTTTTAGATCTCCCTCCTACTTACCTGCTCACTGCTGACAGCACCAGAGTATTCCATTTCCCCAAGAGCCTTAATGGTTTGGTTTTTCATAAACAGGCAGCGCTTCCTGGGAGGGCTGTAATTTTTTGTTGGTTTTATTTTGTTTTGTTCTCATATGAAAATACCATCTTAGCATCCTGCTATTCATGGCAGTAGGCTTGAGGAAGAAAGCAGAGAGGTATTGAGCTGGCTGAGTGCCTCATTATTTACAGCGTGCCTGGAATGGTGCAGTGCTTAGTGTTTTCCCCCAAAACTTTACTCTGTTTTCTTCTATCTTCACATTTCTTCTGGTCCTAGAGGGCATTAATACTAACTTGCATATCTAGCTGTGCAAGAGTTTGTTTTGTCCCTGGAACTTGTTAATATGCACCCAAATTTCCTGTGTTTCTCTCATGCAACCCTTCAGTTCCAAGAGTTTATCCTTCTGGGTCTCTGTCTTCTCTGAAATATCCTCCAGCACAGCAAGGGCAGGAACCTTACAGGCAGCTTTTCCCTCTTGTTTTGGACTGAATCAAAAAAGCCCCCAAATAATGCTCAGACAGAGTATTGAGAGAACAGTAAAGAGTTCAACACGTGGGAGCAAAGAGAGACTTGTCCCCTTCAGCTTCCACCCCCGGTGCCCTCCCAAACCACCCTTCCTCTTCGTTTACATTTCTATTCCTTAGTTTCTTGCAGTTCTCTTAAACTGAGTTCCAGTAGGAGACTTTGGCCCCCGAGAAGGGGATGAACCACTGTGTAGGCATTTCAGCATGGAAATATCTTGTTCTTCATTATTTTACTGAAAACTCACTGTTTTCTTCAAACGAATGTTTTTTTTAAAACCCCTGAACTTTGAGTTAACATGTTATTGAGGATTTTAGGTAGCTAAGAGAAAGCCTGTTGACCTTTCTGACTGTTTAGACTTTAATAACTCCATATGAAAATATCTGCTGTTGACTTATTAACCCTTTTGAAGAGCAGTTCCTTGAATTTTTCCTTTTGGCTTCAGTAGTTCTTGGATTGATACCACAATAGGCTGCTCTCCAACTGAAGTGGTCTCAGCATTTTTAAAAACAGATGTTAGCAAAAGGATTTTTCACATCAGATGCATAGTCAGAAGAGTGAAATCAGAGTCTGTCTGTTGCTTTGCCTGGTTCCTCAAGGCAGCAGCTTTGAGAAAAATGAATAAGATGGAATCAGAGTTTAGATTAAAACATTTGCTGGAATTGCAGGTATTTTAAAGATACTACAGGAAAAATAACATATATATAAAAAAAGTTACAATGAATAATTGTTTCCATTAAAGGGACTTTGGTGCTTCTAGTGGGTAATTCTAAGCTCCTTTCCCATTAATGGTAATTTGCTAGAAAAGAAAGGTACATTACATAAATATTTCAGAGTAACCTGGGCAGCAATTTGAAGATATTAAGCTTTCAGCTTGACAGCCCCAAGCACCTTGATTCATCTTAACATCCCATAAGATCTTAAATGCAAACAAGCACTTCACTTGAACGGGACTGACTTCAGGACCAAAATGAGCTTCATCCTACAGGGCTGAAGGAATATTAGGGACCAATCAATATTTCCTCAAGCACGTTAATTATCCCAACTGGAAGGGGAGCAATGGGGATGGACTTGTGAAGTAAACCAGAGTCATTTTTTCTAAACAAACCCTGAAGCTGCAGCCTGCACACAGCAAACCTGTCTCTCATCTGCACTGATCTCCCCACAGCACTGTTGGGATTGGATTCTGCCTCCCCAGGAGCTGGTGCAGCAGCAGGACTGGGCTGGGTGAGAGGAAGGGCAGTGCCACAGGGGTACAAACAGCAGCTGGAAGAGGTGTCACAAGTGGTGTCCATGCCTCTCTCTGGCCTGAGCCAAAGCCTGCAGACAGGGAGTGAAAGCCTTTCTTGTGACTTCATTGGCCTTTGGAATGGCAGTGGTGGGCTGGATATACTGAAGGACTTGGCACCCCTAACCAGGGGATGGTGCTGGAGAGAGGACAGGCAGTGACTGCAGGGAACCAAACTTCCCTTAGAAACAGGGCTTGCAGGGTTCACGATGCCACTTCTAGAGAACATACAGGATGCAGAATTCTCTGAGCCATGGTTTTGTTGGTTGAAAAAACCTTGAAACTGTGGAATTCTGTTCTTAGGACATTTTAGCTCTAGGATTATGCTGAAGTCATCTGTAGCAGATGAGTGAAGCTGGAGGAGCTGTGGTCAGGCATTGGAGAAAGACAGGCAGTCCCAGAGACACGAATCTGGCAGTAAGGCTCATTCTGGGGTCTGGGTTTGCCTGGGCTCAGAGATGGTTCACTGCTCATTTCTTCTCCCCCCCATCCCTCAGCACTTCCTCTTGATGCTCCTGCTCAGAAATAAAAAGCAGATTCAAGATGCAGCTCTGTGTTTAACAGATGCCAAGCAGTGAGTCCCTCCCACTCCTGGCACCCCTGTCCTTTCCCTCCTGCCTGTGCTCCTGCCTGTGCCCCAGGTACATGTTCAAAGTCAACAGCCCTGCCTTGGACTTCCTACTTTTATTTTAAAGCTCCCAGTTACAAGAGGGTTCTGTCTGTCTTAGTTCCTGTGAAGTGTTGTTGAATTTCTCTCTCTCTAGTTGTGGGGTTTTTTGGTTTGGTTTTGGTTGGGGGTTTTTTGTTTGCTTGTTGTTGGTTTGGTTTGGTTTTAATATGGTAAAAAGAGAAGTGAGTTCTCGTAATTCTCTGTCGAGTGTGAGCCTGAGGAAGGAAAGGCACAGAGTTCCCAATCACACTGAGGCTCATTAGCCAATCTCCTCTAGAAAGTATGTGACAGCCAAGAATACAGGGATTTGATTCCTAGCTGGATATACTGGACAGCAGCTGGCATGGTGAGCCGCTGTGCTGTGTATCTTGGACCTTGTAATTAGTTTGGAGCCTCTTTTAAACACCTATTTGACATGAATTAGAGGATTCCTACAACAGGGGTCTCAGTGATTTGTGGTCATTAAAGATTATTCTCACTGCAGTAATCCCTGGGACTGATATATAAAGTCTGTATAAACAAACACCAGGAGACTGTCTCTGTCTTGAAGAACTTACAATCTAAATAGAGAAAAAAAGCAAACAAAGGATTATCATCACCGGGGCTGGGTGGAGCTAAGAACAAACCCCAAATCTTCTGCATTGCTTTTGCAACATGTCTCTTCTTGTTCACTCAGATCATCTTGATATTTTTTTTTTCCAAGTAAAAAGGATTTCATGCCAGAGGTCTGGCACTATTCCAGGTTGGATAACTCTGGGTGTTTACACTGTCACTGGAGTAGGGTTTCCTGAGCAATCAGAGATTACAGCCACTGAGTCCAGAGGGCACAAACCAGCATTGCTGGTCTCCCAGCTCATGCCCAGGAGTCTCTCTGCCCTTGCTTTGTGACCACACCGTTGAACGGGCAGCAGAGCTGCTCGCAGGCTCAGCTGGGCTCACCTCTGGCCAGCACAGGGCAGCAGCTCAGCAATGATCACACCGGGAGGTGCTTTCCTATTGTCCTTCCCACTCAGGCTGTGTGGGAGCACTGTGCTTTGGGCTGTTGGTACCCCCAGTGTAAGACAAGCCCTGTATGTCCCGGGGGGGGCTCCCAGCTCCATTTCCCAGGCTGAACTCTCAGAAGATGCTGCTGTTTGACGTTGTGTGTTCTGCTGCAGCTCAGAATGGCTGCACCGCGGGTGGGCACAGTGAGCCCTTGGAGGGGCTGGGTGTCACTGTGAGTGTGAGTCAAGGGGGTTGTAAAATACTGAGTGTGGGCTGTTACAGCCTCCTGTGGTTGTTCCTGAGCACGCAAACATTCTCCAGTCTGTCATTAGGGCGGAAAGGGCTGCAGCAAACTGTCCCCTTCCCGAGGCACAACAGTTGCCACGGGACTGACACGGGTGTCTCCCACGCGGAGCAAAGGCTTGAGCATCCCCTGCTGAGTCAGGCAGTCCTTCGGCTCAGCTCCAGCACGGCTGTGCAGAGGGAGGGACTGTCGGAGAGCAGGAGGAGGGCGGGGAGGGGGTTTGCCGTGTGAGCAAAAGCTGGATGGGACACAGCAGAAAGGTCTGTATTTCTCGCAGCCCTTCGTGCTGTGGTGGAGCTCGACCTCCCCTGGTCACCACTCTGTGTTTTAAATCTGTTGTAGGACAGGTGCGAGAGTTGGTAACTACCTAATTTGGTGATGTTGAGCTCACTGTAGTGTCTGTAAAGTGTTGGAGCAAGGCTAGGTGGTACTCTTGAGCTGGATTTTGCCAGTGCTTACCCAAGAGGAAAAGTGCTGTGGGAATCAGGAGAGGCACTTGCTCTGCTGAGCCAGGTACTCTCCCGCGTGCAGGGAGGTGGCAGAAGGTGCTCTGTTGGTCCTCAGGCTGCAGTCCAGGTGCAGCCAGGAAAACACTTCAGCACATGGTTCACTTGAGGCGTGGGTGTATTGGTCTTGCTGCCATTCAGGATCTGTGTTTGCTTTGCTGAGAGGGGACAAACTGCACTGCAGGATCTGCTGACCAGAGCTGGGCCAGCAGGTCCTTTGTTCGTGGTGTCTTCTCTGGATGAGGCCCAAGTGTGTTTGCTGGGGAGGTTTTCTGTCTCAGGCAGAGCATCTTGTGCCATCAGCATAACCAGCACTTCTGAGCTGTCACTCAAGGGAGCTGCAGGAGAAGTGAGTGCTGATGTCACAGCAGCATCTGAGTCCTCTGGTCCTGGTTTCTGCAAAGGACAGGACCACCTGTAATCCCTGTACAGAGCCCCAGACACAGAATTTCCCTCTAGGACCTTTTGTACCACTGAGACTGGTAGTGTTCACAGTCTGCTGGGTCACTCCTTTTAAAAATAAATGTAGTTTGCAAACAGCCAAAACCAGTTTAGTTTAGTAAATTTTACTGACCAGTAAGTGGCTGGAGAGTGACTGACTGTCCCAGGATAGCTGGGACATTTGGGCTGGAGAGCATCTACTGATGGTGAGAGTCTGCCACACACAACTCACACCTCTAAGTGCCCATAACACCTGATAAATGTGGATAAACCCTCTATTAGCTGTTCCTTAGATATCTTTTATTAAAGATATCTATTAAAGATAAAGCAGTGCTTGAGAGAGAAGGCGGCTGGCAGGTGTGGGATGAGATTTTGGCAACCCATTTCAGAGGGACTGGGGGCCAGTGCAGCCCAGCCCCAGCAGCCCAGCTCTGGAAGGCAGAGTGGTGGCCCTGAGCAGTTGTCCTGGGCTGTGGCACTTGCATGGCCTGAACCCCTAGTCCTGTGTGGCTTTTCTCCTGCAGCCTGTGAATGGTTTGGGCCATGTGGCTGTTCCTGAGATCTCTGTGCCCTCCTCTCAGTCAGTGTAAACACAGCCTTTGTTTT
Source organism: Corapipo altera (assembly GCF_003945725.1). Classification (NCBI taxonomy): domain Eukaryota; kingdom Metazoa; phylum Chordata; class Aves; order Passeriformes; family Pipridae; genus Corapipo; species Corapipo altera. The sequence continues at coordinate 3,044,949 of NW_020884913.1, forward strand.
GCAGCAGCTGGAGTTTTGCAGGATATACAGCCATTTAGGATAAAAATAGGAACTGCTCTAAAGCTTCAGATGCCAATGCAGCCTTACAGTTGGGCCCTAGATTGCTGTTAAAAAATGGGATGTAAGCTTCTATCTCTTTATAGTGTCCTTAAAAGGTTTTCTCCTGGACAAGTTTATGCTCAAATTTAGCAAGTTTGCTGTTCATCGTTCATTTGACCATACTGGGTATTTCACCAAGAAGGAATTAATGTAGGGAACAATGGGAGATGATTTGAGGAGAAACAGCAAAGAACACTGTTCAGAGCACAAACTTATATGAAGCTGAACTGTGATTTTCTAGGAAAATGCCGTTTGTCACAGAGAAACAGAATATTCTAAAAATTAAAAGGTACAGCTGATACATTTTGGTCTTAATTCTTCTGGTTCAGGGAGTTTGGGAGCTTTTTTTTCTTTCCAGATATTGAAGCTGTGTATATTGTGCATGATGCACAGTGTAGTCCAAGCTCATCTAGTCCCTGCTGGAGCTGTTCCCAAACACCACTGTACTGCTGTGGGATGTGTACAGTCCCACAGACATGTCAGTCCAATGTCCTGTGAAAAGCATCACAGATTATTGATAGTAGGGTTAAGGTATCTGACCACTGGAACCCTGCATTCATGTGTTTTCAAGTTGTTCCTAAATAGAGGAAAATTTTGGTGTGAGAAGGACTACACTTGAAAGAATGAACTTCTCAACCCAGCATCAAGAGGGATAAACTGTATTTAAACAATATGTTTAAATAAAGTCTGAATTGGTGCTGATTTGTTCCAGATGAGACTTTGGGATCTTTAAGATGTGTGGGCTTGCTGTGCTGTACTCTAAACTTTGTATCAGAAGGAGTCACCCTCTGTACTAACCCAGGTATCTGCAAGGCTTGCACATGTGATTGTGATGATTCAGCAGTGGCTCCCTGGCTCCTTATCAGCTTCAGTGACCTGGGTGTTGGCTCAGAAACAATTCCCCTGGCTGGGGAGTGGGTGCAGAGATCCCCAGTCAGCCTCTCAGGGCACCTTCCTGGGTCTCATGCAGCATTTTGCAAGTCATGCAACTGTTCTGTGCCTCAGTTTCTCTCTCGGGGAGATGACCAGACCAGTTTCTCCCTGAGTGTTTGGGTGAGAGGTGCTGTGCAGATGCAGTGTTACCTTCCTTTGTTCTCATTAGTCCAGCATCCTTTTTGTCCCTCATTTCAGTAAATACTTCTGTAAATCTCATTGGTCTTCTATCAGTGCATTTTTTTAGTTTATATTCACAGCATGATATCATCATTTAATGGTGTCTGGGGGGGTGTTTTTGGTGTTCCTTAAAAGACCTGGCAGGAGGACAAGCTTCCTTTTCTCCTTGGCTCTCCAGTATATTTCCAAATACCCAACACAGGAAAGCTCTTAATTATATGCTTAAGACCTTCATTATTCAGGGTGACATGTAGGCACAGTGTAATTTTAAGCAGTTTTCTGAGTGGTTTTGGGAATAAAGTTGTTTTTCCAAATTGGAAAGGGACGTACACAAAGGAGCCATATGTGTGTGTATACATATACATATATATATACACATATATATATATTTTATATATATATATATATATATGCACACATACATTTCTGTCCTGTCTTCATGCTAAGAGGTTGTTGACCAAAACTCCCAAGGAAGAGGTGACCAGCTGCACACTGAGGCTTTCAGCAGAGGAAACCAAAGTCATCTCCAGTTTGGTTGCTCTCTGCACAGGTCACTGATTTCAGGGCCCACAGAGAGACTCTGTGATTCTCCTGCCTGACCAACTACACGTTCCAGCCTGTGCCAGTTCATCCAGGGTTTGCTGCAGGGCAACCACTGGGATGTGGCTGAACCTCTGAGAACAACACCAAGTCTCAATTTAACCTTCTTTTGTCAAAAAGGACCTCATAGAGTTAGAAGGACATTAACTTCTAATATTCCAGATCCACACAGGACTCTTGGAGTACTGCAGCTTGAAAGACTTCAGGTGGGGACCCAGCACCTGAGTCCCACAGCTTGCACATACAGTTGTTAATTAGTGTGAAGAACTTCTGTGTTATTTCAGGTCTCCATAATTTTTGATTCAGTTTGCAGTCACTGAGATTTTTAGTGCCTCTTTCTACTTGACTGTGGTCAAGACACCATGAGGATTGTTCCATTTGGGGCCCCTGGATGGTGAAGCCTTCCAGCATCATTCCAGGCAGGAGGTGACCAGCTCAGGTTGTGGAGGTTTTGTGGGTGTGGGTTGGAGGGTGTTGCTTTTCAACCCTGTTGTCAAACTTGCAGGCAGTATCCATGTAAACTTCTTTCCTGGTTCTTTCAGATCTGATTTCATCATCCTTCCTCTTGCATTTGGGATCAGTCTCAAAAAGTTTATTTGCTGTCTGCATCAGCTGAGAACCTTTTTTTATAAAATCTTGGCTCTCCTTGCTGTTGAGTAAAGCCCAGGATTGCTGTTGTCTTCCTCCAAGCATTGTTTCTGTAATCAGGATCTCAGGTAATGCCAACATTCATGTGGGCTTTTATTTGACTACTTTCCTAGGGCTTTGCAAGCAAGACTTTTCTTGCTTTCTTTTTGTTTTCTCATGTACTGGCAGCAGCACGAGTTTGTGAAGGCAGAAGAGGGAGAATAACAGAGCCCATATGCTACCAGAGGTCCTCAGTCAGGTTGTCTGAATGAAATGACCTTTCATAGTAGCTGGAAAAAAGAGATCCATGTCATATATTTTTTTCTGTATGTGTTTAGAAAAGCACTGATTCCCATTTGTAATTGTGAATTCATCTCTGTGCTTTCCTGGAATACATTTATTTTCTTCTGTGCTTGTGTCTGTTTGTAAGAAAGACCTTGGCTTATGGTGACAAGCCAAAGAGTCATTGCTGCTCCAGAAATATGAGACCTGTCAGGGTGACACAAACTGTGACAGGGTTGTGAATGCCAGGATTTATATTGTATTTCCCAACAAACTGAAGTGCCATATAAAGGGAGAACTTTGCAAGAGGCAAATGGTTGAGAGCAACTCACAAACTTCAGACAAACTGTGTTTTCACAAGAAGACTCATCTCAGTGTCTTCCCTTCCAGGGCACTGTTAGGGCAAGTCCTGAAACTTGGATACCTCTGAGATGAGGGATTTTTGGGAGGTGCCAGCCTGGCATGCCCATCTCTCAGAGGACCAGTTCAATCCCAAGGAATTGTTTGGGCTTATGAGATTTCATAAGGGCTTATGAAACCTCTGGTTTCCTGCTTTCCTCTGCAAGCCAAGCACCCTGCCTCACCTCCAGACCTTCCAACAGTGCGTGGACCTGCAGTGAATATGTAACACCACTCTGAGCCTTTGATCCCACAGCACACTGCAAACCTCCAAGCCTCAGCAAGCCCTGCTGAAGCAGGGGAAGTGCTCCCATTCCCACCTTTGCAGGTTTGGAAACTGAGGCACAGAGGTTTGCCTGCCCTGTATCCACCCAGCAGTCACTGGCAAAGTGAGGAATTCCAGTGACCTCGTGCATGGGAGCAGGATTTCAGAGGAAACCCTTTGACTCACGGCAATGAAATGTTTTCATTTTGCTGCCTGTGTCCCTGTCAGTGGAATTCAATGGTGTCCTCCCACCTCCCTCACCCCTTCCCTTTCTTCCATTTTAGAGCAAAGCAGATTTGTTAAAACCTCTAATCCAGGAGCAGCTGTGGGGTGAGACACTTGTGGTGCTTCTCTCCTTCTCCCTGCAGCACAGCAGAGCTGCTCTCCTTGGCAGGTGCTTGGCCCCAAGTTCATTTTTAGGAAGGAAACAGGGAATTCCCCACAACCAACCAGAGACACACGTGAAATCTGGATAAACAAGAGGATATATTTTTCAACACTCCCTCCCTCCCAGTTTCTGGAGTGCCATCCTCCCCTGGAGCTCGTGTTGTGCCTCTGTGTGTCCCTGAACTTTGGGTCAGGATGGGGATAAGGCACTTGTTGGGTGCTTGAAAGAGAATTTGTCCCGTAACTGCTCTGGTGTGATCCTGTGTTTCAGTGTGTTGTGCCTGGGTGTGTGACATGGCCCAGCAGGGGAACCTGGAAGCAGAGCTGTGCTAAAACAGCCCCTTCCTGCCCGTGTGGGTGGTGGTTTGTGGGTGCTCCCCTGGCAGTGGGTGCACGGAGCTTTCCCAAGATTAGCACGGGATTTTAGCAGCCCTCAGGAAATATGAGGAAAGGCTGGTTGGGATTTTACCCTCCCTGTGCAGAAGGTGTCCTGCACTGAGGGTCTCTGGGAAGGTGTAGGGGAAGGCTGGTGATGGGGTTTGCTGCTGGTGTGGGGCCGTGTGGGTGCTGTGCCAACAGGCCCTGGTTTGTGTTGTCCTGTCACACCCTGCTGCCAGATGCCCTCACCACATGCTCTGAGCACTGCCTTGTCCTCCAGAAGAGAAGAGATTGCTCTTCCAAAACTTCAGCAAGGGTCCTTCCATGGACTATTTTGGGGGTTTTTTCCTTTTTTCTTTCTTTATTTTTCCCTCGGGGTGTCCTGGTCATGAGGCAGAACTGCAGCATGTCCTCAAGTCAGCAGCGATGCTGGTGGATGATCAGGAGTCACTGAGGAGCCTCAGAGCCCTCTCTTTGCCATGAAGATATTAAAAAAATGATTTTTCTAGGGCTGGATGTGAAGGTTGTGCTGACTCTGTGTTGTATAACATTGACCAGGTCAGTCATTGGTGTATGACAGGGGCAGCTTTGATCTGCCAGTTCATATATATTCACTGCACAGCTTGGGAATCCTGCTTCAGGAGGTGCTGCAGAACTTTGCTATTATTGCATATGAACCTACAGATTACAAGGATGTAACTGCAGGAACTATAGATGCTGAAAGCTTTTAATGGAGGAAACAAAGAGCTTGGTACTTAACTGCTGCCTTTCCTGGGGCAGGAGGGAAAGAGGATGGAGAGCAATGGGAAGTGTCTCCATTGGAGTGAAATCTGAATTATATAGCTTAGGATAGGGAAGGGTATATAGAAAATGTATTTTAAGATATTCCCTCTTTTCCTCACCCTCTTTCCCTCACATCAGCTGCATTCTGTCCAGCAGAAACAGTTTGGTGTAGTTGGGGAAAGAGCTGGAATTTTTGGAGATGGCCTCATAGTTTGGTTCTGTGCTTTTATGATGATAGATTTAAGAAGCCACTCAAAGTTCCATATAGACACTTGTGATAAAATGGGCTGTCTCGTTGCATGACCCACTCAAAAATGCACTTTCTTCCAAAGATCCTAATTGTACAGACTTCCAAGCAAAGGGCAAAAAAGATAGACTCTGTAACTACGTCGTACATTTTTAAAGATAGGGCCAAACAATTCCCTTTTGTATGTAGCAAACAAATTATTTGTCTTTCATAAGGCACCACGAGGCAGGAAAAAGCTTTTGAGTGCAGAGGAGCCCATTGACTGTGGAATGCAGGAGCAGGAGGAGGTGGGATGGCAGATAGTCCAGCAGCTGGTGGGAAAGGTGCATAAAGGCAGAGAAACAATAGAGGATAAATGGAAAATTTCTGAAGTATCTTGTAGTGGTTTCTTCTTCAAAGGACATAGCCCACAAAACAGCTCTAAATAGTTACATTTAGTTACAAATAGTCCTATTTGCCAAAATTACATTAAAAAAGGAGTTTGAAGAAATGGAGACGTGTAGGTTGGCTGGTGGCTTTTAAACCAGAAAGCTGAGAACGTGGAGAGGGTCTGTGCAGCAGAGCCATAGAGTGGCTTTGTCTAGAGAATGGTTTTGAGGCCAAGAAATTACAAAATCTACCTTTATGAATTGTTATGGAAGCAGTTGAGTGTGTGCAGACCCCATAAGAGAGGAAGAGATCTGAGGCCACAAGCCATTTTTTAAAACAAAGTAGTGTTAATTCGAAGCTGTCTCTAGACTTCAGGTCCCCTAAAGAGTGATGTTCACAACTGAACAAACTGTTCAACTCTCTCCATCTCCCTACAGCAGGATGTAAAGGACTTCCCCATATTGTCTGAATTGAACTGAAATGGTGTTGGTGTGTTCTGGTGTTTTGGGGTAAGAGCAGCATAAATCCCTCTGATTGTACCATTTGGTGGACACAGCTCTGTTTATTTTTTAAGCTGGCACAGAAATGCAGGGTAAGCTGAGCTGACCACAAGTCATTAAATGTTATGCCTTGAATTGAATACTGAACAGTATTGTTAGAGCATAAAGGGAAACTCTGGAATAAATTAACAGGTCATATAATATCTCACATTTCCCAGAAATGCAACAGCAGCCACTCATCTCTCTTCAGCTGCATTCTCAGCTAAAGGTGAGATATTTCTGCTCTAACTCAAGACATCCAGGAGTCAGACACTTATGTTTGAGCTGGTCATGGCTGGAGCTGTGCTCCCTTTGCTGTTGACAAGGAGAAATGGGAACCTCCACAGGGTGGTTCAGCTTCTCCTAAGGCAGATGTCTAAGGTGGATCAGAAGATTTGCTCTCAGAAGGTGCCTGTTTCTCTCCACTGAAGGAGTTCCTGGGACCACCTTCTCCTCCCAGGTGTGGGCAGTCAGAGCTTCCTGACTTAGCTGCTGGTGCTGTGTCCAGCTCTGGGCTGCTGTGACGGGAGCAGGATGGTGCTGATCCCCACCCTCTTGCCCCACTGGGATATTTGGGAGGAAAAGCGTATCAGGTGCCTGGGGATTTGTGTGTGCCCTTGGCAGATGGCAGGGCTCGTGCTGCACACCACAGGTCTGATTCATCCATAGCTCATTTTGCTTGTTCATCATAGTTCAGTTTTCCTTGTGTGAGGAATTCTGTTCTTGAGGAGAATTCCTGTTGTGCACTGGTGGGAGTGGCCACAGGGGCATCCCTGTGAGGGCACTCCTGTGATTATGGGACCTGACTCCACTGAGGTGCAGGAGCTCAGGGGCTGCCAGAGCTGGCACTGGGGCTGAGCTCAGCCCAGGATACAAATCCAGATGGAAAGTGGAGTGTGAGGCACCTCTGTGTGATAGATGCTCTTCAAAACAGGTAATGCCCCTGCACTGGGTGGCAAAGCCTTCTTCTGTAGCTGGACTTGTCTTCTTTAGTTGCTACAAATCTCTGCACTGGCTTAGGGAAGGACTTTACATTTGTGTTCTGGAGCAATTGCCTCACATTTGTATTTCAGCTGGTTTTGGGAAGGCAGCAGGCAAACTGCATCGAGACTGAAGCATTTTTTTTTTTTTGTCTGGACACTGTCTGCTGCAAATTTACATTCACATGTGTAATTCCAGAAACTTTGAAGACTGGAGCTCATTGGAGTAGGAACTTCCAGGATTAGACCCTAAATATATATGTTGTTTTACCAGATAATACATACTGCTGCTTAAAATAGCATAGTTCTAAAGCAATGGCTGGCATCCAAAGCTTGACATCCATATTTCTGTTGCCAGGATATTTTCCCACTAAAAGTGAATTAAAAACATAAAAATCAATGTCTATTTAGTCTGTTCATTATTATTGCTTGGTTAAGTATAAACAATTTGTCAACACATAACAGACACTTGGAGAAGACATTTCCTTGCAGTAATACAAATCTGAAACTCTCCTGGCTGCTTCCTAACCTGGCACTCACAGCCTTGGATCCAACTGCACGGCTCAGAAGTTTTGAAACCATCCTCTGAGCTGGGCTTTGGGTGAAGTTTCTCAGCAGTATATAATTATTCCCATTATACCTGTCGTCAGTGATTCATTGACCGCTGAGACATACGTACGAGCTATTTTTCTCTTTATGACTTTTCAGGGGGATGATTCACTGGTTATAAGTGTACATTATCATATGACTAAAGAAGAGGGGGGGAAAAAAAAGACAAATGGAGCGAAGTGCCACTGAGATTTTCCATATTAAAACAAAAAAAGGGTTTGGTCAATGAAACAGTGATGCTTCTCCCACATAAGGCCAGCAAACATCTGTAAAGCTTCAAAGCAGCCAGAATCCTTAGAGCTTTCCTTTGGTTTTACACTTCTACAGTGCAGCAGGCTGGAATCAGAGGAGTGCAGCAAAGTAAACACAGCTGGGAGGAGACAGGGGTGTATCAGCTTCTCTTCTGGATGCTCTGCTCAGATGTTGGTCCTTCCTTGCTGCACTTTAACCCAAACCACAGGGTCTTTCCACGCTGTGCAGCAGGGAGAGCAGGATGGGTGGTTCAGCATGGCTGTGGTGCCAGGGATGCTCACAGCACATCTGTTCTACTGGGGTTGGCTGCAGGAGAGGGGAGGAATCCTGGTCACTGATTCCAGGTGGATGCCATCGCTCCCGGGAGTTGGTGGGGCAGCCCTTTGGAATGAAATCGTCTCCGGTGGTGGCTGGAGAACACCCCAAGCAGTCACAGCACTACCTTGGCACCAGGAGCTTTGAGTGCATTTTGTAACACACAGGTCAACATGGAGATGGGTGGCAGGGACCGTTGGAGGTGCTGACTGAGAGATGGAAAGAAAAAACCTCTTTCTCTGCGAAAACCGGTCGGCAGAGCAGGATGGTCTGTTGAGCAACAGGGAAAATAGATTTATGTGTCACTGTTGGCTTCTGCGAACGAGCCAAATTGTTCTGGCACAAAACACACGATATTTATTCACAAAAATGTGGAATTAATTGCTATCATCCCCATTTTTTTAATGGGAACATGTTTTGTTTGTTGGTTACAATAGTCCTGAGCCTCAGTCATTGTCAGGAGTGGGGCTGTCCTGCCGTGTGAGGGGCCTGGCAGGAAACACTGCTGGGTCGGGTGGGGCAGGGAGGGAGTGCCAGGGAAATGCCCATCCCATGGCAGCCTTGGATTGAGGGCAGTTCCCTCACATCTTTGTGGAAGTCACGGTTCTGTCCTAATACAGAGGTCTATTTACATTAGCTTGTGACCAAGAAAGCCTCCCAGATGTTTTACTTATTTCACTGGCTGTTCCATTCAGTTAATTTTCTTCTTCTCTGGCTTTTCTTTGGAAAGCAAAGGAGGTGATTTCTCACCTCTCCTCCTCTCTGTGTGTATCTCTCTTCATGGCTGACCTGACACATCTTGAATCTGAATCATAGGTTTCCTTTGTCTTAGATCCAAATTTTTCCAGCTAGATCTCCCAGGCTCCTGCCAAACACTGTCCTCTAGCCATCCAAGCCTTTGTCTCTTCTCCTTGCCCTGCCATACTGGGAAACTGCAGTTTAACCAGGGCACTCTTCTGTCCCCAGAGCCACCAAAATATCCTCCTCCTGTGCCTCTGCTTGTACCTGACTTTCCCCTTTGCTTGGACCACAGGAAAGCTGCTCTGGGCTGGAACAGCACTCATTAACAGAGAAATTACAAGTACTGGTTCCTTCAGCCAGTGCTGGAAGAGCCAGGAAGGAGAAAAGGGGCATGAAAAGGAGTGAATGCTAATGGAATTTGGGAAGGGAAGCTGAGCTGAGACAGGTGAGAGTGCTTGGTTGCTCAGTTTGAAAGGCACTTCCTCCAGGTTAGCAGGAGGCATTTTTGCTCTCACTTGAACTGAGTCTTGGCTTTCTCAGTGTTTGTTCACACTGTTGGGCATCACCAGTGTGAACTGTAGTTATCCCAAGACAGACTGTCCCCCTGGGAATCAACCACTGGAGACGCTGAGCCGGGCTCAGTGTGGCACATCCTCGTGTGCTGTGCTGCCTGGTGTGGCTCTGCCAGTTTGGGATGATCTGTGGTCTGTCCTCAGCAGCAGCACTAAACTCTTCACTATTTCATGTTCTCATTGTCCATCTTAGGACACAATTTACCTGTGCTTTGCACTCCCAGGCTGGCTGTATCTGGGTTATCTGCTCCCTCTGTTTCCCTGGTTAATGGAGATTTGACTCTGTCCCCACAGAGCCTGCAGAAGAAAGAGGTTTTTATCTACAGAGACAGAGATCACAGATACATGAACTATGTGAGGGGTGAGCAGGTCATTCTGATGCAATTCCATGGAAACACATAATTACATTCATAGGCACAGCTGAGTAAGGTAATTTGGAGCACAGCTGGCCAGTAGCAGGGATTTTCTACTCTCTAATCACTGCCATGGACCCACGGGCTGGAGGAGAGCTCAAGTTGAAAGGGTCACTCGCAGGCCAATAAAAGAATATCTGTTGACTGGGAAGACCAGACTCAACAGTTTCAAAAACATGTTTTTCTTCATCTTGTTGAAATACGAGATTACACTTAGTCATCATTTATATGGTTGGACTCTTATGATCTCACAACTACAAACCTTTTCTTTTCTTCCTCCTCCCCCTCTGTTTTTTGGTTGTTTGTTTTTTTTGGTTTTTTTTGGTTTTTTTTTTATGTAGAACCATTTATTAAACATATGTTTTATTCCTGCCTGGGGATTTCCACTCAGTTTTTTGTGGTCGATATCCCAATGCCTGGAGTGTTCTCAGGCTATGGTTGGGGAGATCTCAGTCCATGCAGCAGGAAAGAAGTCATGCCTGTTCCCTTGCATTAAATAGGTGGATCAGATTCCCAGCTGGTGTAAATTATCCTGGCCCATGGATCTGTTCACGTGGTGTTTGTAGCTTCCTGGGGAGATGTGGAGGAGTAAAGCTTTGCTAACAGAGATGCTGAGGGAAGCGTTCACACCCCTGTGAGGATGTGATTGTGAGGATCTCTTGGTCTTGTCTCAGTTGGAAAGGATGGTGCTGCAGTGCCTTGTCTATTCAAGTAAGTCCTGCATGGAAGTTTATGAGAAATCTGAGTTTGTCTGGCTGTGCTTTATAAACCTTTCTCACCATCTCCTGCAGCTTTGACTCTCGCCTGCAGGACCACTGAGCTCTCTTGGTGCTGCAGCAGTTCACTGAGTCTGGGTAAAGCTGCTACATATCTAAACTGATGGCTTTGTTTCTGGAGAATTTCCATTAGTTTATCGCAGTGATCCACTTTCCTTCATCCCTTTCCAGGCAGAAACTCTGTGAGCTTCTCTGCTTCCCTGGTGAAATACTGCTACACAAGTCACTGCTTCACCCTCTCACCCCAAACTCATTATTTCAACCCCTCTTCATTATACAATGTTATTATTGCAGTTACTGTTGCATCTGGAAGGCTTAAAACACAGACACACAAAACAATTTGTTCTGCCCCAGTGATCTTCTTGGTTGCTGGAGACCACTTTAGCCACCTCCAGCTCCATTTACTCACCAATTAAGCCAAATCCTTGTCATTTATCAGCACTATATAAACACTTGCTTGGAATAAGTTTTGCTATCTGGTGTCAGACTGTGTTGTACAACTTTACTGATACAGCTAAAATGTAGCCAAGCCTCGAATGATTTTCCTTGTGGCATGCCATGCTGGGATATTCAAATTACTGTTGTCTAATGATGACTAATTCCTTAACTAAAATCTGCTGGTAAAATCTCATCTTTGTATCTTACTCTTTTGAAGTATAAAATATGATTATTTAATCTCCATAGCATTGTCTTTTGTCTCTTGTCATTCCTACTGCACAATTATTTAACCAGCATCTGTAGCATCATTTTTTGTGTATATTTACTAAGAACTGAGTCTGAAATCTTGCAGTTGAATTTGAGCTGTCAGCCCAGGGCTTTCCTAGTGACCATGTCCTCAGCACAGTGCTGGTATAACCTTGACAAAGAAGGTTTTCTTGATTTCTGGTGGGGAAAGGCTGCCTTTTAGGATTTCACTGCTCTCAAGCTCCATGAAGTTCTAACTAATTTCTATTTGGCCTCAGGTACTGAGCTCTGCTGAAGAAATTGCAGTCTGAGGGGGCACATTTTGGTTTAGAGTAGAGGCTGTAATGGTTGTTCTTTCAGGAAGCTGTTCTGACTGCACCTTTGATAGTCCTCTGGTCACCTTTCTAAGCATCCAGCTTTAAAAGTTACCAGAGTGACAGCCTGTGCATCACAGAAGAGAAGGGACCACCAAGGAGGTTTTCACCGTCCCCAGCAGTTCTCCCCAGAGGTGGAACCATGCACACATCAGGTGAGAGCCCTGCAGCAGGGACTGTGTCCCCTCCTGGCCCAGCTACACCTGGGGACACTGTGACTTAGAGCGAGGAAAACCATTGCACTGACAAGGATGCCATTGTATTCCTGAGGTGTTTTCTAGGTTTGGTTTCTCTTCCAGTGTTCTTCCTTGGATGTGGGTTTAGCCTTTTGTTTCAGGTCAGCTCAGAAGCAAACTGGATTCTCTGCTTTCAGCTTTTCCTTTGGCTGGAGTAAGCCTTAGGTTTGGTTTTGGCTTTTCATGAGGCAGACTGCCTTTATATTTCCTTTTCTCATTTATAATTCATCGTACCAGGGCCCTGCTTCACCTCTCTCTGGTGTTGTAGAAGCCTTTTGTTGTTGTCTCTCTGGCCTATCCTGTGCTGTGTGATGTTCAAATACAAGATGCTCATTAAAGGGGTACATTAGAACAGCCAAACTGCTGAAGGGGTGTGTTCAATCAGCCTTTTTGCACTTTGCACCACAACAGGTGAATCCGTTAGGCTGCTTTCTTTCATTTCACTGGGATTAATTACAGAGTGAGAAAATAAGTTTTATGGCAGCGAAGAGCAAAATCTCTGCTTTTAAACTCCCTAGTCTCATGCTCTGCAGGGAGGGATCTATCAGGAGAGACAGTGCCTCGTCCAACTTTCCTGTTGTGCATCAATTAAAACTTTTAAACTGGGGGCTGAAACTTGGAGTGTTACTCAGGAAACAGAACCTGTGCTGAATGAAAGCCCTGGGCTAGAACAGGCCCTGCTTAATGAGGCTGGTACCCCAAATCCTCCTGGAAAGGACACTCACCTCAGTAAACCATGGCCTGTATGCTGTCAGAAGGTTTACAGCCTGGGCAGGAAAGGCAGTAGAAGCAGGGTACACTTTCTAAGTTATTAGCAATATCTAGTATATAAGATATAGAAAATAACTGACCCGTTGTAGCTGTTTCACCAGATCAGATCTGCCTGAGTGGTGTGGAAGGAGCAGATGCTCTTGGTTTCCAGTGTCACCACTCACTGCTGGACAGGGTGGTACCAACTGTGGAATTGGTGTGAAACAAGAGGGTTCAGAGCAGAGATGATGAGGTTGATAGGGTTGGGGTAACAGTATCCAAGAGTGTAATTTAGGAAAGAAACCAGAGAAATAGATAAAGCAAACTTCAGAAGCATATGGCAATGGTTACAGTGCCTGCAGAAACCATCACAAGGTCTGGTTGCTGTGATGGATGTGAGCAGGACCTTGTCCAGTGCTGCCTTACTCTTCTGTGCCCCTCGATCCTTTAATCTTTTAATGCCTCTATTCTTCATCTGCAAAGTGAGCATCCAGTGTCACCTTTAGGAGGATGTGGATTGTCTTAAATTATGAATGTCTGTAAAGCTCTTTGGAATCTTTGGATGGCTCTTGTTTCAGCAGTACAAGGTATTATCTGGACTGTCATTGCTGTGCTTGTTCAGGAAGAGGACAATGGGTTTTATTTGCAGCTGTGGTCCCAGCTGAACTCTGCAGTTGGGTGCTGGGGAATAGGTGTTCCAGTAAAACTGCATGTAAGGGCTGTAACTGTGAGAGTTGCAGGAGCAATGAGAAGGAAGGCTGCAGGACAGAGAGAGATAAATGCAAGCTGCAGCTTTTGCTTTATTCTTCCCTTTTTCCTTGTCATTAATCTGGCCAACTAGAAATAAGAATTTATGCCTGTAGGTACTAGAGAAGGATAGCTGGAATGTAAGATTTATTGGCACTAATATGAAGGAGCAATTTCAGAAAGAGCTCTGGAAATAAATTCGTGTGTTGGGGTTTAACTTACTCTGAACTCTTCCTCTACAAGAACTAATGAGCAGAACGGTGCCAATTAATCATTAACTTTTGCCCTTCTGTGCCACCTTTAGCAAAGATTCTTAAACCCTCTTTAGGGTTGGCACTTGGTGCCAGTACGACTGTGGGGTGGGAATTTTAATATTCTGTTTACAGCTGGACTAGAGACATGTAGGGATTAATTCCAAGCCTTGCAAAGTCAGTGAGAGCTTCAGGAAGACCCAGGTGTGAGTGGTGACTCTGCTGGACTGGCCTGGCTGTGGCTGAGTTCCAAAAAATGCAGTGCTGTGGAAAGGAGGAGTTGAGGGGTTTCAGGAGAGCTCAGGCTGATGCTCAGGAGTGAATTAGGGAATATCCCTGTGTTTCAAAAGGACTGCAAACACCCTTCTTCTCGTGCTGTGCTCACACCAGTTCTGTGAATTCCCTCAGGATTGTCAAGACAGGAAGGTGGAGGCAAAATGATCCAAAATGAGGGGAGGAGCATCAGGAACTAGCATGGTTCTCAGAGGCTGCTGCACATATGTTGTGCTGCAAATTCCCACTGTTGGGACTGAACTTTCTGATGTTATGAAAATCTCACCTGTAGTGCTGAGCAATGATTTAACAGGGTTCTGAATGGAGGTGATTTTTTTTCACCTCCTTTCTTTTCTTGATCCTCTCTGTCTAGCAAAAAGCCTGGTAAACGATGTCCAAAGTTTCTCGCTGCCCACAGAACAGAGTTGCAGCCAACAGGGCTCAGCTCTGTGTGTGAGGAGCCTTGGAGGCCAAATACCTTCTTCCCTTAAACCTCCCTGATGCCCAGGAAGTCACAACTTGGAAATCATTACTAATGGATCATTAGATAAACCGTGTTTGTGTGTGAGATAGTCAGCTTGGCACTGGTTTCTGATTGATGCACAGCTGAGGCTTAACGCAGCTCCCAGAGATCAGTGTGCAATGATGCTTTTCCACTTCATTCCAAGGAATGTTTGTTCTGCCCCTCCTGTTCCCCTGCCTCTTTTAGCTCTGGTTAAACACAATGGAGAAAGTTCAGTCACAGAGCCTGTTCTGCTTTCTTGCAGTTGTGTGTGACTGGTTGCCCAAGGAAAGGTGACTCAGTCTGGTTTTCAGAGGATTTCTGCAGGACTGAGCTGAGTTTAAAGCTTTGTGGGATATGTACAGTGTTACACAGAGTGGGGCTCTCGTGCTGTGCACTGAAGATTTACAATTATTTTAATTTAACCCAAATGAAAATGTTACGAGCCAAGTTATTCTGCAGACATATTTTCTGGATGGTTATTTGATTCCTTACACTTCATATGGAAGATTTAACTTGAGGTTTGGCCGCTCTATTCATGTGTCCGAATGTATTTTTGGGGTTTGGTTTTTCCAAGCAGACCTCCTCAGCTTTTGCAGGTGCAGCTTTTTTTTTTTTTTTGTCCTTGCAACTACCTCTGCCTTCAAAGGGATATTTGGAGAGGGTAAAGTGGGACTGGCTGCAGTGTGTGGAACAGCATGACGGGAGGGGGGGCACCCAGAAATGTGGGGGAGTCTGAAACACTCCTGCAAGTCTGTTTTCAGGGATGGGAGAATCAGGCCAGCTGTGCTCCCTGGATGAAGGCTGCAGTGTCAGGAGCTGCAGATACTTCTGCTTCATTCTGAAGCGGGCAGTGTGCTGACATGGGTCCAACCTGGGCAATGTGAACCCATCTCTGCAAGGCCTTGGGGACCCCAAGGCTGGGATTGTGAAAGGCTGCCCTGGAGTCACAGGGCACGTGGGCAAGAAAGGCTGTTGATCCAAGGCTCTTTTTTGTCACTCATGGAGAGAAACAGTTGCTGCTTGGTGTCTCCACCCTGAGTGCCTTTGTGAGGGTTAACCAAAACGACCTCTGGAAAGCAAACCCTGAGGCTGTTGAGTGCAGGTGATGTGAAGAAAGGGCCATCATGTCCTTGGTAGCTCAGCATCAGCATTCAGAGTCTGCATGAAGGGGTTATAAAGTCAGTTCTGATCCCAGCCTTGTGTTATAGAGATGTTTTCTCAGATACTGCAGAGGAAAAAATGCCCAGTGGAGAGTTTCTGTGTATTTGATTTGTATGTGGTGTTTGTTGGACCTCAGGTGGAAAATCCGGGGGATTGTTTTAGCTGCCACTTCTGCAGAGAGGGAATATTTCTAGTAGGCAAATGGGAGACACTTGTCCTCCCTTCATTTCTGATGTTAATTGAGAGTTTGGAGTAAGTCACTATGATTCAGGGAAGCACATTCTTCTTGGATGTGCCTGTTTTTCTGTCTCACTCATGAGTGCTCAGGATTAGCACCGGAGGCAGAGGAGTCCAGTGGTTCCAGTGGGAACAGGAACTCAGGAGCATTGGGGCCATCTGCTCCCAGGAGCCACCCTTAACCCTTTGCAAATGCCTCACCTTCATGGGGGAGGCTCTTTGTCAACTGCAGCAGTGTTTAAATTGTGTTTAACAGGCTCCGCTGCAAAGGCCCCTCCTGGAAATGTTCTCTCTCCAAGTTTTACATTCCAGCATCGTTTTGTGGGAATTAACAACCACGTGGAGATGGTCTGATTGCACAAAGCAAGAGTCAACATTTCCTTAACCTCTTATTAAGCCTATCATAAAGGTATATTTTTTGAGGTCATTTTATTAGCATGATGTGTTTGGCTTCTTGTCCTAAGGAAATGCTCCAAAGATACTAACACACACTGAACTGAAGGAAAGAATGAAGATGATGATATGAAGCCCAAGAATTTTAAGTCTGTTAAAAGTTTAACTAGAAAACCTTGGTTGCTGAACCATCTGCTTTTAATCTTCCTATTGCTATGCAGTCTTCTGGGGACTTGGGCTTGGCAACAGATTTCCAAATCACTAAATTAATCTTGTCAGGTTCAGGAAGCAGCAAAAAACCCTTGGGAGGCAAATCCTGCACTCGGTTCCACCTGTGTGAACTCACCACCCTCAGCAAGCACAGTGACACCACATTTTCTCTGTAGGATTGTGTGGTCAAATATCGAGACACACTGATCTGCAGAGTGAAATCTGGCTGAATTACTTGTCCAAAGCCTCTTAAGAGCAAATGACCCTGGAATATTCAAAACAATCTGCCTCATCATCAAGCAGTCTCAAATATCCATGTGGGTATTGAATAAAAATGCTCTGCAGCATTGCAATAGCGAGTCTTCTGCAGCAGTATTCCCTTGGTTTGGGTGTGGATGGGACATTCTCCCTGCAGCCCCACTCTGTCAGCATGGGCTGTCAGTGTGTGTGTGGCCAGAGCAAAGATCTTAGGTACAGTCCCTCTTTAAGGAAAACCCCCAAATATGAACCTACTTTAAGTTCCTTAAAGCAGAGCTGGAAACTGCCTTTAGACACCTGTCAGGTCCAGGAAATAACCGTGTAGAAACTATAATTTCTTAGTGTGCGTGTCCAACAGCATGACATTATCTGCTCAGCAGATAATGCAATGGAGATGGCTCTTGCTGCTCCAGGCTCTGCTGGTCTTCCTCTGTAGCTAAAGGTGCCACCCCTGCATTCCTGGCTTCTCATGCCAAGGCTGCAGCTCTTGGGTACCACCCAGCAGTGGAAGAAGTGGTGGTGGAGAGCCAGGGATCTGAGGTGCCCGAGCTGGGCTGGGGGCAGCAGTGGGAGCTGCCTCTGCCCCAGGAGCCACCCAGCAGCTCCACTCCAGCTGAAGGGCTTTGCTAGAAAGCTGCTTTTTTGGAAGCCCCACTCTGTGTCTGGGCTTGGTTTTGCTGCAGAGCATCTCAGAACATTCTCAGACTCCACGTGTCTCATTAGACGTAAAAGACTTGCACATCTCCCTCATGACGGGAAGCTCCCACACATCTCCCTCGTGC
>NW_020884913.1:3062565-3141079 GCF_003945725.1 Corapipo altera
GAATCTCCTGCACATCTCCCTCGTGCTGGGAATCTCCTGATGCTTGCTGGAAAAGCTGCTCCTGTGTGGCCGGGTCCCTTTGGAGCTTTGCCCCGGAGTAGCAGCAGTGGAGCCTTGGCGGCACGAAGGGGGAAGCAGAATTTCCATGTTGTTTTTCTTGTTTAATTCTCAGGGAAAAAGCCTGAGATTTTTCTAAAAATCCTGTGGGTCTCAGCAGTGAAATCTGACGTACAGCCTAAAAATAGCATTTCGGTGAGAGCTCAGAGCGTCTGCGACCAACTGACTGGAGGAACAGAAGTTGGCAAATCCACACTGCTCAACATTTCCAAAACTAATTTTCCACATCAAGTCTCCTCTTCCTTTTCCCTGTGGTGTTTAAACAGGAATGTAAAAAGAAACTGTTAAGGAAACCCACATATGTAATTGTTAGGGGAGGAAGAAAGTTTTGTGGCTGAGAAACAGGAGAGGAGCCAGATGATCCTGTTACTTCTCCTGCCACAGACTTACGTGACCTTGGCAAGCCGGCGTTTCCCAGAGCGTTGACTAATATTGGCTGTTCATTCCTTGGACACTCAGTGTGGGACAGCTCAGCCGGGTGCCTTTGGAAGTGTTGAGCAGCCAGGCTGCTTCCACCAGGCTGCTCAAAATGAGGAGATCAATTTTTCAACTCCTGCTCCTGAACTGTCTGTCCCTCTGAGGCGACAGAAGTTGCCTCCTCTGAGCAGGGAGTGATGGTGGCTGGGGCTGCAGCTGGGGCTGGCCATGCAGAGGTGATTTTTTGTACCAGCTGAGTGTCTGTCCTTGTTGTTCCACATTTCCTCATCTGCAGGATATTCAATCCTGAAGAGTCAACAGCGAGTTCCTGTATTTAAAAAAACCCTGTACCCAGAGGAGTGGGGGGACAACAAAGCTCCTGGGCTGTACAGTCCCCCCATTATACTCCTGTTTCTGCAGAGAGTGGGATTTCTCAAGTGCAGTTTGCTGTTTGGGGCTGATTTTTACGTGAGGAGATGGAGACTGGTGTAGGACAGTGAGGGATCTCAGCTGAATAAAGTCGAGCAGTGAAACCATCGTTCTCTGGAAGGGAAAAGAAGAGGTTGTTTTTATCCTGCACCTTCCCAAATTACGAGGGAAGACTTTGAAGTACAAAAATAGTTGCTGTATTATACACATATTGTAGGATGTTTACCACTGGAGACTAGTGCCTAAACAATGAATTTCCAAGCCACTCCAAATGTGATCCAGCTTTTTTCTAAACAGTCATGAAAAAAAAATCTTGATTATAACAAATGAAACTCTGCTATTTGTTTTCTTTTCACAGTTGGAGATTCTGTACACACAGAGAAGTTGCTTAGGGTCTGAAAGTGTTTATCCTGCCAAAAATAAATGTTCTAAAAACGATCACTTAGCATTTTCTAGCATATTTGTTTACCATGAAGAATCTGCTTACAGAGCTCATATTGTATTTTTTTTTACATTTCAACTTAAATGAGGAAAAATTGAGCGTGCTCCTTACCAACACCCATTTCCACTCGAAGCCATGAAACTGTTTTGTAACTATTTTTGTGTGGGCTGTGGTTACTCCAGAGGAGTTTATTTAGCAACCAAAGGTGATTCTAAGAGCCGGATTTTCAAAGCAGCCTTTTAAATACAGCACGGTGTTTGAAATGGCTTCTGTTTGTATGTGTGAGAGCTTGGAAACTTGCAGGTTTTCAGGAATACAGATGGTTTTGTATCCAGTATCAGTAAATTTAGAAATAATAATATTAGACCAGTGAGCAAAATTCATATAACAAGAACAGTGCATGTATCAGAACAGCCTTTTTCCAGGAAACTGCAGGAGGGAGGCTGCAAATTCTGGATGTTCTCAGCCCCACCCGTGATTTCTCCTCCCCTACAAGTACTGGTTTGTTTGTGGTTTTGCTTATTTACAGAGAGTCTTTGCTGTTGTATTTGAATGCTTTCAGAATTAATGAATTGAGCCTCCTGTGAAGTTTTATCACCACTTTACAGAGAGGGAAACTGGGAAAGAGAAGTGACTTACCTGAGGTTGCAGAAGATTTCTGGGGAGCTTTGGAAGATGTACAGCTCTTCTTCCTTAGGAGATGCAGGGCTTTTTTCCCCTGTGACCATCTTGGCTCCCTCTGGCTGTGCTGTTTTTGGGAGGGTGCAGCAGGCTATTGACCCTGTTGCTCTGGGCTTAGTGATGGTCTCTTGGGGAAGCTTCTGAAATTCTTCCACTCCATGTCTCCATATGTTAAAAGTTTGTCTGTTCCTTTTCAGACCTGTAGGAACCACTCAATGAATTGCTAATGTGCAGTGGGAGTAAAAGGCCTCTAGAAGCTTTGCAAATGAAAGATCACAGAGAACTTAGAAAAGCAGAAGCACGGTCTCCCCTTCGGCAAGGAGCTTGGAAGCCTGGCTGTCTGCCTAAGGCTTACTTGGTGCTGGGAATCCTTTCCCATCTAACTCAGCTGAGCAGGAAGAGTGGAGGGCGGGAGATTCCTCACCAGGGGCAGAGGAGCACCTTGTGGGTGCTGTGCCCTGGAAGCAGGGGATGTGAGCAGCCTGGCTGCTCCTTTCTGCTGTGTGGGTAGGGTATGGTGTCTCAGTGTGGGCTGACCTCGCTCACGCCTGCCGGGACCACCGTCTGCTCTGCACTGATGAGTTTGCCCTCTGGAGTGCTCCACTTGGTCAGTGGGAGATGGTTTTGCCATGGAGTGTAATACTGTTGCCTGATCTTTGGGAAGAACCTCTGTGAGTCATGCATGGAAGCAGATTATAGACACACAAACCAGCTCTTGCTGCAGGTACCACCTCGTTTCCCTGTGTGAAGGCTCTTACCCCTCTGTGTCTGTGGGCTGGGCTGCCCTGAATCATGTCACAAGCACTGAATGGTCACTTAGCTTGGTTACCCCATGCTTTTGGCATTTGTTTTGGGGCTGGTGAAGCTGCCCATGGAGCTGAGGAGCATCACACTGCCCACGTGTGAGGGGGAACTGAGCACCAGGGGCTCCCTGTGCTGTGCTGGGCAGCACACACACGTCCCTGGGCAGCAAGAGCTCTCTGCCCATGCACAGGCTCATCACTGGGAATTTTCCTAAAAGTAATTTTTAAATAGTTGGATGATTTTCAATCTACTTTCCATAAAGCTTCAAGAACTCTTCTTTCATCTCTCTCCTGATTGCAGACGAATATACATTCCATCTCTCAGGAAGGGAGAGTGATGGGGATATTTCTTCTCTTGCCAGTTTGATGCTAGGCAGTGGGATTTCAGAAATCATCCAGACTGCTGCTGCCAGGGCCAGGATACATGGAGAAGAACCTGTTTTCTCCTCTGTCCAGTCTGCACAGATGCTGCCATCCAGAGGGATGTGGATCAGAGTGCTTTGTGCTGCTGGCTCTGTGGCCTGTTGTTACTTACCATATTTAATTGTTGTTTAAAATGGTCTTTATAATGTGTATGAGAAGTGAGAACCAACAATAAAGTGGATCAACACTCCCAAAAGTCACAGCTGCACTGTCCATCTGGGGACTCTCTGCCTTGTGGTGGAATGGAGCCTCTTAACCACTTTTTGGCTAAAAACACTGTTGGTGTCAGTCAGTGATGAGCTGTGGGGAGGCTGGAGGCAGGTGGAGGAGGGATGTCCCATGGTTTGAGGTGACAGTACCCATAGTTACTACTACCAACATGTGCCCACATGTGTTGTGGACACAGGTGCTCAGCAGTGTTGCCTTTTGCCTTTCTGAGTGCTCCAGCACATCCATTCACCTCCGAGGACACTCTAACTCCTGCCCCAATGACCTTTATGGACACTCTGAATTACTTAGAAAGAGCTTGGCATCTTCCCTGCTGAGCAGGCTGTTGTCTCTTGCTGTGACTCTCCAGCACCAAGACAAGGGTCTCCCTCTCCACGTGCCGGTCCTGCTGGTTAGTGGCAGATACAGCATTTTGTTCTTCTAGCTTGTCCATCTCAGTAGGTTTGTCTCACTAAGCCAGTGTCATTCCACCCACTGTTCAGTTTAGAGGACATGATCAACCATAAGGGTGAGGAGAAGCCCTCTGTGCTTGCAGTGAGCAGCAGTGTGGCAGCTGAACTCTTCACTGTTCTGCTGTCAGATGTCCCTGTCCCCAGGGAAGGTGGAGTGCTTTTGTTATCATGGCACTGACTGGGTGGAGCACATCTGAGTAGATGTCCCTTGCACTTACCATGACTGACAGCTGCTGTGTCACAGCTCACACAGATACCTGCTACTGGAGTGTTCAGCACTTCTTCTGACCCGCTTGTTTTCCAGGCTTTCTGGAGGCCCCTGCTCCACGTGTTACACAGGGCCTGGCGTGAGAGGTGACTCCATGAGGGGTCTGTTGTCACTGTAACTCATCTTCTCACAGCTTGTGTTTGAGTCCAGTGGAAACAGTCTCACATGCACCAGCCGTTTCTCCTCCTGAGGCAGGGATGCATGTTCCTTGCAGTTTGGATGCCATTACAGTTCCATGACCTCAGGAGACGGCTCCGCGTTCGCACTGCCAGGCTGGGAATAGTTGGCATTGAGCAAAAATTGCTATTGTGTCAAGGATTTGGCCTGGCTCCCTACGTGATGGGAAATGGGCACAGAGCCCAGGCAGCATAATGCACTTGGTTTCTTGCTGATTTTTACCTGCCAAATCTGGAGCAGAATAAGCAGTTATGGCTGATGTCACTCTTTTTTAGGTTCTTATTTATTTTTACAGGCCTATGACTGGCCAGAGTAGGGAGATCTAAACTCATCCTGCATAACTCAATGCAAATACCTCACATAACTATTTGAACATTTCAGGTTCAGGGAGTAAAGTACATCCTGACCTGCTTGCCTTATAAATGCCTGTGGTCTAATTGAAGAGCTCATAACTTTTTTAAATAACTAGTTGAGATTTTTCTGTGTCCTGCAAAACAGTTTTTCCCAGGTTTTTTCACCATTCAGCTAAAATGAAAAACACAAATATACCCCAAACTTGCTTTTAGTGCAGTCCTGGCACCATTAAGTACTAGGTTCAGTAATGAGGGCAGGGCAAGCTAGTCCGTAACCTATTTTGTAATAAAAGAAGGATTTCCCACTGCTGGAAATACAGTAAATTGCCCACATATCAAAACACTCCTGACCTCACATGCATCCTGTGTGACATCTTGTCATTTCTTAGGATAAGGAATATTCTGTGCTCCAGCCACAGAAGTCAGATTCCACAGCACTTTTTGCTTCCTCAAACCCCAGCTTTCTTCCCTTGGGCCGAAGGAGAGCTCAGCTGTGCCCTCCTCCAGCACAGCTGAGCTGTGCTTAAACTCCAACAAGCAAACAGGCTGGTTATTTTGGCCTGGAAAGCTCTGTTTCAAGGCAAGGCTGCCTGCACAGGGCTGTTTCCCTGCTGGCCCCCTCCCTGCCTTCCAAGGCAAACAGCAGTGCCGGGTTTGCGAGCTCCTGGGGCCGCGGTGGCACCGGGGTGGCAGGCGGAGCTCGGCGACAGCGGATCCGTCCCTTTGGTGCTCGGCTTTGCAGCCCAGACCCTGAAAGCAGATCCTTGAAGAGAAAGCTCTGAGCTCATGCAGATCAGTTTGCAGGACTGAGCCTCGAGAACCACAGTAATTAATAACGACTTGGCAAGACCGTCCTGGATTTCAATAGGAGTTTTGCACCAGAGCGGGATGAGAATACGGCATTAAAATAAGGCAGACAGTTCACAGCAGGCTGAAGAGAGGGGCCAAGATCAACAGGATAAAACTCTCCTTTTACAAAAACTGCCCTAAACCTTTTTGTCCACACACAGGGCCTTAATTCAAGGCTTGTTGAAGTCAATGGGGAAAAAACCTCATTAATTTCAATGGGTTTGAATCAGCTTGAACCCCAGTTCTGGCCAGAGGACAAGTATTTATAAGCTTGCCAGGGGTGAATTTAAGTTGGAAACTAGAGGACAGTCTCCAAGTACAGAACAGAGGGGTTCTGGAGCCACCTTCAGCAAAAGGGGAGGTGGCAGAAATGTCTTAATAATTATTAAGGTAGAGCTTGACTGAGCTAAAAAGGAGACTGTGTAATATGGTGGGGTGTGACAGCAGAGGAGACATCTCTGGTCCCGTCCCACACCAGCAGGGCACAGGCCCGTCGCATTCCTTCTTTTCTTGTAACTGCTGTGCACAACCCCCTATTTTAGGCAACTGCTATTTTATACTTCTGCCCTAGCGTCGTTTCAAGGAGATGATATATGTCCAAATTATTGGGTATTGGGGGATATTTTGTGACAAATGCTCCTGACAGGGTTCACACAAGCACCGCACTGTCTGGTATTCCATCTAACATGGCTTTCTTGTTTTCGTACTGACGACATGATTTCCAGTCATGCTCCTTTTTTTTCACAGAACACATGCTTAAAATAACTTTTTCTGAAACCCCTTGTGTTTTAGCTGAGCTCTCCCTCCCTCCCCAGCACGTGCTCTCACGGATTCCTGAAAGCCGCAGTGACACGAACTTCTGATGGCTGAACTTTGATGTTTGGTGCTTCTCAGATTTTGTGACCCTGGCTTTGATGTGGGCTGGCATCCTCCCTGCTTTCCCAGATTGTCATCTTCTTCCTCACAGTCTCTGCTTCTCTGCCGTGTTTCACTTTGTTTTGTGCTACCATGAAGCTGGATTAGGATTCACAGTGGGCTCTGCAGAGCTCCAGAGCACAGGGGATCAGCAAACCCTCAGCCCCATCCCTGCAGAGGAGGATGCTCATCTGAGGTGGGCACAGTTTAGAACCAGTTTATTTTTAAGCATCTAAAATATAGAAATTTCTATTTCACAAAGGTTAGGAACCACATTGTTTGGTATTTTAAGGAGAAATCGGGAGGCTGTAACTGTTCTCTGCTCCGAGTTCCCTGCTCTGTGTAGGGGTTTCACTGGCTGGCTGTGTACAAAGTGAAATATTATGTTAAATAAAATATGTGTGATTTGAGTAGCATGCAGTCCTCACTACTGGAATTAATCAGACTCTAAATGAAATTAAACCTACTTTTTGACTATCATAATTAGCCCACTTTAATGGGATAATGATAAATTGCTCACTGTAAATATGCTGTATTACTGAACATAGCTTTGATACAGTTTTGATTTCCCTTAAAATCCCTTACAAAACAGTACTGTCAGATATTTAACTTATTTTCTTTTATCTGGCATTGCAAAATGTAACGAATAAATTTCCAGTGCCTCTTTCCTTACAATAAAATAACCCAAATTTAAGACAGTTATAGCTTTTCACAGATAGATAGTAATATTTTTGGAAAAAAACCAAGCCACAAGTCAAAAAATAACATTTGTCCTCAGTGGATGTAAAGTAGTAAATTATGTCAGAGTTAAAACCAAATGATGTTCTTTCTTGCTTATTTTTTCTTAATGGAGAGCAGAGTGTTGCCAACAGTTGATGGACTATTTTTAAACAAGATGGTTAAAATAAGGGTTCGGACACAGAATTTAGCAAAATCAGTAACCCTGCTAGAAACGCTTTTAATTTGCACGCGTGAGATTTTTGTGCTAATTACATGGCAAAAAATACCCTTATCTCACCTCCTTTAGTCATCTCTTACGTCAGATTGAGAGGCAAGTTGAGATCAAATAGAACAGCACGAACCTGGAGGAGTCAAGGCCCTTCAGGGTTTGCACCGAAGTAAAATTTTGATTTTATTTTATTTTTTCCCCAAACTGAAATGCAAACGCGAGTGCTCCGAAGCACGTCCACGATGCAGATTTGTTTTTCTTAACGGCTGTGGGACGAACTGGCTCGGAGCCCGTGCCAGCTCTGGCTGAAGCCCTGCCAAGCCCGGCGCGCTGATTTGTGCGGCAACGCTGGCAACCCAAGCGAAGGCTTGCGTTGACTGCAACGTTACACGTGGGTGCAGGGCTGGGAAGTGCTTCCAGTGCTCTGCTGTTCTGCTGGGTGACCACAGCCAGTCCGAGGGAACAGCCATCCCTTAATGAGCTCGCAGGGAGACGCTGGGGCCGAGCTCCAGAGCCGTTCCCGGGGCACTCGGGGTGTCACGGCCCCTCATCGGCGCTGCCGCGGGCGCGACACGGCGGGGGCCGTGCTGGGGGTGGGAACGGAGCTGTTTGGTTTAGGGGTAAGTATAGTCACAGCTATTTCCTGCGCATTCCAGGGACAGGGAAGTCGCCTTGCCAACCCGCTCTTGACATATTTACAGACAGAGGAGCCACCTTTGGACTAGTTCTTGCAAACATCGTGTTCCATTATGAAAATGTTCCCAAGGCTCAGGGTGAGGAGTCTGGCTCAGAATATCTCCAGCCCCAGACAGCGCGGGCCAGCGTCTGATCTCAGCCGTGCTGGGGAACATCTGAAGGAATTCCATTAACTTTTCGGCGTGTGTTTCGGGCGAGCTGAGCTTAGAGCCTGGTCTTCAGTCTTTGTTAGGTCTGAAGTGGACTAAATTGCTGAGTTTTTATTTTCTCTGTTTTCTAAGCAGCAAATAGCCCCACTGAGTCCTTTTATGGGCCCTGCTTTCCCAACTGTGAGAGTCTGGAAACTGTAAGGACATCCACTAGTATCCAAATTCCACAATTAATAATGCATTCCCATAGTGGAGGGGGAATGCTGTGGTTGCCAACAAGGACTGGCGATTCTGCGTGTCAAAAGCTGGGTTGTGGAGTTCCAAAGGCAGCTCCACCACCTCAGGGCCATGGATAATGAACAAAATGGATGCTCAGTTCTGGCATCAGCCAAGTCCATTCCTAAATCCTGGGACTGAAGCTCCTGCTCACATGCTGTACTAAGCAGAGATGGTTGTCTGAGCTTAGGCTTGGTTTAGGTAAAATCATGCAGTGCAAAAAAGCAAACAAGTGCAGTGAGTGATGTCCCTGGAGGTGATCAGAAAAATCCTACTTTCCTTCAGTGACCCTTAAATGAGGCAGCATTATTGGGTGGGCCTGTGTCTGGGAGAAGAGGTGAGAAGGCAAAAGCCTCTCTGGGAATTGGGGACACTGGTGTCACGGTCTGGCCACAGTGCTTGAATGGAGGTTTATCACTTTGCTACCAAAAGCTGTTTGCGTTTGAGCCAAGTTTGTATTAAAGCTGGTCAGGAGGAGGCAGAGCAGATGTTACCACGGCGTGGTGTTCAGGCTGCATTTTGCAACAGGTACATTTCCTGGCACTGGAGCTTGACAGCCTGGTTTGCAAAATTACTCAGGTGGATCCTGCCTGCTCTTACACGTCCTCTACGACTGTTGGAAAATGAGCAGTATCAGCACAGCTGGCCTGTTCTCTTTGGTTTCTGTGTGTGTGTCATCAGGTGTAAGTGTGCCACTGTTCTCTAGTGGCAGGTCTTGATGAAAAACCTTGTTAGTAGCAATTAGAACCAGTAAAATGGTGGAAGTGTCTAATAATAGAAAATATGGCTGAGAAAGAGCCTGGTGGGTCATCCAGGCTGTGTGTCTGCCTGGTGTGCTGGGCAGAGTGCTGCTCTGCTGCTGAACCCCTCACAGTGTGCCTGACCAGCAGCTGAATTCACCAGCCAGAGGGCTGGTTTTGTTCTGGACAGGTAGGGATGTCTGGAGTCTTCCAGTTATCCCTGTTTGTGCTAAGTTTCACTAAAACACACCTACTACTGAAATCACTGGATGTTTGCCCCTGGCTCTGTGACAAGCCAAAATGGGTCTGGACTGGGTTTGTCCTGGAAAAGGAAGGGTTTTTAAGCAGACCTCAGCCAAAGCCCGTGGAAATTGTGGACTTTGTTGTGGTTTGGGTGAAGCCTTCTCACAGGATAGCACTGGCAGGTACGTCCTCGGTGTGCGAGGGCTGGGTGCCTCCTGTGGGTTTTGTTGTCAGTTGTGGGATTCAGGAGCGTCTTTTATCCTCGTTGGAAATGCACAAACAGCACAGGCACTGCTGGGAGGCAGAGGAGCTGCTTGCTGGGGCCTCACGCCGGGACAGGGCCTGCCCGGCTGCCCAGGAGGAGGCACAGCCGGCGGCGCCGGCGAGCACAGCCCAACCTACCCTGTCCCACCGAGTCCTGCCCGCAGCCACCCCTTTGAAGCCAGGCAGGAATGGGACATCACCAGCCATGGGAATGGCTGTGTTGGTCAGCACTGGCTTCCTTTTAAAGCCAAGTGCCAGGTGGGAGCGTTGCATTCCCGCAGGTCAGGGGTAGGGGAACAAATCTGGAACAAACAGACTTCTTTAAAGGGCTGAATGTTTCACCCCCCTGTGAGGACAGTTGTAGCAATGGACATCTGGAGCCCAATGGGTCTGTGCTATCACCTGATGGAGCAAAATATTGGAAATGCAGCAAAATGTATCATCATTGGGTAGGGAGCATGGGAGTGGATTCGTGGCACCTTGTGGTTTCAGTAAAAGGCATGTGCCTCTCGTTATCATATGAGCCTGTGGCACAGGGATCCCTCAGAAAGCCTGAGGAATCTTGTTGCTACAGCTTACGAGTGACTTTCTCAGACACCAAAGTATCATCTTGCTGACTTCTTGAAGCTGATAAGTGTTGATTGTATTTCAGTTCATGTGTGTTAAAGACAGAGGCAGCAGCAAGGCTGGAGATGTGACTCGGGTCCTGAGTCAAGAGAACAGTGGGATTTTTAATTAAGTCTGCTCATTTTCTTTAAGGCTGACAATACATCTGAGAATTTGACATTTATTTATGAATGCATTCCAGATTTGCACACTGCATATCAAAACGGAGGACGAGCCTAGGGAGGGGTGGGGTAGTGTGCTTAGATACTGTATCTGACTTGCCCTCCTGCCCGCAAGTGAAATTCTTTCCATCTGAGTCCTCCTGAGGTGGTGTTGGGTGAAACAGCCCTTGCCAGAAGATTGTTTTGTCCCTACTCCTGCCCCTGAGCCAACCAAAAAGGTTTGCTTTGTTTTCATCTACTTCTGCCTCCCCTCTGGCATCCCCTCTGCCCCTGAGGGTGGTGCCTCTCCTCTGCTGTTCTCACCAGGGTGGGGAACTTATCATCCTGCCTGCCTGTTTTTTCTTCCATTTGTGCTGTTGGAGTGGGCCCATCTCCATCCCAGGTGTCTGTCTTTGCCACCTTGACCCGCAGCGTGTCCTGGCACAACTCCTTCGCTTCCCAAACGTGTCGGTGTGATGTCCTCAGGGAGTAGAAGGCTGGGGAAGCAGTCCCTGCTCTCAGTCCTCCCCGGGCACCTGCTCCCCAGCTCCGTGTGCTACAAGGTGTAGGTACAACAGTTGCATCTCAGGGCAAAGTTTCTGACTCAGGTGTTGCTGATGCACAAGCAGAGAGCAGGAATGACTCTTTTCCCCATCCTGTGCTGACTCTGCGAGCTGACAGCGGTGGGAAGCAGTAAAGGCAGGGAATGCAGCAAACACATCCTCGTGGCTCCTCAAGGGAGAGGCTCGAGTCTGAACTCAGGTGGTGCTTAGATCTAGTGAGTGAGAGGCAGTGTTTGAAGATGGCAATCGCTTTGATGGCCTTATCTGCTCTTTGAAGCCAAGGAGCCACTCCCTGCCCCAAACACACGTGATAAGCTCCAGCAGATTCTGCGGATCTTCTCTGCAAAAATAAGGGGCTGAGTTGACTCAACTGGGCCGGGAGCCTGTGACTCTGAGCGTGGGTGTGCTGTGGTTTTCCCACATCCACACCAAGTGCCCAGCGTTGGCACAGAGTGCAGGGCTGGCATCTGCCTGAGGGGCTGCCCAGCACACGCAGGCTGGGCCTGGCTGATTTAAATGCCAGAAGAGGGGCATTCCCACCTCAGGCTGCTGCCACCCCTCCCTGGCACTGCAAAAGCCATTGCCAGGTCCTCAGTGATGCCCATTCAGACCCAAAGGGGGTCAGTAACTCAGGAGGATGTTTCTTCAGGTATCCTACGTGGCTTTCAGGAGCCCGTGGCTGTGGTAGGGCTTTGCCCTCTGACTGTGGGGTCTCCAGAACTGGCTTGGGGTAACTCAGTGTTGAGCTCGTGGGGTTCCTGTGGGTGGTACATGGGGAAGTGATAGAGAGCTGGGATGCAACCAGGCAGCCAAAAATATCAGGAGCAGGGCAAAATTATTTACAAAGCAACTGAATATTTTCCCTCTCTCCCCCTCACATTTTTAAACAAGCTTCTTTTACCACTAAGAATTTCATCCTAAAGAAAATTGGCAAGTGTCTGAGAGGCAGAGGTGCATCTCCACCACATTGTTTAATAACAATGTACTAGGAGTCCTAATGGGAGTAGATAGTGCTTTCTGACCCAAAGAATGTACATTCCACCTTGAGGGGGGGAAAGAAAGAGATAAAGAGGAAGAGGAAAAAAAAAAGGAGTTGTGTTTGTAAATGCTGATTTGAAACCAAAGGGTTTCATGTCAAAAGTCTCTTGGATCCCTGCAGTCACTGCAAGAAACACATAGAAGATTTGAGCACAAATTGCTCCAAGTGTTGAAATTCAACCCATTTCAGGTCAAGAAGCCAGTGGGGAAATGCTGTCTTTGTGAAAAGATGGTTGAAGCTGGTTCGGAGCAGATAGAGAGAATGACTTGAAGCTGCAAAGTGAAGTTGTCAGAAGCATGTTTCACTTACCAGGCTAAATTGCAGCCTGAGTCAGCTCTTAGAAAATGTTCTGGAGGCGTTTCCATCGATTTCCGTGAGTGCTGAGTCACCAGCAGCTGCTGAGTCACCAGCCCTGAGCGCCGGGCAGGACTGTCAGAGCCCTGTGAGAAGCAGCTCTGATTCAGCTGGGAATACAGCCTTGGTTTGATGTACAGTACAATACCCACTGGTGTCGTTACCTTGCCTGCGGCAGCGCTGCGCAGGACAGAACTGCCTGACAGCTGGGGAAGTGAATGTTTCTTGAAAATACTTTCTGAAATGACAGCTGCTTTTTGTCCCTAAAATATGTAGGAATTTTACAATGTTTCCGCCTTGGCTTCCTCTCCCACCTTCTGTGACAACAAAGGAAAGGAAAGGGAAAGAAGCAGCTTCTTAAAAGAACTAGGACTGAACTTAATGCAAATTGCCTTTTAACAGTGTATAATGAGGAAATTTCAGAACCTGAAATTGGTTATCTTTTTGTGGATGTCTCCTCTGTGCTGTCGTGGTTCAGAACAACGGCGGATGCGCTCAGCGCTTGTTTTGGATGCTCTGGAAGGGCTGTTTGTGAGTCTATCAACAGCAGTTGCTGCCTCTGGAGAAGCTGATGCAGGTGGCATCACAGTGATGGTACCTGCAGAGAGGTGGGTTAGGGAGAGGCTCACAGTCCCCTGCAGTGTCCGTGGGAAGCTCAGAACCGCAGGACCGGCCTCTGCAGGGTCGGGCGAGAGGAAGTGCCAAGCAAAACAAATAGTGCTTGAGGTTAAAAAGCTCAAAGAGTGCCAGTATCACAAACCCCAATCTCTGCATCTGCTTCTGCTGTTCCAAAGTCATGACAGAGAGCAGCAAACACTGGGAGGTCACAGAGATAAGCAGGACCCGGCTGACGCAAGGCTGTGTCTGCTGGAGGAGCTCTTGCCCAGCACCGAGGGACGGGCTTCCCTTCCCTTGTGTTTGTGCTGCTCCAGACACAGTTACTCGACAGCCTACTGACATTTAAAGGGTTCTAATAGTAAAGCTATGGACCAGGAGTAGCCTGTGACATCCTAATATTGGATGTTGATACAAGATGGATGGATGGCAGCACAGGCTGGGAGTCACCCCGGGGAGGGGAGTCCCTGCTCGGAGATCTCACTGTCAGAGATGGTGTGAGGTGCACAGGCAGGAGGAGGGTGTCTGCCAATCACAACATCAAGCAATTACTTGGGCTGACAGTAATCTCAGTTTGAATTGCAAAGATGTGTCTGATCCTCACTCACCAGGGCATGAACTGCACGTGGCAGAGCTGGCCAGCAAGGGGCTGGGCCGAGGCATGTTTGGTCTCATTTGAAGAGATAAGAGGGGGCAGAAAAACATGTTTATAGTCCCTGCTCTGGTACTTACAGGTAATTGAGGGTATTTTTAGATGCTTTGGTACTTGCAGGTGTAAATGACAGGTTTTACATGAAATGCATGAAATTTGGTGCCTTTTCCAAATGACGACATCAGCCCGGATGAGAACTGTCAGTGCCCAGCTGGGAACGGGGAGCAGTTGGGAACAGCAGGTTTTGATCTGTAACTCCTCCATTTGCCCATTTCCACCTGTAGCAGCCCTGCAGCCCATCCCTGGCATGCCCCGGGTTCTGGAATTCACATACACGGATCTCACCTGGAAATCACACCTCAACATCTGATGTGTTTTATCTCCGTTCAGCTGATGCCTATCTTGTAGTAAAATTTCCCATGGCTTATCAGCACCTGACAATTAGATGCTTAACATCCCACTTAATGCAAAACAGATTACATCCTGGGAATTAACAAAACAATCAAATGCCTTCAGGGATAATGGAAGATTTTAGATCGACGTGTATGTGTTTTTATAGATGTATGTTTATACATACACACACACACACATCCATAGTTGTGAAATCTGGAGATGCTGATCGGCTTTCACTGCTTGCTTGGTTTTCATGGCTCATTCTTGTGCTTGTTTTATTTTTTGGGGGAGAAACTGTGCTCTGTGATGGAAGTGCCGTGTGTTGACCTTCTCGAGGTGTGATGAGAGGCCGGGGGCTGGTGGGGGTCCCCAGCCCGGGGGTCCCCAGCCGGGGCTGAGCGCTCCCCGCCGTGCCCAGCCGGCAACTTTGCTCCCTCTTGTGGCATCCCGTGGCCTGAGCCTGCTCTGTTCCCGAGCAGGGGTGGCTTATCCCCCCACCAGTGTCTGTGGAGGTGGTCAGAGAGGGAGGGCTGTAAACAGTGCTGGGCATAGCACCGCTACATCTTTTCCAAATATGAGAATATCTGTGTCTGATAGAGCTTTACAAAGGCCAGTACCATCAACCCTGTTTTACGGAGTGGGAAATAGAGGAGTTGGGTTTTTATCCATGATCATCCAGCAGGCCAGGAATAAAAACGAGGTCCTGTGAGTCCTGGCCCTGCTTATCCTGTCCCAGTGACACATCTCAGGTCAGTAACTTGTCCTGCCTTCTGTCCTCCACCACTGATGAGCCGCTGTCGAGTCCCTGAGTCTTCCCTGATGTTCCCAAGGTTGCTGCAGGGTGCAGGCTGGGCAGTGGCTTGGGAGGAGGTGAGGAGCCCAGAGCCACGCCTGGCCTCACCTCTGCCAGCCACAAGCACTGCTGGCACCAGGCAGCCTCCCACACGCTCCGTGCTGCTGGAAAAAGCTCAAGTCCTGGTGAGCTCCGACTTCGTGCTGCATTTCATTTGCTGTTTTAAAGCAGCAAGTGACTGTTAGAGCCAAACTAATGCCTGGCATTTGGCTGTGCCTGTGTTTTCCTGTGGCCAGGCTGACCTTTGTGAACACTGGAGTCACAACTATGACAGGCAGCTCACTTGAGCTCTCCCTTCTGGGAGCTGGGAAGGTTTTGTAATTGCTGGAAGCCAGAAGGTCTTTCTTCAGACCTTGATTTTTCCTTAGCAACCAACTTTCCTCCTTTTTTTCTCTTCTCTTCACCTTTCCCTTCTATGTAACTCACAGCTGATACTTGTTCTTGAAACCACCCTTTCTTGATGCAGATGCAATCAGCCAAAATGCCGAGCACTCAGAGAGTTCAGCCCAACTCTGTGAAATCACTTATAAATGTGCTTAACTTTGCTAGGACTGTTCTTGTGTTCAGTCTTAAGCATGTGCTTTAGTCTTTTGCAAGTCCTTGGCCCTCTCACAGCCACAGCTGGGTCACACTGATTACCTGAGTAACGGCAGGATGAGGAAAAGGCTCTTGTTGGGATCTCTGTGACAGTGTTTTTCTGAGCCTGTGGTCTGTGTCTGCTCTGATGGCAGATGAGTGCAATTTTATTGTCCAGGGAAGGAATAGAGCATGAAATCCCCCACTGAAGTCCTCTTAGAAATGCCTGTAAAATGCTGAGTACCAGTGAAGTGCCCATGGCACGACTGCTGCGTGTTGTGCTGTTCTCATCACTCAGTTACTCATCAGTCTCTCCTTGGCTGTTTCTCTACCAAGAGAAACTTGGGTCTTACCGAGTTTCCATCTTGCTCAAATGTTAAGAAATAAAAAGAAAACCAACAAACAAAAAAATCCCCCAAACCAAAGATAGCATCATAAAGTTATGAGACAGGTTTTTTAAATTTTAGTCTTTAATTGGGATTTGCTGTCTCTGGTTCAGGGTGTGCTTGAGATATTTACAATTTGCCTTGAAACCATGAGCTCTGGGCATCACGTTCTTTTTCAGTGGATACTGGATGCTCACCTAATGGCTTGACTTGGGGAATGAAAAAGGAATTATGTACTTTATTCTGTGTAGTAAATTATTACAGAAACTGTGATTAAGATCTTATTTGCTAAATGACTGAGAGGCACGTAGGTACCATAAGACATGTTTAAAACTGAGTTGACACTCTGCTCACATCAGTTGTGTATTCTTTGTGTCATGCCTGTTCCTTGCTGTGTTCTGTACAGCACCCTGCACTCTGCTGTGAAATTCTCAGCACCTGCTGAAGGCAAAAAATGATAATTAGTTCTAATAGCTGTTCTGTTTCACACCTCTTCTAGCCAGCCAAGGCAAATCACAAGGAGATGTCACCAAAGCAAATAATCTCCTCGGTGCCAAATAACCTAGCACAATTTCAGCACACAGCACAAGGGTTTGCCTGGACAAACCCAGGTCAGAAGTGCTGAGGTTCTGTAGCTTTGTATTATCTGTTCCCAGTTTATGACCTGCACTGGTTCTGAGTCCTGCTCGTGCTCAGGGCTCTGATGTACAGGTGAGTTCTGCAGTGTAACAGGCTCCTACATGTCAGGTTCTTCCCCACAATTGCCCTGCTCGTGCTGCTGCCCCAGTAACAGCAGAGTAGCTATTCCCCTTTTCTGTGGAAGGGGAAACTACTTTGTTTTACTTTGCATTTGCCAAGGGGGTAGAGAAAGCACAAAGGCAGTTATTACAGAGTAGCTGATACCTGTTAACTTGCATTATTATCCCTGTTCCTGAAGTCACTTCATGTGTTGTGGTCACACTCATTATTTAGGATATGAACTCCATACCAGGCAGGCAAACACTTCCATGGATCTCCTCGTTACCTTCCAACCAGAAGGAACTGTCTCCGTTGGGTGAGTGTAACAGATGTGCCTGGGGCTGTTCAAGCTAGGGCAAGATATCACAGGCAGAAAAGAATCAACACAGGAATATTAACAATACATTATTTTGCTGGTGCAGTTTTCCCATATGATTACAAGTGATGAGTGCTCCGTGGGAGTGAGGGAAGGGAAGATCAGGCCCGTACCGATAGGCCGAGCTCGGTTGTTCACAGTCAGACACCACTTTCACTGTTAGTTCATTTGCTTGCTCTTACACTGCTGTGTTCTGTCCTGAAGGCTAACAGCACATCATATATATTTAAAAGAACAGTAGCACACAACTGGTATAGATCTTAGGGTTTCTTTCCCGAAACATTATGATATTCCTGCTGAGAATATGAAGATAAAGGCTTTAATCCTTGGGAACAAAAGGGCGTGAGTAATTCCATTTCATTGCATGACCTGGAATCTCCACCCATATAAATACATCAAAGAGTAGCTATGATTTCACTCTCTGACACCCATGGATTGAGGTTCTCACCCTGGGAAGCAAACAGCTCTTGTGGTTGGGCTGGACAGTGCCCATGAGGCTGGGTAACAGGGATGTTTGCAGCATTCTTTGATCTTCCTACTGGACCAAAATTATTCACATCTCCCCAGTGTTGCTGAAAACTTATCCAAGCACTCAAGGCAATTATTTTTAAATGTAAGTGTGTTTTGGGCCAAGTCCATGAATCCTGACTCATGACTGACTCAGCCCTTACTTAAGCAAAACTCCACTTGATTTCATTACAGCTGGGGGCAGGACTCTGGGATTTTGACCCCTGCCAATGGGAGCTGGCTGCAAGAGCCTGGTGCCAGCCCCTGGAGCTGATGCCCTTCCACAGTTCCCAGCACCTGCCAGTGCAGCAAAGCCCTCTGCACCAAACTGAGTCTTGCAGACAGTGATTCTGTCTGCTGGTGAAAACACCC
Source organism: Corapipo altera (assembly GCF_003945725.1). Taxonomy (NCBI): domain Eukaryota; kingdom Metazoa; phylum Chordata; class Aves; order Passeriformes; family Pipridae; genus Corapipo; species Corapipo altera. Next base: position 3,080,628 of record NW_020884913.1, read on the forward strand.
ATCCTGCTTGACTGCGCTGCCCAAGCCCCCACATGGGTGATGGAGAGCCACATGTGGACTGATAGTGCTCAGAGCTAATCCTGCCAACCTGCAGGAACTTCTGTGCCCCACGTTAGTCAAGAGCTTGGACTAGATGGCTGTGGTAGCCTCACCATCTGGCTGAAGGCTGTTGCACTGCAGATCAGCTGTAGCTCACTGGAGTGTTTAATTTTGCTATAAATTAATTTCAAACACGGTCAGCTCAGCATTGCCTGTGAGAGGCCAGGACAGTTCAGATAAGGAGAGAAACTGGATGATGTGAGTACTGGGAAGAGTAATCTAGAACACCCAGGCAGGCCAAGTGTAGCTGGTGCAACTAAACTGGGCTGGATCTGAGCTGCTCTCAGTGCCCTGTTCCCAGCACTCCTGGCTCCAGGCGAGGGTACAGCGCTGGTCCTGACCTGGCTCCCTGCACTCCTGACTGCAGGAGTCAGCTCAGGTCTCGCCAGCTTTATTAGCTCTGGCTCAGCGCCGGCGATTCCTATTCAAGCTGGCTCCCTGCAACGTGCCTGGATGTCTGGGCCGGGCACATCCCCGCATGGGAGTGGTGTCCCAGCGTCAGGAATGTGGGACAGAGACGCTCTGGCTGCCTGCTGAGAGCAGCACGGTCACATTCACACAAACCAAGAGGCTCTGCTGAAGCGAGCTGACCTGCCTGGAGGCAGCCCAACTGTCTCTGTCCTGGCATGGATAATCCAGAAGTCACCCAAGGGAGACTGAGAGTGAGAAAATAGTAATAAACTGTCTTGAAGTGTCCCCACTGCCCAGCACTCCCAGGAGAGCCTATTAAAAACCAACCATTTTCTGCTTAGCAAGTGTGACTGCCAGTATTTGGCTAAAGCAACCAAAAAACTTCAATGGAAATGTTACTTATTTATGTGTCATTTAAGATAAAGCCGTTGTGTTTTGCATGGCTGCACCTTGACAAATGCCCTGATTGGTTTTATTCCTAACTACAGCTAGAAATAACAGAGCTGCTGTGCATATTCCCATCATTTGTGTTACTTAGATTTTTGGCCTCAGAGGAGGAAGCATTTGCAGGATTGGACTCAGTGTGTTGGCCTGTCAGCTGTTGCTGCACCCTTTGGTGCCCCTAACTATTTCTTTCATCAAACTAAACAGGTTTGCTCTCAGGTTTGAGTAACTTACTGTTGTCTTTTGTAATGCTGCATTGATAGGTTTAAAGATACATTTTCTGCCAACATAAACACTTTCTTGACTGTAATAGAAATGAGTCCTTGCTTGCATTAGTTTGCTGTGAATGTTACAAAGGCTATAAAATAATTGTAAGTAGATGTCCTTGTGTGAATCTCCTTTAGACTCCTCCAAGGCTTCCACAATAATGAGTAAATGAGGGTCTCTTCTCAGCGGGCAAGGGTTTTTCCTTTCCCTCTCCCCTTTTTTGTTCTTTTTTTTTTTCTCTGTCCTTGTTTGAACAGAGGAGAACTGGAAGCTAAAACCCAAGCAGCAACTGTATTCAAATATAGACAACTCTTTGAAGAAAGGTTATAAATACCTTGTCTTCAGCACATTCACATCAAATACAGTTTGGGCTCTGTAGTTGTGAAAAAATACGGAAATTACTAGTAGAGTCACCAAGATCTAAGTCAAGGCTAGGGAAGGCTGGTGAGTAAGGAAATCCTTCAACATTTGCACCTTTGTGTTCACATTCTTATGACTTGAATTCAAATCTGCCCCACACTGAAGAGCCTGGAAACAAGATCTTCAGGTCTTTCCTAGTTGTAATGAGAACACACCCAGACAGAGTACATGGGGAGAATTAAAGGCAGGAGATTTGCAAAACCTCTTAAAACAGCAAGCTCCTTAATTTTCCTTTAGAATTCAAAGGAGCCATCAGCCAAAATATTTCAGGACTGGAGCAGCTAAGCCCCAGCAGAGTGCATGGCTGGCTTGCTTTGCTCAGGCTTATCTGAATTTTGTCCTGTAAAAGCGTGAATTATTGACTCTCCTCTTTTCTCTGCTTTATAGTCCTCAGGTACCTGGAGGGCATCCCAGAAAAACAGGAGGGTGAGCCAACCCTCTCAAACTCTGGTGTTCTCTGAATCTGACTGGCTAAACCCAAGTTTGAATATTTAAGGGTCTTCGAAATTGCCCTGTAACGCCCCCCCATCCCAAAAGGAAAACCAGCTCAGCAGCACCACTCCCTGTAAAGCCAGACCTTGGCATGCTGGGAGCTGCTGGGAAGACACACCATTATTCCAGCCTGGTGGTTTCCAGGAGTTGGGCTTTTATTGCTGTGGGTGAAATTCGTGCTGTGCGTGGAGAGAACCAGTGGGGCTGACGGTGCCGTGGGAGTGAATAATGCAGAGGCCTTTGCTCATCCTGTTGCACAGGAACAGTTCCCACGTCCTCCAGGCAACGCCAAGTGAATCAGTTGGGAAGAGCCTCTGCAGCAGAACTGCAGCAAATTAGGAGAAGTGTTGCACAGCACCAAAGCTTTTGGTCAGATGCTTTTTGTTCTGGTTGGTCCTCTGGCTACTTCTTGGCTGGAATTGTGTTTAGTTCTGGCAGCTGTTGGAGTTAACATGCTGCACTTTCTGGCGGTACCCTGGGCACCCACCGCCTTCCCGTCAGTGCAGCACCTCCAGTGACTCCAGAAGGATCTGTCCAGGCTGTGCTGTGCCTGTCAGTCCTCCCTCCTGCCCATCCATGACCCTGGGATTGCCACAAAGCTGAGCTTGGCCACATGCTGGACTCGCTGTGCTTTTCACAGGGTCCCTGCACCATTTGCTTCTTTGTGCAGGACAGGGCTTAACACTCTCCCCTCTAAAACCTTGAATTAAAAAGCAGTGTCTTAGAAGGCTTAGATGGGATTAGGCAGCACAAACCTCTTACACACAGAGCTTACACTAAGTAAGCTTTTCTAAGTTACCAGTATGTGATGCATTAAGGGGAGAGCTCTGCTATCACTCTCCTTTCTCAGCTGGGTTGGTTCAGGGGGTGGAATGGAAGCTGAGTTTATTGACTTCACTGTGGACTTGGATGTTTGGTGCCTTTTTGGTCTTCTGATGTTCCAGCCATAATTTCTGAACACATTTGCCACTTTCCCAGGCCAAAGGCAGGGCTGATGTGGGCAGCTCTTGCAGTCTCAGTTGCCTCAGCAGATCTGTGCTGAGCTACAGCCACTGCAAACCTGGGGGCAGCCTGTGCTGGCAGGGAAAAGCTGGGAAAACCTTGGCTACTTCCAGCCCTGTCACTGACCTGTGTGGGCCTTTATCTGCAGCTCTGCTATCCCCTCAACCCTACATTTACATACTCAAAAGACAAGACCTCTGGATATTCATTACTTTTTTATGCAGAAATTAATATAAGGGGTTACAGTCACGTGGTGCTTAAACAATTGACCCATATTATCACTTGCATTGCACAATTCCATGTGTGAAAAGCTCTGCTGTCCTGTGCAGAGGAAACCTGGAGAAGGAGAAACCTGGAGAAACATCTTTTGTTTCCTTGACTGCCTTGCCCTCCCCCATGGACTCCCGTTTGGAAGATATTTATTAGGTGGGGAAAAGTACAGGAAAATGCTCTGCAAAGCATCTTCTTTCCCCACACACACAGGGCTCTCGTTACATCTTTTAAGAATCACAACAAAGAAAAGGAGCTGACACAATGAATTTTGATCTGGAAAATGAAATCTGACATAACCAGTAGTTACATTTTTGTTATTCCCTGGTAGTTTGCCTAAAGGCAGCTTTTAAATAATTCCTGCTTTTCACCTCCTGAGAAATAATCTATTTGCTTCTGAATTAATTAGGCAGCATCATAAAAACCCTTTAGAGTCTTTGAAAGCTGCTGATCTAACTTTTTAAAATATATAGTGGGCCTGATCCTTAGGCTAGACAGTGGGAATTCTGCTCTTAACTTTGATGGGAATGGGAGCAGGCATTTTATGTGTGATGCTGCTGAAAAAACAGGGTTCCCACTAAACAGTAATAGATGTTGCTTTTTCTGTCTGCTTTACTGGCATCTGTCTCTATAACATCTTGAGTCTTGTAGTGTTGAAAGAGTGTGTCCTTTCTTATTTCACCTGCCTTTGGACAGGCAGTATCAGTATTTCTGTGGTTTTCTGCCCTGGTGAGCAGACGTGCAGGGTAGTGAAGTGCTGTCTCTCCACTTGTAATGTCCAGAGTGTGACTGATCCACAGGATCAGGGCTGGGCAATCAGTGGAGCTCTTACGTGCAGAATAGATCATCCCAAGTTTGGGTTTGAGATGTCAGCTACTCTGGAACTCAGAAACTTGAATCGACATCAACCTACCCAACTAATTCTTTAATTCTTCCGTTTTTAAGTCTCCTGCCTAGTTTTCTATTAATCTGAAAGATGAAAATAATCAAAATAATTTTGGTCTCATTGATATGAATTATTTTTTTTTTCACTGAAAAAAAAATCCCAAATGGAGTTTCATTGAACAAATTGAAAATGTACCAGTTTGTTTACAGGGTGATGTAAAAGCTTTTATTTGAGAAGGTAGAGGAAATGGATAGAAGAATCATCCAAGTTTCCAGGCTCATGAGCTTTTCATGACGTTGGGCTTTCTGGCCTGGATGGTCTCTCTCTGTTCTACGTTCCTTTGTTCTCACATTCCTGACTTTGCCTGTTGCCAGTGGCAATATCACCAACACAAGTCAGGACAAGGATTAGATCAAAAGATGTACTGGGAACCAAAGATGGCTCTGAGTGAGATTTGGAGCTCAGATTAGGAGATTTAACAGCTGTGTGTCTCTCAGGGGGAGGTTTGTGTGCTGCTGGTGTTGTGCTGAGGGCTGTGCTCACATAGCTCACGGAGTGCTCGTGGTCAGCAGGACATCTGGTAACCTTGTCCCATGGAACTGTCCTGCTCTGCTGGGTGACACAGGCCAGAAAAGCATGGTTTTGCACTATGGAGCAGAGAAGGAACCACCGTTTCAAACCTCATCATTCTGCAGGGGCTTCTGCTGACTTTTAGAAGTGTCAAAATGATGTTCTTGCTAACATTGCTATTGTTTGAAACTCCAAACCAAATTCTTTCCTCAGCAGGTACTGAGGACCTGTTCCTCTCCTCTTTCTGGTACCTGACTTTGGAGTGCAGCTGTGACTTGCACTGTCCCTTCCCCAGGTGAGCACCCAGGCTTGGCTTCGCCAGCTGAGGGGCTGCTCTGGCAGTGCTGCTTTGGGAAAGAGAACAAGACAAGGATTCGTCACAGAAGGGCCCAGATTGTCACTGAGAGCAGGAAGGCAGATCCAACTTTATATCCCTCTGATTATCTTCACCTCTCCATTGCAAAGTAAGAGATTCGGTGCCTTCTCTGTACAAGTTTTGGGTGTTTGGAAGGTTCCTGGAGAATCCAGCAATTTGGGAGGTGGAGGCTCAGGAGCCAACTCCTAAACCAAGTAAACTCATCTCCTACAGGATTTCTGTGGAGAGCACTGAAAAGCCAGAGGGCTCTTCTCTGGCATATTCTTTTTTTTCAGCTGATGTCAGAGGCCTTATTTGGGGTTTTTTTGGTGTGGGTTTTTTTTTTTTATTGTTGGGGGTTTTTTTTCCAAACTTGCATATATACATTTTATACACTGGAGCTTTGCAGAGCACAAATAACCTTTTCTAAGATGGAGAATTCAGTTACTTGTGTTCCTGGCATCAGCTTGGTCTTCCATGTCAGTCTGCCCTGGGAGGTTTTAGAGTTCAGAGTGTTCTCGCTGCTCTGTATCAAGCCTGAATTTCTAGTCAGGAAAAAACATTGTTGTGGGCAAAGTCTAAAGAGTTACAGCTTTATTTACAGTTTAGGTACCACCTACAGCAATGTAGCTCATCACCAGCAGTGCCTTGGGCATGTTTCCACTTTATAACTTGGTGAGGTTGTTTACAGTGTTGTCAGCTGAAGAAATAAAGGACCTGGGTGGAACTATGGCCCCAGTAAAATCAATGACAAAATTCCCCTGGACTCCAGAGGACCAGCATTTCACTTAGCACTGCATGTGAGGAGCACATATTTTATTGTGGCCTCGATGTCTTCTCATTCAGCTGCTTTTCTCGGAGCATGTTCAGTCCCTGGGCAGCCTCGTGGGCCCTGGCAGTACCCGAGGGACCTTTTCTGTGCTGGGAAATTGCAGGTTGGTTTTTCCTGTCACATTCATCCTTTTCTGTCTTCAGGTCCCTGCTTTTCCTGTCTGGATGTTAGAAATTATTTTGCTTCCTTTTCCATAGTACCTCTAGATCTGAATCCATGTAACACAGGGAGGAGAAAGTGGAAAGGATGTTTATGGATTTCCCTTGGCCACCCAGAGGATCAGGAGCTGAATTCCTGGGTTGGGTCAGTAGGGCAGCACTCAGGTTGGGCAGAGATGTCAGTGAGAATCCCCTACACTAACAATTCATCCAGTTCATAGAAGAAATGGATGCATCCTTCTGCTCCCTCCCCACAGCCTCCTTTGCCCCCCACCCAGTTAACTTGAATTGTGAAATTCTGGGCAGGCTGTGTGTACATCCACCCACTCAGCTTATTTTGTAAAGACACACACAAACACCCTGCACAGGCACACCATACACAGGTTTGGTAATATTACTCCTAGCAATTAATCTCCCTGTTTCTGAGTTTGTATGGATTCCTGCCTAATCTCCAGAATGATAATTTCCTTCTATATCCTGAGTGCCAGTGATATGCAAAGGCCAAACTGCACTGTGTGGTGCCCTTTGGGAAGAGACTCCTGCTTAAAAGCCTTCCACATCCTGCCTGTCACAGAAGACTATATTTGGAAGGATGGGAAAGCAACACGAGAGGCACATGGAGCAAAAGCTGTGAGCATCAGCAGTTTGCTACAAGTAAACAGTTTCACTTCTCGAGCTGTTGTGTTTGTCAGTCTAGTAAACAGGATCTGATACAGTGAGATAACAAAGCTGTAGGCCCAAACCTGTCCTCCTCCTCTGCAGTTGGAGTTATATAGTGCCCACACTCCTGTCAGCCGCTCTGCCTCATCCCCCTGTGATCCACCACTGCAATATATAAGTCCACAGTTGCAGTATTTGATTCCATCATTGCAATGTTTCACTGCCCCTGCAGAGTCCTTTGCTTTGCTGGAAGCAAAAAATCACCAACCTGGCTTCCTCCTTGTGCAGGGATTTACAAAAGAAGGACTTGGTTAACTGTCTGGGAGCAGTGTCCTCTGTAGTTTGGAGAATAGGACATTACTGTCCATTTGTGTCCTGGTCACCAAGAGGCAGTGCTGGGAGCTGTCACTGCTGCCTTTCTCACAGGAGAGCTGTGTGAGCTGGAAACCCATGGTGCAGGCTTGTCTGATAGCATCTGCTTTCCCTGAATAATTGTGGACATTCCCACCTCTCCACTCATCCCTCTGAGCACCTTGGAGTCATAACTTGCAATGCTAGAGCCAATGGAGTCATGCTTAGGGAATGATCTTCCCATTCAAGGTGAATCTTGATACCTGACGGATGAGAAGACCAGGCACATGCTAAAAATTCCTTGCTAATTTGGGTTGCTAGTTCATCAAAAACATCCTCCCAAACACGCACAGGATGTATTAAGTTATGGTATAGTAAGGGATCAGCTTGTCATACTGACATTTCTGCTCCTTGCCAGAAACTCCTGGACTTCATTATCTCTCTCAAGAAATCAGATCTGTAAGTGTCACCCTGCAATAAATTTGTGTAACTGGAAACCTCTCCCCAGGCATACAAACATCTGAGGACAACTGAGCATTGCTGGTCTCTGAAGGCTGATGTATAAATATATACAGGACTGACTAACAACATCCCCCCTCTGGGACAGCTCCAGTGCAGCCTGAGCCTCCAGGTCTTCATTTAGCTGTTGGAGCCTTGGTCCAGTGGCCCTTGGTGTGGTGTCAGAAGAGCCATGTTACACCACATGATGTAGGGCTGGGAGCCATTTCAGTAGGGCTGGAAAGGAGCATCCAGGCTGATCTCTGGCTGATATTATCGTGGGCCAACTATTTCTTGCAGATGATGAAACTGGTAGTAAGGAATCTCATGGTGTAATAATTTTCCATATGAGCTTGCGAATGCAATGCAGCATGTGATAGTTTACCAGGCGCTTCTTGGCTTCCTTGTGAGTCTGGTTTTTGGGATACTTTCTCAATTTCAACATTACTTATTGGTATTCTTGAGGAAAATCAGTATAAATAGTCCACTGTGTTTTGCAGAGTTCATGCCAGTCCATATTCTGTTTTACCTGGTTTCGTCCCAAGCCATTAGCCCACACGATTGTCTATTATTTGCAGTCTTGGCTCATTAGGGTGATAAGTTGATAAAGCAGGTTGTTGTCTTTACCTTGGGGGTTCTCTGCTGGGTTGGTGCATTGATGCTGTGGGCAGTCCTGTCAATATGCTCCCCTGTTCTCAGCCAGTGCCACGGCACGTCCCACACCGTGATTTATGGCCCCACCGTGTGCAGGCTGCCAGCCCAGCACGCTGCCTGCGCCTGGCAGAGGTGTCCAGGGAGTGCCTTGGGAAAAACCTGTGGATGTGGCATGGGGGAAGGACTGGGGGAGGCTTCTGAGGAGACCCTCCGTGGCTGTGCCCCTCCCTGACTCCCCTTAGGCGCCGACAGGACCTCAGGGAGGAGTTCATTCAGCTCCTCGGAGGGACAGCCTGTTTCTTCAGTAACTTAGGTGCTGCAATGGGTTGAGGAGGTCACAGGGATCTGTCAGAATGTTCTAGATCAGTTTTCCTCTGGGAAAAGTTAAGACAACACACAGAAAATGGTGAGGGGTCGCTTCACCCCAGCAGCAGGGTAGGGGCTTGGCTGGCACCAACCTGCTGCTTCGAGGCTCAGTTTGTCACTCAGGTGCCTTGAAGGGACACAAGGGGTGAGAAGAGCTTCACCCAGCAGGGCCCGTGTCCCCTGCCAGGGCAAGGCAGGTGTCAGAGGCATCCCAAAGGGAGCGGATGGTGATGGTAATTCTGGCTCCTGGGCACGTGGTGGTGCCACAAAGAGGGGCTGGTCTGGGGACACCTGCAGGGTGGGAACCTGCAGGGGAACTCCTGTCCTGTCACGTTCTCTTACCTGTTTGAGAAACTTGCTTATAATCCTGCCCAGCACTGAGAACAGGCTGTTCCACACAGAGCTGGCTTGGAGATGAATTCGTGGTGTACAGTGTGTGTTCTGTGTTGCTGGTAAAAATATTTTTGGAGACAGAGTGCTGATAAAGACCAATTTCTGGGGAGAGGAGCAGGCATTTGGCATTACTGCAGTAGACTAGAGCAGGTGTGGAGTCTGGGCACCTGTGGGAGAAGGCAGAAATACCAGAGCAGCCCCTTCCCTTTCATTGTCCGGAAAGTTGGTGCCAAAATGCTGCCTGTTCCTCCCCAATGATAAAAGGACAAGTTAAATAATTAATAATAATCTGAGTCTCAATGTGACTATGAAATAATTTTCAGTTAGACATTATGTAAATTTGAAGTAATTTTTTTACTGGTCATGCATAATAAAATAACTGTGGTGATTAATTTTTCACCCTCAGAGTTTAATTAAGATCATTCAGGAGGTTTGGACTGATACACCACGCTATAAATCACAGTCCAAGCCACTGAAATATCTGCCTAGCTTTCAGATTAGATACCGATATTTTGGGGGTGGAAATCTTGCTGACAGATAGACACCCGAGTTGTCCTGCTCAGGAGGCCGTTTGGTCCTCTGAGCACTGAAATGATAGATACTGGTTATTAATGCACGCAATTCAGTGTGTGCTTTCCTGGGTTTAATTTTAGGGATGGACTCATTCCATCATCCATATTCCTGCACAACTCATTGTAGAATAAATAGAGCGTTGTTCTGTGTGAGCCTAATCGGCTTTTAAAGCCAGTGCAACCGAACTCTCCGAAGGGATGAAGTGGATGGTATCGAGTCACATTTTATTCCAGGATAAATGTGTCCAGGTGTGGTGTTTTGTGGGAACAGCCATGTGTTTTGAATGCACAGCCTTAGCTGGAGTCACTCCTCAGGCTCAGACAAGCCTGAGTTTCCCAGTCCCAGCAGAAGCTATGGGATGCACAGGGTTGTTGTAACTGCAGGGCCCTCAGAGCTCCTCCAGAATGTCCTGAGCCCGACACCAAGGAGCTGCTTCCCGGCGCATCCACAGCCCTCATAGTGTGGAGCAAAGCGAGCAGCATGCTGATATCCTGGGAAAAAGGACTGGGTACATTTTTTTCCAGTAAAAAATGAGCGTGTCCTCCCTGGCGGCTCCTGGGACGTGGAGTTTTCCCTCCGTTTTCTCTGGGTGTCTCCTCATGACTGGGCTTTGTGCACCCACAGCTTTGCCCCACGAGTTGGAGCAAGTCTGCAGGATGTGTCAGTGCACAGGATGGACCCTGAGTCACAGGGAAAGCATGTATGGAAAACGTTGCCATACTCCTGCAAATGCTTGGTTTCCTTTGCCGTGTGATTTTTTTTTTTTCCACTTTAAATAAATCAGGAGTTTAGCAATAAAAAGCTAATGCTGAAAGGAAGTGGTGCAGGTGAGCCCTGTAGAATTTCCTACTGTATTTATGAACAGAAACTCTTTTCAGGAGAGTCAACTGGATTTGAAAAAAATAGGGTGGAAGGGAGTTTCTCTGATGCCCAGAAGGTGAAGCATAATATGACCATCTTGCTAAATCTTCGCTGCCAGACTTGTTATTCCAGAGTTGCAAAATAACACAATACTACTCTGGATCACCTATTCCTAAACCCTACTGCTTTTATTCCAGAATGAAGAGTATCTTTGTTCTAATTCACTTGCATTCTGAGGAACAATTCGGTAATAACTACTGTGCTTTAAATTCACACCCAGTACTCCTCCCAAATAATTGTCAAGGACAGGCAAATTCTAACTCTCCTTTTAGTTTCCTTGCTGTAAATCCAGAATAACCCTGTTGAAATAAGCCAGTAGTTTTCAGTCATACCTATGAAACATGTAATTTCAGAGGACTGATTCTGGATTTTACCTCACAAATCTGGCCCACAGTGTGTGAAAAGAGACAGCCCGGGTTAATCACACCGACCCCCTCCCTCGGCAGGAGCATCTTCGGCAGCGCTTCCCAAAGGAACAGGCAGCAATTCCAACTGCGACGTCAGGGAGAGCAGGATATCAACGCAGTAATTAACATCTAATTCAGCAGTTAGACCGGGATCTAGGCGGGTTCCTGCATTAAGTAATTGCTTCCAGAGATGAGCAATGCTGGGGCTGCTCGCTCTGCTCTGTTCCACCTCCCCCCAGCTCCTCTCTGGCCAGGGAAAGCAGCTCCACTCGTGTTGCTTTGAGGGTTGTGGGTGCTGTGAGGAGCCCCTGTCTCGTGGCATCAAAGGGAATGCAGAAATATAATCACACCCTTACAGCCAGGCATCGTGCTTAAACATAGGCAGTATAAATGGCTTTAGGCACATCTTCGTTCTCCTTGAAGCTGAGGATCTCAGTGTAAGCATCCTTAAAAATCTGCCAAAGGCTTGTGGTGTGTATTGGAGAAGATGGCCACTTGCAGACAGGTCTCTTCTGGAGAAATGGGACTTGCTGTGCTGTGTTCCATGATACCTGCATTCCACAGGTTTGGGTATCATGCACAAAGGAGCACTGGGATTTTCCCTGCAGTGTTCCCATCGCCAGCCGTCGCCTCACGGTGACACAACAACATCTCAGGGCGTTCAGGATTTTACATCCCCACCCTGTGCCTTTGCAGCCTTAAAGCTGATTCGGATAGTTGAACCGCAGGAGCAATGAAGTCTGCGTCCCTCTCTTTGGAAAAGGTCTGTGATGAAGCCATGTCACCTTTCCTGCTCCCAAAGGCAGGGACAGGCAGGGGCTTGAGCTCCTTTGCAGCCCCTTCCTGTCCCACGTCCCCCTCGTGCTTCTGCTCTTGGCTCCAGCCCCGACAGCTCCGGCTTTCCCTGGCGTTTGGCTCCTCCCCAAGGAGAGTGCCTGGCTCCAGCACTTCTCTTTTCTCAAATCCTAGATGTGGATTCGGGCTTTGATAATTAATTGCTGTTTGATTTCTGCAGCCTTGTGCCACACCTCCTCTTCCCCAGGTGAGGACACCTCCTCTTCCCCAGGTGAGGATGGAGGCAGCGAGTCCTTGCTGGTGCACTGCCCTTGCGGGCAGCTGCTACTGAGACTTTAACTTCTGTCACTGCCTTTCCAGTGCCTTTGTTCAGCCTGTTCAATTTTCCTTTATTGTTTTAGCCTGTCTGCAAATGTATTTGTTTTTCTTCCAGAAAAGCCTTCACTTGCTCAATTAGCAAGAGAGCTCTGTGTGGAGGGAGCTGTAGCTCACTTTCTGCCATGCCTAAGTGCTTCTGGAGCATTTGGCTCCTCCACAGGGAGGATTTACTCCTGCCATCCTCACACAGGTCCTGCTGGACATCCTGCTGCCCGGATTGCTGGGTGGTGCCTTGAGAAAAGGACATTTTGTGTCACAGGAGTATAAATGTGTTGCCATGGTTCAGGCCAATCCATGCTGTCCTAAGCTACGATTTTAGCTGCAATTTTTGCTCCCTGCCCTATTGGGTCAATACCATGTTTTCCACACACATGGGCTCTTTCACCATCTGGATTTTTTCAGTTGCTTTTGTCTTACTTAATGGTTTTGCCGCTTTGTTCAGAGCAGAGGTTACAAGGGTACAAGTCGAACTTCTCTCATGTTGGGAGAGAAGGGTGAGTTCTGGCTGGTATAAAGCTGGAAATGCCTCTGGAGGTTTGTGTCTCACCCACCTTGATCAGATCTGAGCCCTGGTCTGAATCACTTGCCCTTGGCAGGGACCTGGACACTGTCCTGGACAGCACAGGAGGAGTTTGTGGAAACAAGCGTTGATCTGGAAGGGATCTCCCTGCCTGTCCCCAGGGCCTCCCTGCCTGTCCCCAGGGCAGATCTGGATGCTGTCCCCAGCCTGCCCTGTGCCCATCTCCAGCCCTGGCTGCTCAGGACAGGGTCCCACGAAGGGTCTCCTGCCCTCCTGCTGCGGAAGGAAACCTTGTAGCAGAGGCTACAGAAACCTCTGCCATTACATCTGCAGGGAGTGTTTGCCTGGACACTGGGTGAAGAATTTCTCCTCTTGGGGGTTTTGTGGCACTCTGTGTTGCTATTTTCCCTGGTTTTGCAGCCTGTTCTAATTGTGGGTTTGCCCTTACAAGCTGAGGGCCAAAGCCTACTAGAAAACTGTTTACAGTGCTTACAAAGTCTTCATAGAGTTCAGGGGCTATTTCAGCAAGACATTCCTGAACAGTTCTTCCTTTTGTCCTGACCCCAGCCTGTTCCCTTATCCTCTCTCCATGCTCCAGCATGAGAGCTCAGGCTGTACCAGCAGACCCACAGCCTCCACAAGCTGTTTAGGCACCACATACGAATTAATGTCATGACTTTGTGAGTGCCCTCTGAGCACAGGTAGATATTAGGACAGCTCCTGGATGCTTGCAACTCACCGTGGACATGGGAGCTGCTTTGGCCTAAACGTTAGGCAGAATTTGATTAATTTTTCAGGACAGAAATCATTCTTGCGTAGGACCCTCGCTGTTGAGGGGTGTGGCATTAGGATCACGTTCACAAGGCCCTTTTCTCACAGGATCCTGTGATCTCCTCTGAAGACTCTGCCCTGCGTGGGTGTGAGGGCTCATGGGCTCACTGCTGGCACAAGAGTGACATTTATCCTTGCTGGAGCTGGGTGGTTTTGGAGCTGGTTGTTTGCTCTGTGTGATTGATCACATCTGAAACTGCCTTGCGAAACAGCCCTTTTATGTGTCAAACTGACTCACAGTGTGACCTGAGGCAGACGTGAGGGGATATTTAAGGAACAACTGAATTTCACAGAGAGCCATGCTATGTTTTTATTTCTCTTTTTTTTTCTGCTGGAGTAAAAGGCCTTTGTCAGCTGATGGGAACAGGGCACAGTGCCCTGTGGGACCAAGGGGTCCCTGGTGATGACCGTGGACATGGGAGCTGTGAGACTGCTGCTACCCCCCACCCCTGCCTCTGTCTCACCCAGGGGAACATGTCCAGCTCACCCCTGTGTAGTTTGAGGCAGAGGGTGACAGAGCAGGCCTGATTTTCCCTTTGCTGCACCCCACGGTGTGATCTCAGGGAGGTCAGTGCAAACCACTCCACAGCAGCAGCGAGGCCCTGAGTTTGCAGCTGAACGTGTATCCTCCAAACTCCAGGTGATTTGTCAGTAGGAATTGAGCATCTAAAATGGATCTGAGTCTGCATCTCTTTTCCCAACTGCCTTTTGCTGGTTAACTTGCACATGAACTTTGCCTTTTACCTTATGAACACATCCAGCACAGAGTGAGGTCTTTGCAATCCCACGGGGGTCTGTGGGACTGGCTCAGTGTTGATACTGGAGATGTGGAACAGAGAAAACCAGCTCCTGGCTGGCTCATGGCCTGCTGTGAGTGCAGAGATGGAGTTCCTGGGAGGGTGGGCTTTATCCCTTCAGCACCTTCCTATCACTGCTGAAGTGATGCTCCCCTTACATGTCAACACTGACAGCATATCTGCTGCATGCAATCCTTCTGCTGGCAACTAATACTGCAGTGTAAGATGATCTTTAATTAATGTACTTCCTAACAAATCATCTGAAAATGGATCCGTGCTTGGAGCCAGGCACTCCTGCATGAGCTGTAGGGCTGCTCGTGTGAGGAAGGGCTCCTCGGGCACTTGCGTGGCCCTTCAGCATTTGTTAGAATTGGTTTCCAGATGCCCAATCTGTGTTGGCTCACCAAGGCACTCTGAGCAGGGATTACCCAGTGTCTCAGAGCACTGGGAGCAGCCTGGGCCGGAGCAGGGAGCAGTGAGCCTGCTCTGCACAGGGTTTGGTTTCAGTGCCCACGTGGGGCAGAACCCAGGAGGGGTCCTTGGCCCCGGGGGTGTTCGTGCCAGGCCTTGAGTCCTGCCTGAGGCTGGGCTGGAGAAGACAGATGATCTGTCATTTAACACTTGTTTGTCTGGCCCTGCTGACTGCAACGAAATGCTTTTGTCTTACCAGGGAAGCCTGAGCAGGCCCATCCCGTGAACTTTAGGGATCTGGGTGCAGGTGGAGGATGGGAAGGCAGCCCAGCCCTTCCCCAGCTGTGGTCCCTGCGGGAGCCACTGCTGTGCTGCTGCCCGGGGGATGTTACCTCTTTCTACCCTGTAACAAACACAGTAACTCAGAAGTCTCCTGTAGAGATATGGTAACTCTGTGTAACTTTTGTGTATGAAATCAGGACAGCACAAACCCCTTGTGCAGCTCCAGTCCCTTGGTGGCTTCAGTCGAGCACTCACTGACACCAAACTGCTGCCTTTTTTACAGCATCCAAAACTCTGCTAAAGGGAATTATATTTTCGGTTGAACCAAACATTTAATATTATTTCAAAATAGTCTTTCCAGCCTGGGATCCTGTTTGGTTTGGTCGCAGAAAGCCTGTCAAATAGTAAACTGGAAATTTGGGAATTTTCAAAGGGAAGTAGAGACAAGCAACTGCTGCACGTGTTCAGGGCAGTCTTAGTTCCTGCTTAGTTCTCTGAGCATCTCAGTGGGGAGGGTTAGCAGGGATCAGGAGGTGTCAGCCCTATGCCAGGTAGTGGATTTGAGCCTGGAAGGGCACCCACTTTTGTGATTTTACCATAAATTTTGTTACAGTTGTTTTTCAAAGCTCTGGTTCCTCATATCCTGTAATTATGTGAGAGTTTCAGAATTCTTTAAAGCTGAAGGCAAATTGACAACTTTTGTGATTGTGCAGAATAGCTTAAAAACAACCAAAAAGTATTAAAAGGAAGAAGGGCGAAGAGAGGAAACGCAAAATTATGTTCCTTTGAGATCTCCAGATTTGTAAGGCAAACTCATGATTTTATGGCCTAGGACAGGACTGTTAAGTGCTTGGTGTTGGCAATGCTGTGTTTATTTTCCAGGCTTGGATTTCTGCATGGATTTATACACGTTATGAAAAATACAGTATTTTATGTTATTTTTTAAAAGGAAGCAGATTGCTTGGTTGGATGATCTCCAAACCAGACTGTAACATACAATAAAAATTCTATAGTGCACTGTAACAAGCTACAATAGGCTGAGATGTTACTTTACCAGCACACAAAACAGGCACATTACGGAGGGAGAGAATTATAAGGTATATTGTTTGTGTTCATGGCCAGAAAGAGGAAGGAAAAAAATATACCCTGTGTGTGTAAACTGCATATTGAAATTACAGAACAAAATTTAATTAGATCTTTATAAATAAAATCCACATATGCTGATTTATGATATATTTCTTTCTCAGCCTTTGAAATGATGGCTGCCTGGGCTTTGAAAACCAGTCATTTGCAGACAGCCGGTCTGTAATTCCCAAACTGGCACAACCAGAAGTTTGTGGATTTGAGTCTGGCAAATGCCAGTCCCAGTATCTGTTTCAGAGGCACAGGCTGGGATTCCCAGTGGAGGGGGCAGGGGAAGCATGCTGCAAAAGGCAGCTGGAACCTTTTCTTTCTTTTTTCTTTTTTTTTTCCAAATGTGTAATTATAAAGATTAAGTCACTTGTTCATTAAAAAAAAAAACAAACAACACTAATGTAATACATAATTATAACCAAAGAGAAAATGTATGGTCTTTGTAGGCTCCATCTAAACGTCCTCTTCCCTAGAGGGAACTCTTCGTGCTATATTTGCAAAAAATATGTGATTAGTGCCCAAATCATGAGTGAGAACTAAAAGCAACTGGAACACAGCCCTTTCTCAAGGACTGGATCAGGGCTGGATCAGGACTGGATCAAGCCCTAATTAAACACGCCTAAGAAAGGCAAGATTGAGGTGCTTTTGCTCACACTAACGAAGCATCAGTCCCTCCATTACTTTGCTCTTCCATGGGCTTCCACTTCTTTGCCCCGGTACTGACAGCGAGTCTGACTAAAGAGGAGTTTATTTAATGTCTTACAGAGTTTTGTTTGTGTGTTATGGAGCCCTCCCATCCCAGGGCGAGCTTTCCTCTCTTAGTAAACAGGTAGAGGCTGAGTGAGGCAGCTCCCCCGAAGTTGGGCTGTCACTGGGTGATGGCTCTGTCTCTGTGACTCTGCAAACAGCCGCCAAGGCGCTTTTCACCAACACATTCCATCAGTGCTAGAGACTTGTCACGCAGGGAGCAAACACCGAGGGAAGCGAAGGAAGCATTTACAATTTGCTGCCATGAAAGGAGACAAGATAAATCAATAGGAACTAAATTAGCACAGCCAGCGGCCCTCACACCTCCTTTGGAGACTCTATTAAAATCCGTGGCCTAGAATTTGCAGGAGGGATTATGTGCGTGAAGGGTGAGTCAAGATTTTGGAGTGAGCTAATGCAAGTGACACCCACTTCTCAAACTGCCTCTGAAAACACTTACTGCCAGCGTGTGCTGCCAAAGACAAGAGTTCTAGTGAGTATTTGCTGGCTGTCATTGGCCTCAGATAAATCCGTTGGGAGGGGAATAGTGGAGGAGTCAATCAGAAGATAACACTGAGTAAAGCTCAGTTGCATAACACAACAAGAAGTCAAATTTAACCAAAGCTGAACATATGTCTGAGTACCAGGGGCACAGTCAGAAGTGTGATGGCTCAGTCAGAATCTAAAGAGAGTCATATTTGAGAACGACACACAGGAACAAGATCTGACAAATACCTCGTGTGATTGAGTTGGTTGTGTTGTTATGCTGCTCTTGGGTGACCTTTTTAATTCAACTGAAATGATATCTGTCCTGAGCGTTTGCAGAACGTTGTAGATTGGTGACAGCATCCCACTGATATGCTGAGGTACAAGAAGACTTGCTAAAAGCCAAGTTGAGGTAAATATTTCCCTGCAGAAATCTGTCTGTTGGTACAGTGAGTGCAGCATTTGCAGGAAGCATCCGTGTGTGTGTGTGTTCAGCTGATCAGGGAATTTCAGGCACTGAGGTTGTTGTAGAAGCACAGAGCAGGCTCAGATCTCCAGGGTCACGTGTGTTGTAGAGTTGATCCTTGTGTGTGTGACAAAAGCCCAGCAATTGCTACTCCCAACTTGGCTGCTGGATATCCAGGAAACCTTGACAAGCATTTGTTTATTTCTGCTTCCCTTTGAAAATTCCAACTTTTCAGCAGTTGTATGAAGTCCTCTACTTCTGCTGTGCACCATTTGTATGAGAAAAAAAAAGAAGTATCCAGGAAAACCTGAACACATGGCAGCTCTAGGCAAATAAAATACCATTGTCAGCACACTTAGTCCTGGCACCTTCAGCAGAATTCCCTTTTTTCCTGGTACTGACAGTAGCATTCTGGTGAAGCCCTCAGGACTTGCAGGAGAGGAAGAGCTGGATCAGGGCTGGCTGCACAGCAGTGGATTTTTCAGCTCTGCCCTTTCCCAGAGCTTCCCAAGGAAGTCAGTACATGCAGGCACTGGCTCTGTGGAAAGGGTGGAGAGCTCAGTCACTTACCCAGCGCCTGCCAGGGGAACTGCAGGGACAAACTAGTCTGGTCCTGCACCAGCTTGGCAGCCGCTTGCAGAGGAACACAAGCTTCCTGCAGGAGCAGAAAGGCACCACTCGGCAGCTATAAGACAAAGTTGTCAAAGCAGCTACAGAGTGGGGGGTTCTGCCAGACTTGGTGGGATTCTTCAGCTGCATTTACCTTTCTAAGTGTTTTGAGTCCTTCACCTGGGAGATGCTATAAAACCACAAGGCATTAATAGCACAGAATATACAATAAAAAGCTAAACAATGTAAACCACATGCAATTTAAGTGGGAAAAGAATTGTGTGCATACTCTCTGCAATTGCCTGGGCCCTAAGATGGAGTAAATTGCCGAGTAAAGGCTGTGGAATACGGATCATAAACTTGAATTTCACTGCAAAACTCTCAGGGCAGTGATCTGACCAACATTATAAAATGTGAGAAGTGATTTTAGGAGCCTCTGTTTTGATGAGAGGGATTTTGGAATTGCCTTTCAAAGGTCGGCTGCACAGCGTTTTCAGAGGATCAGGCGCCAGGATTGCTCTTCTCTTTTGTAAACCCCCTGATGTTTCTTGTGTGCTGGCACTGCACCTCGCTGGGGGAGACTTTGTTTCACAATGGGATATTTGGGCACTGTGGTAATGGGAACTTGGAAAAACTCAGAAGGGCTTTCGTGCCGAGACACAGCTTATCTTCTCTGCACAGCACAAGGGAGGATTCCAGATCTTTTCTTCTGCTTCTTACCTTCAAGAGATTTATGGCAAACATCTTCTGAGAAGATCCCAGGGAAAGAAATGTCCATCCTCCCTGTATTTTCTGTCTTACCTGCAACATCTGGAAGATAATTCACCTGCAGGTGGTCGGTCAGGCTGGCTGTGCTGTGGCTGGCAATGCCACCCAGATCCCTGGGCACCACCCCAGTGTGCTCTCTGCTGCCCATATAGACCTGGATTTTGCAGACCAAGAGCTAAAACCCAAAAAATAGGCTTGCAAAGTTTCTGTAGTGGATTGCTGGTGGAAAAACTTGTCATTGCCCAGTGCTTGTGCACGGGACAGCTCTTGCAACCAGAGTGTTCTGGAGTGCAATGTCTCTCTGATCCATTTTGGGGGACCTTGGGACTGCATGGGAGGTACAGATGAGAAAAGCTGCTCAGACAAAGCCTTTGTGGTTGTACTTAAAAATGATCATTAGATATTTTTAATGGGGAACAGATTTTCCCTTCTCCCTGTGTGGTTTGGTGGGGTCGGGAGAGCCTGTGGTGCTGGCACTCTGCCTGGGGTGAGCAGAAAGGACCTCGCAGGCCTTCGCTCAGGGCTCGGGGTCCTGCAGGTCTGGACCTTCTCCCCATTCCAGCCACCTGTCCCTCACATCTGGTTTGGTGACAGGGCCTGCTCGTGGACCAGACACTGCCCAAACAGAGGGGCTGATTTCCCATCCCAGCAGAAAAGTGCTTTCGGGAGGAGAGCTGGGGGGCACAGGGTGGCTGTTCCAGCCCCATGGAGCTCTGCAGAGGAGATCCTGGAGGGAATGGCCAGGGGAGGTGCTGGTGGAGGTGCTGCCATGGGAAGGGCCCAGGTGCCTGGCCCTGAGCCTGGCCTTGGGGAGCACGGTGCAGTTACCTGTGGGATCAGGAGAGGAGGGTGGCAGGAGCTCCACAGGCTGTGCCAGCACGGGAAGCTCCCTGTGCTCAGCCTCCCCCAGCACCTCTGCAGTGCTGGGCTGGACAAGGATTTGAACCTGTGTTTAAAGACTTGCCTGCAGTGCCCTTGCTGAGGGAAAGGTGTTCTGAGGAACACCAGTCTCATGCCGTGTTTCATCCAGGGCACAAACCACCAAAAGGGGAGGGGACTTCATTAGGGCTAGAAAACACTGATTTAGGAAATTTCAGATGCCCGGGGACAGCTGCAGAGCTTTCAAACGGCTCCAGGGAAGGCTTGCAGAGATTCAGACAGACACGAGGGGAGGAGGGAGGCCAGGGCAGGGCCGGGGAGCTCCTGTCACCTGTCCCCTGTCCCCGGGGCTGCTCTGCCGCGGGAGGCACGGGAGCTGTGGGGCCCGGCCGTGCCTGTGCTCGGGCTGTGGCTCAGCTCCAGCCCTCTGAGCTTCTCCTTGGCGCTCGACGAGGTCACTCTGCGGCTCCCCTGCACCCCCACTCGTTATTAATGGCACACCTGGTGCCAAGAAGGATCTTTTCCATTCTTAATCTGTGATTAACAAGGTTGTTAAAGTCATTCTCAGCTCTGCTGAAACCGAGCAGAATTTTATGTGACATAGTGTAGTGGGTAAAGGCTCTGTTTGAAGTAGTCTTTAATCTTAGTTCTAGGATTAAGTCATATGTAAACAGTCACATTTTATCGGCTTGGCTACAGAGTAATATATTTGTTAGTCTAATTTTAGCAACTTGCAGGTAATTCAATATTATTTGAAAGAGGTTATATAGGAGTGAGCAGGTCTAATTTTCCACCGGTAGAACAAGGAAAGGAGTCCTCTGGTCCTGCAAAAGGCCTTGCCTGTTATGGATAGCTCATGAATTTTAGAAAAGCTATTCCAAATGTGTGAAAAAGCAGCGTGACTGCATGTGGGGCTTTGCAGGACCAAGGCCTGCCATTGTGTTTTTTTGGCAGTGCTGTTTGACATTGCAGTACATTTTTGTAAGTGCTCGTGTTGCATCTATTTTTACTGCATTGTGTAATTAGACTTTTAGGACAGAGCTGTAACTACTGAACATCGGGAATCCCAGTGGAAGAGACAAGCTGTATTTTCCTTAGAACTAGAGGAGGATGTAGCTGTGGTACCTCTGTGGCAATTTCGTGGCCATTCAAAGGTGGGGAGTGATCCTTGTGAACATAATTATTAGATTAGCCTTTACTGTAGTACTTGATTTTCCCTACTGGAAAAATGTTTTTACACTGGAAGTCTGAAAGATGTTCCCACGTGCAGTCTGATGTGCAGGATGTGGAACTGTTTGCACGAAGGCATTTCAATGGGATTTCTGAGTGAGCTTGGATATGGTTTTATTGCTGCCTGGTGCTAACAGCTGAAGTAGGTTACAGGAGAAAAGGGGCTGAAAGTTGATTGGCAGTGAGTGATTGTACCTAAAATTGAGCTCTGGCCAGGAATATTTGACAAATCGAGACTCTCCTCTCCTTACAGCACCCGGCATTTCCAGGTGGTTTTGATGGGAGTAGGGGGCTCTCAAAGGCTCTATTTCCTATTCCTTTCCTATTAGACTTTGTAGGGTCTAACTGGAAACGGCCTGTGCCTGCCTTAGCTCCCCTTTAAAAGGCCTTACTGTGTCAGGGGGGAATTTCACCCATAAGTGCTGAGCTTTTGTTTTCCTATTGGGAAATTCAGGCTGAGTAAATGCCAAAGAAAGCTTAAAATTTCCCCCTGCTTTTCTGCCCAGCCTCTTGCATGTTTGAGTATTGGTGTCCAGATCAGTATGAACTCATGCTGGTAGCTGAGATTCCCCTTAAAGGATCAAAGCTGTATGGTGTAAAGCAGGAATGCCTTTATTTGGGTAAAATTGATCTAAAAATTACAACAGTTGGTGGAGTTCCTGGCCATACACATCCCAGTCCTTCACAGAGGCAATGCTTGCAGGAAACATTCCCGCTTTTTTTTGCAGCTGACTGAAGATACCTCATTATCTGCCTGACTGGCATATCTGCACTTGGTAAGGATTTGAGTTTAAAACAATTTAAGGAATACTCTGAACTCGTAACCTGCCAGGACTCTCGCTGGGTTTGTGTGCTTGGGAAATCTGGATACCAGGGCAGGAAAGGCAAATATGAGAAGAATAATGCGACTCAGTCGACTGTGAAATCCTTGTAGGAACAGGTGTAATTGGGATCATAAACATTTGTGAGATGTTTTACTGCCAGCTTTAATCCCTACAGAGGGGAATATTTAGGAGTAGGAGAACGAATGTGGAAGTGACTTCAAAGGCTGAGTTCAAAGGTGAGGAACACAAACCTCGGGTCTGGCCAACGAGCAGCTGAGCACTGAGGGGGCTGTGGCTCTCTTTGGTCCATCATTCTGCTCCAGGTTGGTGCACCTGTGATTCCAGGAATCCCTAGTGGTGGTGGTTGCCCCAGCCACTGTCCTCCCCAGCATGACCTTGTGTTTTCCCATTAGTCCCCTTTCTTTAACAGGGTAACACAAACTCTGTAACAAATCAAACAAAACCCAGGAGGGGAAAAACTGAAGAGCAGAATTTTGCAGCTGTGGCTGCACTGTCTGTGCTAGGGAAAGGGGTGCTGGGCTGGGGTGGCTCTTTGTGGAGGGGGCACTGAGAAAATAGAAGAAAAAGGTCATATTTCCTCCTGCCTCGTGGAGGGCACAGAGCTTTCCCTCAGTGAATGCACAGGAAATGTAAAAGCAGGCAAGGGGCTGAGAACTGCGTAAGGAGGTTTGGTAGGGCCTGAAAGTCCTTCCTGTGCTCAGGGCCAACGTCAGGAGCAAAATGCCATTTGTGTTCCACGGGAGCTCAGGTTTGCACAGCTCCTTGCAAAGGCCTCTCTGCCAGGAGAATTCTTCCCACTGCCATTAAGGAAACACAACTCATTGGTGATTTCAAAGAGGGAAAACAAGAAGCTGTAAAGACAAGCGTGTAGGAAGTGCTATCGAGTGATAAGGAAACCACGAGGGTAAATCAAAGCCTGAGGAGGAAGGATATGAAGGGGCACACAAGTATAAATCTTTCTGAACCGATGGAGGAGCTGGTGGGGCCTTTAGAGGGATGTGAATGGAGAGTCAGTGGTTGGGGTTGCTGAGGAGCTGAATGAATTCCTTGACTTGATAAGCAAGGGAGAGCAGCTAAAGGTCACATAGTCTATGGAGAACAGGGAAACACAGTGGTTTTCTATGTGGGGAGACAGAGAAGGCATATTATTTAAAAGTTTCATGTGTGTAACCCAAGCAGACAGTTGGGAAATTAAAACTATTAAAATTGACAAGTCACCAATTTTAGATTAACTGCAACCTACAATTCCTGGACTTGGTTTCTGGCCTTGGTGTTTGAGAGGTCCCTGGGAGAGCAGTGGTGTCTGAGGAAGGAGACACAGAAAGCATTGTCTCCTTATTTAAGAAAAAAAAAAAGAAATCAAGCAAGTTGTAGAGAAAATAAAGTAGATATTACTAAAGGGCAAGCAGCAGGCAATGCTGGAGAGCCATTTGGTAGCCAGTGGAGTGGCCCTCAATACCCAGTGGTCACATTTCTGATACCTGTACTTTAAAAAGGCCGAATGGGCATTAAAGTAGCACCAGCTACCACAAAGGTCTGGTTTTGGAGAGAGCTGTGAGGTGTTGCAGTACTGACTGAGCAATGCAATGCCTGGGGCTGCACAGGTTCCCTCAGAGCAGCCTGCACACCAACATCTTCCCAATTCCCCAGTTCCAGAGAAAACAGCAAACACATTCCAGTCCTAATGTCATGAATTTTTAGACTTTAAGAGTTAAAGATTTTAGAGCTCAAGTGCCAATAATCTACTGTGTTTTACATCCACTCTGTGCTACTTGTCACCAGCCGGAGCAGTGGCAGACAACAAGTTTGGTCAAACTGGTGCTTCCAGCTGCCCTGATCCCTTGGGATAATGCTCCCGCCACACTGAGACATGGGATGGGGCAGGATGGAGCTCTGTGCTCAGGTGTCTTCATCATGGTCAGAACTATTGCACCATGGACTTGATTGGATGGTGGGTCTGAGCCTGACAGACCCTCTTTCTCCCATATGCAGTGGGATCCCATCCTGTAGATGCTGTGCTGACAGCACAGGACCCTTGTCGGGTTATTTTAGCTAAGCCACTGTTTCCCAACCTTATTTTTATTTATGGAGTTCTAAACATTTGGCACTGCAGGTTTGAACCTTTTTACAGCAAACCCAAGCCCATTGACTCTCTCTTTGCTCAGGTAAATCCTTAGAAGCTTTTCCCAGACCTACAGAAAGAGTCTGTGTGCCCAAAGGGACCACTGGTTAATGAAGCGATTGCTGCTCAGAGCCTTTGATTTTCATAAGCTGTGTGAAGATGGAGAGAAGCAAAGGGAGAAGGATCCAGTACCACAAGCTCTTCTCACCTTCAAGAAACCAGGAATACCCTCTCTTTAGAGGAGAATTTCAATAGAGTTCCTAAGACTCATGTCCCACTAAAGAGCAGAGGCACAAGGCTCCTCTTGTGAGGTGTCAAGTTACCCAGGAGACAGACTGAGCAACTGAGAAATGTTGCAAGTTTTTGGAAAAGAGATTTATATATAAATGTGTTACGGGAAAAAACATCTCTGGTAATACACATGGTAATTCTTCTGTCTGACTTTGTTTGCTATCTTTCTTTCTTTATTGTTTTCGAAGATTTAAAGGAATTTAATTAAAAAGGCAGTTTAACTACCCTCTTCTTTCCAGATAACAAACACTAAAATAAAATGAAGTGAAATACTGGAGAGCCTGCTTTATACCCCTTTTAAAACTGAACACAAAAGCCAAATGAGATCATCGGGTTTATCGGGCAAGCTGTTTCCAAGAAAGATGAGGAAGCTCTCCTGCCACTGCACAAGGAACAGCTGAACTTTCACCTCAGAAGTCATGGTCAGTTCTCATCATTCATCCTTGGGGAGGATAAATCCAAAGTGGAACTCAGAAGGGGATGGGGACAGTGATGCTTACAAGGAGTGACCAGAGGAGTGTGGGTCGTTCGGAGCAGGGGAGCTGGAGCGAGGGCGCTGCTTTCTGTAGATGCCGCAGAAGGAAGGATGTTGTAGAAATAAAAGGAAATCTTCGGTTGACAGAATGATTATGAACTGCCATGCCCCACACAAGATTGGAATGAGGAGGTGCTCCCGGGTCTCCCGGGGCGGGAGCAGGGAGCACAGCCCGGTGTCAGATGTCTGTCTGAGCCTCTGACCAGCAAGAAGGTCTCCATCTAAATCAACAAGAGCTCTCCAGACTTCGAACCATGGCGGGAGGGTATTTTTAGAAGGCAATCAATCAGTGGTGACTGTTCAAGTTCAGACAAGTCAAACACAGCCTGCAAAGTTACACAGAAGCACTGTGTGTCCTGGAAGGGTTGGTGAGCCTGCTTATCCAACAAGCTGTGCCAAATCCATGAGCTACCAGAGCTTAGTTCTTTTTGGAGAGATAGCTATAAGAAGTGTAAACAGATTGTGGATTGTAAAACACACACTTTTTTAATTGAAGCAATAAATTGCAGTTTGGGCTTCCAGAGAAACCTTCTTTCAAGGTGCTAAAATTGTTTTCCAAACCTGAACAAAGCTCTCAGTTGAGGGTTTTTCATCTTGGCCTTTTTTGCGGGTGAGGAAATTGAGACACAGAAGCATTTAGGGGCTACCAGGGTCCCACAGAATCTCTGAAGAATCCAGCTTGTCTCCAGGCATGTGCTGCACTGCAACAGGACTGGAAGAAGAAAACAAACACCTGTGCCCTAGCATTCCCCTTCACACTCTGCTCAGCTGAAACAGCAATGATGGGGTTAGGTCAGCCTTGGGATTCGAGTGCCAGAGGCAAGAGGGTGACATTTTGGGGGTTCTGCTACAAGGCAGCAGCATCTGAAGCCCTTGTAGATCCTTTTTCAAAGAACAGGAGCTGGAGTTCACTAACACTGAGCACAAGGAAGAGCTGATCCTTGCAGGATGCTCAGGATGCTATTCTAGTGTATGTGGATGAAATAAAATAATAATAATGAATCATCTCCATGAAAAATGCCAGCAAAGCCTGGACTCAGGCTGAACCTCTAAAACCAGACACCAACAAGTCAGTACCCAGATTAGAAAATGCTGATGTTCTGATTTTCAAAATCTCAGTTTATTTAGCTTGAAGATGGGTCTGGTGTTTTCTGTTGTCACTGACCATGGAGAAAGGAACCTGTGGCTTTTCTGTGCTGC
This sequence comes from Corapipo altera, assembly GCF_003945725.1. Lineage (NCBI taxonomy): Eukaryota > Metazoa > Chordata > Aves > Passeriformes > Pipridae > Corapipo > Corapipo altera. Next base: position 3,106,983 of record NW_020884913.1, read on the forward strand.
TTCTTGTCCTTCCCTCCATCACTGCAGAGCTCCCCACTGGAGGCTTTACACAGCTGCACAAAATGTAGTGCACGATCTCATTCTCAGATTGGGCTGAACTCATATGTTCAGTGCCAGCTGGAGTTTTGCTGATGCGTCAAAAATATATTTTAAGAAGGTTTCTCTATAATTATTACATTATAGCTACTGCTGGGTAGCTCAGAGTATAGTAAACAATTGCCACACTTGTTAGAGGTCATGAATACAGACAAACATTCCTCCCTGTGAGGTCTGCTGTTAAATAATAACTGCTCGTTTCATGGTGTAGGGGGAGTGAATGCCCTCGAAGGGACGTGCTGACATTGCCCAAGCCAGTGATCCAGTTCCTGTCATTTACACCCCTTTCTCCAAGCTGCTCCACCCGGGAACAATGGATGTGCTGAGGGACAGCGCTTGCCCTGCTGCACCACCTCTTGTGCCTGGATCCTCCTGCTGTTCCCTCCATTGCCCATTTTGCAGTGGCACTCAGGCACCCTCCTCACCTGGAGTTTGGGGTGACGGGCAGGCGAGTGAGGAAAGCTGTGAATGTGACAACTGTGCAGGGCCCAGCTCCAGCAGGGTTGGCAGGAGACGTTCAGGCACACTGAGGTTGTTAAGGAACGTTTTCATGAGCAGCAGGTCTAATGAGCAGCGTTCACCCGTGTGGCGTCTCCTCTGTCTGATGTGCAGGGAGCCTTTTCCTCAGGGAATACTAATGGTGTCTGTACCCTCATCTGTCACCTCCAGAGCACCTCTGGGAGCTTCAGAGCTCTGAGAGATCCTCTCTTCTGCCATGTTGAAATTGTCTGACACATTCAAGAACTACTCACACACACACAAACACACATCACATGTAAAGCTTTGTTTCCTTAGGAATTCCAGGCTTTAGAACAGTCACTTCGCCCTTTGCCCAAACAGAACGTGCAGTTGTGGTTTTCATGGTGCACAAGAAATGTGAGGATGCAGCTGTGCCTCAGATCAGTTAATAAAATGGGCAGATTAAAGATCCCAGGGCCTCAGGAGTCCTGTATCAAGGCCAAACAGAAACCAAGAAATCTGACTGAGCTGCAAAAGCTGGGCTGGAGCAGCGAGCACCAGCCTGGGGAGGTGACAGACATGTCATTTCTGACATCTCTCAGTCCCTCCCTGTGGTGTTGGTGGGATCTGACCTTTATTATATGGTCAAAAGAAAATGATGGAAAAACATGACAAGTGTAAGAACTCAGTCTGGAAGGGGCTCAGCAGGGATGTGTAGGGCATGTTTGCAGCATTTCAAAGTCTTTCTAGAGCCACTTACTGGAGGGAAAGAGGAGACGACATCTTCCATGTTGCTGCAGGCAGCAACTCTTGGTCAACGCCACTAAAAGCAGAGCCAGGCTGCATGTGGTGGGGCAAAGACAGTCAGAACTGTGCTTTAACTGTTGTCTGACTGACATGGGGAGTGATCCCTAGGCATGGCATCCCTAGTCTTGCTCCCCAGCAGAGCTGGCAGTGAGGCAGAGCCACTGCAGAGCCCAGGGGCTGTGTGGTGCCAGCTGGGCTGCTGTGGCACACCAGGGGTTAGGCTAAGACTAACCTGAGACTAAACCCTGAGGAGAGAAACAGGCCTTGAGGTTTGCAAAGGACTGCAGAGGTGGAGGAGAAGCAGCCATGAACAAGCAGTGGAAGAGCTGAAACGCGCTGAATGAGCCACAGCAGCATAGGAAGGTGTGCTGTGAGGTGAATTAGGATTGGAAGATGACCAATTAATGTCAGCATCTGTGACAATCCAGTCAGTATTGGCAGCCTGAGAGGCTGACTAAGTCCCAGCTGCTGCCACTGGAGTGGTGACATCTCCATTGCCAGTGTTTGCTCCCTGTGCATCTCTCTCTGTGCCTGCTGCGATCCAGGGGGCTGGGGACAGATGGCACATGATCTGCAAACCTGGACAGGGAAAACACAGTGGGATGCAGAGATCTCTTTAATGATGGTTTATATAGATGGGAGAGGGATATGAAGCTGAAGATGAACATTTGTTGCTTCTGGGGAGATTTCACTGAAGGAAAACTCTGACAGGAGCTTCAGTTTTGGGAGCTCAGTACTTCTGAATTGTCACTTTGCACCAGAGTGAGATATCTGCCCCCACTTCTTCCCTCAGCAGCCACCCTGGCACTGGGGAAGGAGCCAACCTCAGACACAGATTTGACACTTCCCTGACTTGTGGTCACCACTGGGCCCTCCACCCCTTCAAACACTCTCCATATTCACGGAGAAGAGGATGATTGAAGGAGGGAATGGCAGTCTCCATACTCAGCCCCCTGGCTTTTTTTGGTTTGCATTGCAAACTCCGTGTTGTTTTAATGTAGTTCCTTGTATTTAATGCGTTTTTATTGCTTTCTCTAATAACACTGACTGAGCACTAAGAGCCAAATTAAACAAGCCGTGCCAATAAGCCAAACATTTCACTCCAACCAGCAAAGAGGATGCCTCTTACCCCTACTCAAGCTTAGACATGTGGATGAAGGACCTCACTGCTCATCGGGGAGAACAAAGCAGAAGCTGCTGTGGTGCAGGGCAGAGCTGGGCAGAGCTGGGCAGAGCTGGGCAGTGTCCCTGGAGCAGGTCTGAGGCTGCCCTGAGCTCCCTTCCCACACGTGCTGCTGTTATCACCCTGGGTCTCGGGGTGGAAGTCGGACAAGGTAAAGGCTGGTTGTTCTCAAGGTCGTAACGTGGCATCTTGGTCTCACAGGCTTTATGAAGCTGGGTCTTGTTTTCCTGGGGCTGTAAGCACCTCTAAACCCCTCTGACTTCAGTGGGAGCTGAAGTTCATATTCTGCATTGCTGAAAGCCTTTCCATGCAATTAAAAGACAACCCCAAACCTCCTCCTCTGCTGCTGATCAGTGGTGTGGTGTTGATGTAAGTGGAGTTTCACTTACACCAGCTGGGTAGCTGGCATTTTCATCGGGCTTTTTTTCTAATTCCCTCTGTCTTTTGCACAATATTCCTGAAGGTTTTTTTCTCTGTTTGCTCTTCCCCAACAAGCCCCAGCCTTCATCTCTGTCCTCTTAGCGCTGCTTCCTGTTGTTCTCTGTGATCTCCCTTGTTCCATCTTTCTTCTCTTCTCTGGTTTCCTCCCTTTCATTTTAGCCCTTTTTTGTTCACACTGGCTCAGCCCATCCTCCCCAGGGGGAAGCATATCTCTTTCATTCCCCTGTCTCTGTTTCCCTCCCAGCCCCACAGCTGTTCCCTCTCTTTCCCATTCCTTCAGGCTCCTCTCCTGCTCACAGCACCATCCACTGCCTTCTCTTTTTCCTTTCCCTGTCCAGCCCCTTTCCTCCATCACTGGAGGTCAACAACAGAAAACAGAAAATGAACCAGGAGGGGGATGTTACAGCCAAGAATGATTTTGCCTGCTAGATGCCAAGTATTGTCTCACCAGGGTTAGTCCAGGCTGCTTTCATCTGGCTGGGCAAGCTGAACCCACCAGGCTCGAGCACTGACACAGCTTATGGTGTTTCAGGCCACACAATCTGTCATTACACCTGAGAAATTCAAGCTTGAAAGCCCAAAGCTCTGCAGTGGGGATGAGGTGGAATGTACACTTCATTTCCAACTTCCTTTCCCTCCCTCCCTCCCACCATGTGCTGCACTTTCCCAGCTAAGCACCAGCATCTGTAGCCGCCGCTGTCTGTGCTCTGGCCCATGTAATTGTGTGTTCTCTAGTTCTGCTCAGTCACAAGTAATCATGGACCTGCAATCTCAGCTGGGACAGAAAATGATCTAACAAGTTGGCTCGTGTGTGATTACAGAAGATACATTCTGCCACGAATTTGTTCTGCCACTGTTTTGTGCTCCTAAGTGGAAGGCCCTGGGGGAACCGACGAACACGAGAGGGGGAGGCTGGTCTGTGGCACAGGTCTGTCTGTTGGTCTGGGGGAATTAAACACAGCTTCCAGTGCAGAGAGCTTCTCACTCTAGAGGGAGTTGGGCTGCACTGTGTTATCTGCCTCAGAAACCATCTGACCTGCCTCAGGCATCTCTTTATGGATGTAGGGAATTATGGAACCTGGAGAGGGAACCTGATCTGTCAGCAGGTGAGCGAAAACCGAATGCACCCACGGCCACCCGCATGCAACCAGAAGGACTAAGACCCCATAGCTGCCTTTTCACTCCCTCACCGGCTGTGACTGCATCTCCTGCCCCTTCCCCCTCTCCCTGTAATCCCTGACTCAGGCTTTGCCTTCTGCAGCAACAAAGAAAATGTCATCAAAACCCTCCTTACACTGCTGCAGCGGGAGGCTGCGATAGCCACAGTCACGGCTGGGGAATGAGCGGAGCAGTGCCGACTGTCTGTGCCATTATTGTTCTCTGCTGCAAGCTGGAAGCAACTGAGAGAACTCACAGTCCTTCTGGAATGATCCCCCCAGGACCTGGGCAAACCTTCAGTGTTGTGGGGTGTGCACAATAGTCAGGCCTGGCAGTTTGATGCGTGACGATGCCGACAGGATCACCTGGATCCAGGGTCAATATCCAGCCCTTCCACAGCGATTACTCAGCAGTGATGGACATCCCGACTGTGTTTGAAAAAACAAGTAAAGAAATGAAGGGGATATGTGAACTTGCAGGGCCAATGCAGGGTATGCTGAAAGGGAAAACAATGTGGTGATTGCCCCGGGTCAGACCCTCCTGGGGACTGTTAAACAGCTCCTTAGAGGGCTCCCCTTGTCAGGGTTTGGGACAATCAGAGGGTGTTTCCTCTGGGAGCAGAGATCTGCTCTCACAATCTCCAACCCTGATTCAGAGCACGCTGGTACCTCAGCGTGTCGCAGACATCACAGGTGATGACTTTGAGATGCCCACCAGCATTTTCAGGGGTGGGAACACACAGAAGTGAGACGAAAAAAAACCTCTAAGATCACTGTGAGGTGGCATTACCCCTTCCTAATGGAGGTGATGGAATTAAAAAGTTAAGTTATGCCATGCAAACTGTCCATCTCTGAACATACCATAATGTCCCTCTGCCAAGCTCTGTGGCCCATGAAAATGCCCACTCTGCTCACAGTATTTGTTTCAGCTTTTGATAAATCATCTGTTACAGCCTGTTGAACATTTTAAAGCATTTCTTGCTAATGGATTTTTACAATGTGGTTTAAGGAATGATGTTATTAATAAATGTAACTGCACTGAATAGTAATTTGATAAAGATGAAAGAGGCATTTATAGATTCCACTTCCCTTTCAGCTGTTGCTAGGAATTTTCACTCCTTCAGAATATATTGAGTTTAATCTTGATTTCTTTTTGTTAAAACCAGGCTATTATATTCTGAGTCTATAAAGAGAATGTCAGTGGGGTTGGACCAGTTGTGAAGTCCCCTGTGGTGGTGAAAACCCAGTTCTTCTCAGCACATCAGAGAGGTTTCCTTGCTGTGAGAGGAAGCCAGACTGGCCCAGGTGTCCCATGCAGCACTAGTGGAAAAGTATAAAGGCAGTTTGGCACTGGGGGAAGGGTTTTTTGAAAGATGATTAATCAATCTTAATATTGATGGAAACATGAAAAGGAAATAATTTGTCCATGCTTGATAGCCAATTTTTGCTAATGGGCTGCTCTCCACTACACTTTCATTGCAATGACTGAAGTGCTTCGTTGTGTATAAATTAATTAGGGACTTGCATCCCAGCACTGAACAGTGAGTGATTGGCTCCAGTGAAACAGGAAATGTGGAATGTCTAAGGCCTGGTATCTGCCACAAAAATGGCTCTGTAAACACTTGTGGCACACAATAATAGGAAGCACTGTGAGTTATGTTGGGAGTGCATCATAAAATTATCATAGGGCTAAACAAGGGCAACTGTGAGGAGGAATGTTAGCAGAAAAAATGGGAACCGTTTTCTGAGAAGAGAACTTTGCTTTATTAGCAGAGACTGATGTCTTGAGCACAGGAGACAGGTATTAATCACGGGAAGGGATTTGTTTGCAAAATTAGCAGAAAGCTGGTTCTCTTGACAAATGAGAAAAAAATTTATTTCCTTTTTCTGGATTGAACATCCAGTTAAAGATCTGTCACATCCACATGCAGAACCAGAAAGGAGCAAAGGCAGCATGAAGCTGGAGAGAGCTGAGACGAGGATTCTGCTCCTGCCTCTCTCAGTTCCCGCGATGTGACATTGTACAGCTCCTTCTGTGTTCTGTGGCTCTTCCACAGCTCCCACCCTCTGTGTGTTTTCTTTGTTAGCTCTTTTCAAGAGCAGAGAATTTCTCATTCCCTGTGTTAGTGCTGCGTGTAACTGCTCCAGATGCTATGGTGATATCATCAGACTAATAGCTCGTCTGCCACCCAGCTCATTCCCTCCGCTCATTCTTCTGCCAGGCTGCACAGCCTTGTGAATAGGCAGCTAAGAGATCACTCTATAAAGCACTAATATGGATCTGCCTCTTATAAATCAGGGGCAAGTTCAATGAAATTCAGCAGGAATAAAATGGATACTTGTTATAGAGGAACCGGGACGTTCTGTACAAAATACACAAACAGTGCTTACAATAAAGTTTATAACTTGAGACAAGAAAATGGTGTGAGATCTCGACTACGTCTTGCACTAGAATCCTCTCTGGGGATGACTGCTTCACATTATAATAGTTCTATTTTTCTGGACTACTTTCCTTGCAGAGCAGGCTATAAATAATCATTATTGGTATTGCAAGGAGGCAGTGGGTTCCTGAACAACCATGACTGAATTCTTAATTTGTCAGTTACTGATACAATGCATCTGTTTTTCTAATTATTTTAATGACGCTTTATATGCAAAGGAAAGAATACAAAATTACTTAGGGCTTTGGGTTGGTTTTTTTTTTTCTAAATTCCCAGAGCAACTGGAGGACAGCTGGACAGCCTACCTGTGTGCTTGTAAATCCTGGGTCTGGATGGTGACACTGAGGGGTGTTCCGTGTGTAGGGTTGAGCACTGTCAGCCCTTTGCCCCCAGCTACTCTGCAGACAATACCAGTATCTTACCAGCATCCCACGGGGCACATCTTATTACTGGAGGAAGATTCTCAGCAATGAAAATGCAGTTTTATCCTTCTCAAAGTGCCCCTTGCCAAAGTCAGCCAGGCATCCAGAAGCACTTACTCTGAGTGAGGCGTTGTTAATATTCCGCTAACTCGCTCAGCGTCAGGCAGACACAGGCTTTCCTGGGATTTCAGCTTCCATCGTGTCCAGGAGTTGCTGCCTCCGTTTCCTTGGGCCCAGCCATGCCTTCATGGACATCCAGGGCTCTAATTTCACTGAATTCAGTGGACCTACAAGATCAGGGATTGCTGCAGGAGGAGGGTGAGTCAGGCCTGTGGCAGTGTCCCCCTGGTTTCAGTGGGCAGGGCTGTGGTCTCTGGCCCGTAGGTCTCGAGAGCAGGGTGCTCTCATGACTGTTTTCAGGGGCCCAGCTCAGTCAGTCCTATAGGAGGGAGCACAGCTCCCTGACTTGGGATGCTGGATGCTGACGGGTGGCCCGAAACATAGTTGTGGCCAAATTGAGCTTATTTCCTCTTGCAGATCCAGCCCAAAGAGCTCCTGATGCAGTCCTGCTCCTCCTCTGCCTCTCCCCAAAGGAATGCAGGTCTTGACCACACACAGTGCCCGTACAGGACCTCTGCCTTGAACTTCGTGCCTCAGGCTTCAGCTTTGTGGGCCCTTAGACGGCCCTTGTGCAGCTGCCTCGGGCCACACACAGTCACAGGTCTCTGCTGGAGCTGAGGGGCACAGAGCTGGCACGGGCTGTGTGAACACCCCTGCTCTGCAAACAGGTGAGCACAACCCACTGAGCACTGTGGCTCAGCACTGGCCTTGAGCAGGACGTGTGTGTGCAGCTGGCCTGGTCTCAGGAGGCAGAGGTGACCTGCAGCCCCTCCTCAGCTCCCACACACAGCACCAACAGCCTTGTCCTGCAGTGCTGGCAGGGCTGTGCTCACTGTGGGACCGGCACAGACGGCTGTGTTTCTGATTTGGTGTCCCCGATAGGTGATGTGCTAAAGTCTGGGATTGCCGGAGTCAGACCCACCACAAACTGAGAACAACACTGTGGAACATCGGTGTCTCCCCGCCCTGAGCGATCCTAGCTGGAAAGGCTTTCCAGGACAAATGGAAATGTGGCCCCTGGACTTGTTATTACTATTACTAAAAAGCCTCAGGCATCCAGGCTCTGGCCTGTTTGGCCAGTTTTTCTGTGCTTCTGAGGATGCTCTGCTCCTTTTCACTCGAAAGCAAAAGCAGCTTTGTGCCCAACAGGCAATAGAGTTTTCTCCTGTTCTTTGTTGGGCTCCTCTACTGCCTTCCCCTGCAAAGGGGGAGCAAAGGGTTGGTGCAGCCTGTGGGTTTAACTGGACACCACCCCTTTAATGTGGAGTTGTGTTTTTCTCTCAAGGCCAAAAATAAATGCTACTGAAGGACTAAACAGACGTGAAAAGAAGGCTTGGACACTTGGAAGACAAGACTGCTTTGTGTTTCCCAAAGCAAAGAGCCTGTTCACAAGGAGGTTACTTTTTTAGACAAACACGAGTCCTGTGACCCCGCCAAGGTCAGTAGGTGCCCAGCAGAGCAATGGGCAGTCAAAGCAGATGTGCTCTGGGAGAGGGGCATATTTTTCTTCAACTGCAGAGTATTTTCCAGTGTATTCATGGAAAGGAGAAAAATTTGCTTTTCTCTGTCATTTCATCTCTTTCTGTGGGGCTTGAACATGCACCAGTTTGCCAGTGGAAGAGCTTCCATCTCTGCAGGATGGCAGCATGGCCTCAGTGCTGTGGTGGTGTCACTCACACTGTGCTGCTGCTGTCCTGCAGCTCAGAAAGCAGGTGAAACAAGGATGTGTCCATGGGCAGGATCCCAGAGCGAGTCTCAAGGGAGCAGGGAAAGTCAGTGGGTGGGTGACCAACTGCTGAGCTTCAAATCCCACTCTGAGTACAGGTAACCTACCTGACAGTGATTTTTAAAGGTGCTCAGGTGACAAGTACGTTTCTGTGAAGTGTTCTGAGGGCTTGGCTCCTCTTTTCTAACACTGACCTGTATGGCCAGTCTCAGCTAAGCCCGCCCTAAGCGTGTCTGCGACAGGTCAATCCACAGCCTGGATTGTGCTTTGCTTTCTTGAAGAAACTAGACAAAATTCAAAGCAAATAGCTTGGCACAGGCACCTGGCATTCAGGTGAGCAAGGTTTGACTGCTGCAGTGATCTCAGTGGGGTTAGGAAGCTTTGTACTTCACCTCCGTGCACTTAGCTCATACAGTGGAGTATCTTCTGAAGTGTTATCTTTAGGCTCTTTATGTCTCAGTTGTCCTTCAATGAAAATCTAGTTAATCCTGAGAAGGGTTACAGTGCCTCACACACACAAGAAAGGCAAGTGAAGTTCTTTCAGTCTCTAAAGTGCTGAGCTCTGAGTCATCCAGAGCCTCTGAAGACCCTGGTTAAGAAAGAGGAGCTTTTAAAGGTACCTCATTAGGGCTGAATCTCCAGCACTGTCTGTAGTCACACACCAAACATTCATCTCAAAAAGGACAAATGTTGAGAAATTAAGGGAACTAATGAGTGGAACCAACGGCACTGAGGAGCTGAGGAGTTGAATGTGATGGAAACTGGATTCCAAAACTGGTTGGAACATGCAGGAGGACGAACCCTGAAGGGAAACACTCTGAAACCAGTGGGATAAATAAGCAGCCCCAAACACACGCGGAGTCAGCTGAGCGCAGGCAAGGGCTGGGTAGAAGGTGTGGGCAGCAATGGGCTGTTCAGTTCACGTGCAGCCAGGGATGAGACCAGACATCTGGAGGGGAGCACTGCAGGGGAGGACCCCCTGCCCCTGCCCATCACCCTCCCAGGGCTGACTGAACTGACGGAACTGCTCGTGCAGCAGGTCCTGAAGAGCCGCTGTGCCGGTGAAGTGCTCAGCCCTGCAGTTCCCCACCTGCTTTAGGAGCTGCTCTGTCATCTTTGCCACGAGGGTGGCACTGGAGCAGAGCGGTGGGGCGAGACTGGAGGCACTGTTTGCCTCAGTCATCCCGTTTTAATTTGCTGAGGTCAGAAAATGTAGGGGTAGAATGAGAAATGTCAGTAATGAAGTTGTGAATCAGACTTTGAAGAGGAAATGAAACAGATGGCAGAAGGTTTCAGCTCGATAAATACAGAAGAGGAAAAGAGGAGAAATGTGGTCATTATGTAGTGAGAATGGGGTTGAGATTAGACCAGGTCCAAAATGAACTGAAACCACTTTGCCTGCATTTTCAGTAGAGATGATCATATTGAACAGCAGGGCAAAGACAGGATTTCTAGTAGGCACATACTTAAAGGGAATGAAAATTATCACATGTAAGACGGAAGGAAAAGCTTAAAGAATTCCATGTGCTCAGATCAAGGTGCACTGGCAGATTTCCACCCCAGGATTTGGGAAAGAACTGGCACATTAAAGGAGCTCAGCTTAACCTCATATTTCTCTTTGATGACTGATTTTTTTTCCTAGACAAATGAAATACAGGTGATTTTACTCTATCCAGACTTGAGTCAAGAATCTGATATTACACCACATGGGAAATTACTAGTTGAAGTTGAGAAGATGGGGATTAGTGTGGATGGCAAATGCAGAACTGCTGGGGTAAAGGACAGGGAGCTCTGTGGGAAGGAGAAATGCAGGACAGAGGCAGTTAGAAAGTGGAATTCTTCAAGGGTCAGTCTTGAGCAGGTCTTACTTGTTCTGTTAATGGCTCTGGCACAGCTGTAGGAACGTCAAAAAGAAATTTGCTGACGACACAGGCTTTGCTGATACAGAGAGGGATCAGAACATCAACTGAATGACAGAATTTGAGATAGATTAGACAAAGCATAAAGACCTGCAGTTAAAAATTAATAACTAGAATATCATGTTACTCACTTGAGAATGACAAAAGCAGGGTGGTGGAAAAAAAAACATACAGAGAATTACTTGCTCTGAGGGATAAGTGTGAGCCACCGATCTGATATGGAAAGGCAAACACAGTCCTAGAAGATACAGGTTCACTCATGTTCAAGGAAGATTAGCAGGTACAGAGAAGGGCACTGAGGATGATCAGAGGGTTTAGAACAAGAGGAGACTAGAAGAGCTTCATTTGTTTAGCTTCTCAAAACAAAGACTAGAGCAGATAGGATTGTTTTCAGTAAATACATCTGATAGGTGAAGATCAGAGGAAAAAGAGAATTGTTTAAACCAAATTACGATGCTGGCACAAGAACAAATGATATTAAGGCTGAAAATTTAAAATGAAGTGTTGGAATAGCCTGCCAAAAAGCATGATGTGATGTAATTGGTTGTGATAGTGGGAGACTGCATCAGTAATCCAGAGCCCTGTGTTCCTAGAAACGTGCAGCAGACAGGATTTTGGCAAAGTGGGCACTGGCCTCTAACAAGGAGGAGGAGCCCTGCACTGCCTGTGCAAGCAGGGAAAACGTAACTGGCCAGTCATCAGCTCTGGAAATGGGGGAAAAAAAAGAGGCTTTTATTTCAACAGCTAAAGCGAGGTCCTTCCTTCCTTCTCCCCTATGAGAACTGGCAAACTCAGCTCTTTAATGGTACAAGCTCATCTCAGCCTTGCCTATAAATAGATAAATGAGATTCCTCCTGTCCCAGTGAGTAATTCTGACATCCTCCCGCTGCCTCGCAGAGAGCTGAGTCACAGGCACTCTGCACTCCAGTCCCTGCATTACTTACATGGTCTCAAAGGAAATTTTAACACATCCAGTGAATCATCAGGGATTGGATCATGTTTAAAGTTATTCCATTGGCATTTCCCTTCCATTGTAGCAAGTCTGCCAACACCTAAAACTTTAGCTAATCTGGACTCAAAATGCATTGAGGAAATAGCATGTTGACATACACAGCTACTAATAAAAATAATGAAAAAGGTCCATTTAAATTTGCATTAGTAAACAAGTGATCCTTAGTGGATTCCTTTAGTGCTTTGGACCTGCTAATTTTGTCAGACTCTTCCTTGTTTTGTAGCTGCTTATTTAAAGGAACTCGAAGTTTGAAATGTTTAATATTCAGTCGTTAGGCCCCTAATTTAATCTCCTGCAGGTTTCTTGCCAAAATATTATTTGCACTGAGATGAAGCTTGCAGCCCCGTGCTCGTTCTCTCACAGAGACACACACATTCCTGCTCTTACCCATGGTAAAAATAAAATGTCTGCAAAGCAGAGACAAAACCAGAGCAGAGACAAAACCAGGGCAGTGTTAAGAACAAAAAGAGGGGCTCCAGCTGGGGCATTTCCACTGTCTCCTTGCCTTGTCCCAGGTGGCACAGTGTGCCCTCATCAGCCCAGAAGCAACACAGCATTTGAAATCAGAGCATGTCTCTCTCAGAAAACATCTGGAAGAGTGGAAAATTGTCCAGCAGAATTTGGGGGCTGTGAAACAAATACAGAAATATTTCTCTCTGTTGGTTTCCTGGCTTGCCTTTGATATCTTCAAACTGGTTGGGACGTTTCACTCATTATTACCAGACTCTCTGTTTCAGCGAGCGAGAAATGCTAACATTTGCTGCTTTGCTGCTGTGTTTGGTGTTCTTAGGCCTAAAACCTGGTTTGTTCTTTTGCTACCCCTAGGAAATCTGTGTCTTAAATAACATTTTTCTAGTACCTTTTCATCAAGCAGTTCCCCGCCTGTGCATAGATTGTTAACAAGCGTTTGTTCAACACATTCCAGCGTGAGCTGCAGTCGCTCCATGAGATACTTCTGCTGTGAGGCTTGTTGGGTTATTTATCAGCCCAGCACAGCCTTCACTGCCAGTTTGCTGCCAGCTGTTAACTATACAATAGCATTGGGAACAAAATCAGTTCTGCCTCTGCCAGCGGAATTGGACATAATTCAGCTACCTGTTGACAAATGATGATTTGTTTAACAGCATAAACTATAATATTTTTGTAGCTGACAGTTTTCACCCTCCTCTGCAGCTGGAAAAACCTGAGGAATTCCCAGAAGCTCCTCGTTTGTGTCTTTTTCAGGTTGTTCTTACAGCAATGCCTTGTATTGTCTCTGTGCAGGAAAAGAGACCCTTAATGTGCAAACCAGTGGTGTCAGCACGGGGCTGGAACGGGGAATTCCTTGGAGCCACTCGGGGCTCCTTCCTGCAGCAGCAAATCCCACCACACATTTGGGCCATGGGGATGCTCCAGGACAAGCCAGAGGCCTGCAAACAAGCCAGCATTTCCGTGAAGCATTAATCCCCCTGTGCAGGGCCAGGGGTGGGAACGGGGCGAGGGTGCACTCTGTCCCAGCACACACATGGTTCCTATCTAAGCTGTGCTTCAGCTGGATCTTTCCCACTAACCCATCCTCCTTTAACACCTTGGACTCATTTACTGCGGGGTGTTTAGCAGCACAAATCAATTAAGTGCTGCAGAAACCCACTGAGACAGACAGAGTTTCCTATCTCTGGTTCAGCTGGGGTGGGAGGCACGCAGAGGTTAAGCCTGTGCTTTTTGCCACACAGGGAGAGAGGGTGGAGTGTGGAGCAGCCCCCAGATCACCTTCTGTGTGGGGTTCAGCCCTCCCCAGAACCCTCAGAGCCCGCTCACAGCTGCTCCTGGAGCTCTGGGGAGCATCCCCTCTGGCATCAAATAATCAGGGAGCTGGACAGTGCCAGCCCTGCAGCCATACCCCACTGAGACTGGCTGGGAGGGATTGCTAAAGGGGCTGAGCTGGTCTTGAGCTGCCCAGCTGTGTCCTGTAATGGGGACAGGATAGAGTCAGGATCTCCCCCTCACCTCCATGTGTCCCACAGGATTCTCCATCAGGAGAAAGCCACTACTCAGTGGTTTAGCTGCCACTGCCCAGAGGGACGTGCAGGGGTTTAAGAAGCAGCAGAGTCACAAAATGTGAACATGAATAGAGAAAAAATGAGTAGCTTTAAAATAATCATTTGGTTGGTCTTGTTCCAACTGCAGCACCAGCCCAGCATGCCAAGGAGAGCTCGGGGAACCTCCTTCCATGGGAACACGGCTGCAGGGATGCAGCACTGCTCCCTGGTCCAGGTTGGGTTAGAGCTACTTACACACAGCACACGCTTCAGACGTAGGAGATAATCATTCAAGCCACCAGACATAACTGATCCACAGGAAGGATGATAAAAGCCAACCAACCAGTTCCTGCTCGTGCCTTTAAACAGAGCTCGGCCCAGCAGCATGTCAGGAGTGTCTCTCAGGAGGGCCAGACTCTGGAGGACATGTCCTCAGCTCACAGAGAGACCATTAATCAAGAGTGTGCCTTCATCCCTGGCTATTTTAATCACTGGTGAAATACACAGGCAGTTCCCACTCCTAAAAATGGTATTTGACTCCAATGCACATGATTTCCTTTGGCTTCCTTTCCCCAGTTAAGCGCGAGCTGTAAGTACTTTGAAGTCCACACGCTGGGATCCACAGATTTGCTTCTCATCCGTCATGGAGCAAAAGCCTTGGTACTACACACAGCACAAGATCCGTGGCACCAGGCATAAATATCAGAATGTTCTGTAACTGGGATGTGGGGACCGTGGAACCTCTGTAGTGCCAACAGACTGGTGGGCAAAACCTGTCCTGTGTAATGGCACTGGGCCCCACTGGGTCACTGGTCCTTTTCTGTTCCACTTCATTGTGTGATGACTGAAAATGCCTCTTGGATATGCTGGCTCTAATTAGGATGTCAGTCTGCTGTGGGAGAAGTGAATGAATCAGCAGAAGTGGAAGTAGGAGTATATTTGCAGGTAGGCTGCAGGAACCACTAAGTCTTTAATTTTTCCTTTAAGAATGCTGGGCAAAAGTCACAGGAAGTTTAAGGAGAAAACAAATTGCTCCTCCACAGATTCAGGAGCACAGTGAATCCTTGTACCACTCAGCTTCTCTCATGAGGCAGGTGAGCAGCCTGAGGGTGTTCAGAGGAAACTTCATCACCTTAAAGCTTAAAGAACCAATCTGAGTTTACAGGCAGAATAAGTGAAGTTTACAGGAATATGAACTTAAAAGTACAGAGGAGGTTTTGCAGGTACATGAGTCATCAGAGACCCCTTCAGGTTGTGTCACACTTAGTCAGGTCATGGGCACCATGACAAAAAGCCAAGAGGACAACTGACAATGATAATGTGGGATTTGACTCATTACACCCAACTGTGTTATTTACCTAGAATACCATGAATTTTTTTCCTTCTCTCTTTAATAGTCAGGAAACAGCCTGGGGGGGGGGTTTCTTATTTTTTTTTCTTTTTTTCCCTTAAGGTGCATCTAAAGCAGCATCAGCCTCAGTAAAGAGAGGACTTGCTGACTGCCAGCCTTCCAGGTTAAGAGACAAACCCTGCTCCAATGACATAAAGTTTTTGAGCTCCATGTTGCAGAGAAAGGCACAGTCACACTGCCCTAGATCAGCTGATGAGTTTGTGGCCCAGGGGAAGTCTGCTCACTTTGCTGGGGGGTTGGTTTGGTTTTTTTCCTCTTTAAAAAGTACCAAATATCAAGCTTTGAAGCCCAACACAAACTGGGCACCAGAACAGGGTCCAGCTCATGTGAAGGCTGGCCCAGCCATCCCACTGGAGAAGGTGCAGTTTCTTTTCCACCAATGCCTGCAAATGTAGTTAAATGTAGCTAATTAAAAGGACAAAGCCCAATAAGGACCTGTTAAAGCTACAGGTTCCTTGAGAGCTTGGATTTCTTCAGTCTTGCTGAAAATCAAAGGTATAAATTATGATAAAAGTTTGCCTAAATAACTATATTTCCTCACTGAAGCAGCTATTTATCTGAAACTACAGCAAAGTACCACAGGGCTTCAAAAAAAAGAAATCAACAAATTTGCCTGAAAAGTGTATTTCCTGCACTTGTTTTATTCCATGTATGTGGCTGGCATACAATTTCTGTTTGACTGAATGTGCCACATTAAACTGCTCTGGACAGGAGCTGTGCCCTGACAGCCCCTGGTAATGGTGCAGGGCAGTTCAGCAAGTGTCCCCTGCAGTGGGAGCCTCCTTGCAGCCTGCAAGGCATTAACAGAAGTGCTTGTACCTGAAGAGAAATTTAACTTTTTTTTTTTCTTTTCCCTGTTGGGATCTCACCCTGCACTCTTTGCTCTCTGCTGCCTCGGGTCTGTTCTCTGTGGGCTGTGGTAACACCAGTACTGATCTGGATGCTCTGCACCTTCCAAAGATGTGAAAAGCAGCTCAAATGGTGGCTCAGGTGTAGTTCATCTGCTGTTACCTGTTTTTCAGGAAACTGTGTTCATGCAAGTACCAGGGTGTTTTATTTCAGCAGGGCCTATTTTAATGTTCATACTGCTTAGCACAGACTGGGGATGCCAACTTCAAGGAAGTCTGGGGCAGTGCTTAACTGCAGTAGAAGCTGATGGCATCATCTGAGGCTGAGTTTGAAAAAACCCCATGATTACCTGCATGTGCTTTTCAAATACCTTTATTTTAGGTATTTTATTTTTCAAGCTAAATTGGAGGTGCTCAGTGATGCTGAACCTTAAAAAGAAAGAAAACTAAAACCAGTCAGATTTGCTCTTGAAGTCTTGGTGGCCTAACCTGGGCACTGAGAAATGGATTCATGGGCCTGCTGAGAATGTCCTGAAGTGTTAAAGAGGGACTAGCAGGGCTGGATCCCACTGCAGGATGTGCACAAGGGATCCTGCATGTGATCCCCTGGCCACGTACCAAGTGTCCCTACAGACCTCTGCTGCACCAGCCCTCCACTCTGACAGGCAGTGTGGCAACTGGGAGAGCTGCTTTGGGAACACATCAGATAAAAATAGCCCCAAACCCCCGTGCTCTCCTCTCCACCACGTGCAGTCACGCACAGGAAGGGTTCCATCCACAGAGGCTGTACAAGATGGAATGGGATAAGCAGGCAACTTGCAGCTTGCCTTAAGGAACAAGACACAAAGTTATAAAGCCCTGGAAGAGCTTGTCAGACATTTATACAGGAGTTCCTAGAGCAGGTAAGGAAAAGATCCACTCATCAGGGCCCTGGCTGCAGGAGGAACTGCAGGAATTGCTCTGTGCACATCCTCTGTTAGAGGTTCCAGCTCGTCCTTCTGGCTTTGAAATCCACAAGTGGGTTCTCTTCACAGTGGCAGAGCTGAGGCAGGAAGAAGCTGTGGAGGCATATTCCAGTATTTCAGGGCAAAAAATGTGTTTATTTCAACAAATAATTATTCTTATTTAAAGTGGTGATATTAAAGGTAAAAATTGTAACATAGAAACTCATCCAAAAAAGTTACAAACCCTCATTCCAGATCTTCCTGTTCTCAGCACAAAGAATATTCCAGTAGATTGTTGCTCTGCAGCCTGTTAGCAGAGGAGGTGATTGGGTCCAGTTGACTTGGTAGAACCAGAATCAGAACAGATTAAACTAATTCCATCCACACATCTTGCCAAGGAAACATTCAAGCCCTTCCATCTCATTTCAGTATCCAGTGAAGACATGAGAGCTGCTGGATGGGGAAATCCTTGTGGAGAGGAGCTCTGGGGTTTCCTGAAATGAGGTAGTCTCAGAAATCAAAGGTGTCAAAGCAGGGAGTCCTGACACAAACAGTTCCCAAAGTGTCACGTTCCTGGAACCAGCAGGCAGGGAAGGACACTCTGGTTCAGTCCTGCAGGGCCTGGAGCAGCCCAGGTTTCTTTGTTCCCAGCTGGTTGAACAGTATCCATCCTTCCCTGATAGCCAGGGGCCTTCCTTGTGCCCATTGTCTGTCTTATCTGCCACACAGTCACTGGGGCAAGGATTGTCTTTTAGGCTCTGCTTACACAGCAGCTGCTGGCTCGGGAATAGCTGCAGCAGGATGATCCATGTGAACACTCATTCCACAGGCAGGATGATCCATGTGAACACTCATTCCACAGCTCCTGGTTCATACCATACCTTAAGTGGAGCAGCCTCAGTGTGTCACTGTGCCTTACAAAGTTAAGCGAGACCTGGGACTCAGTTCAGGGTTTCTAGTCACTTCTCCTTTATAGAGAATTCAGCTTTAGGAAAAGCACTTGAAATGCTCCTGAGAATGACAAATAACACATGAGTAAATCCTGCTCCAAAACCATAAAACCCAATTTAAAAAAAAAAAAAAAAGGCATGCACTTCTAATCTAATCTACTGGCATAGGCATATAAAGCAGAATTAATTCATAAACATATAATTAATTGATAAAAATCATAAAAGCCATAAACAAAGCCTTTTCAAAAGGTAATGAATGAGTAATCCAAGCAGACAGTGTGAAAGGCCCATTGCTGCTGTGGGGCCAGACTAATTTGACTATCCATACCCTAGGGTAGAGTTATTAAAGGATAAAAGCTTTGAACATTGTTGCAGAGTTCAATGAAAATAAAAACTTTTACTCAACATATAGAAGCTCTCAGAAATGCAAATGAAGTGTTAGAATGCATAAAGATGGCAAATAATTAAATATTATGGTTCTGTTTAACAAACTGCTTCTTTGCATGCAATTACTGCATCCTGGGCTGGTCTGAGAAAGGAGAACAGGAATAAAGCTCAGAGAAAGGAGCATGAGCAGAGACCTGCAAGGACAGTTTGCTGAAGGAGTAAAACAGGGAATTTGGAGTGGGGAATGGTTTGGGTAAGGGCTGTTTCTCTGGGGTTGGGTTGTGCATCTCTCTGCATTTTGCTCTGGTGGGGATGTGGGGAGGAAAACACTCGGATTGTTTCGTTTCCCCATCTTTGCGTTCCAGTTCTCGTGCCCTGAGCGCCATACAGAGCACACACTCCACAC
Organism: Corapipo altera; assembly: GCF_003945725.1. Classification (NCBI taxonomy): domain Eukaryota; kingdom Metazoa; phylum Chordata; class Aves; order Passeriformes; family Pipridae; genus Corapipo; species Corapipo altera. The sequence continues at coordinate 3,125,730 of NW_020884913.1, forward strand.
CACAGGTCACAACACCACGTCCTTTTAGTTCCCCTCCAACAGAAACACTTTCCCCAGCCTGAAACCCTGCTCCCACTTCCCAGCCATCCTTCCCGACGGCCGCCTGCCCTTCCGTGCTTGCCCAGCCCCAAGTGCTCATGCTTCCCTTCCAGGCCTCCCCGTGCCGGAGGTCACAGTTGACCATTGCAAGAACAATAAGGATTTTTAGGGGCATTATGACTGGGTTAGTAAAACACAGCTGCCCCTGAAAGTCCCTCATTTTTCTTGCTGCCGCTCAGTCCGTCCCCACGAGGGCAGGGTCTGGCAGGGTCCTTTCTCTCCAGCACGGCTGTGCTGTCTCACGCTGATGTGTCCAGGAATACCCGGGAATACCCCAGTCCCAGTGCCCAGGAACACCCCAGTCCCAGTGCCCAGGAACACCCCAGTCCCAGTGCCCAGCCCACACGGCAGCAGAAGGTGTGGAAGTGCTTTGTCATCCCTGTGGGCTCCTCCTCAGCGAAGGCTGTGCTGAGTTTCAGCGTCATGCCAGATGGCTCGTCTGTCACTCACTGGGAATGCCACCAAACAGAGGAATGCCACCAAACAGAGCCTGGCACAGCTATCTGCAGGCAGCCCTGGAATACCCAGCCACCAGGGCAAAAGGCAGGAATGCCTTGTCCTGCAGATACTCATGGTACTGGCTCTCAGGTGAGCACTGCTGCTTTGTCCAGGAGAAGTGGAGCCCCCAGGGCTGATGGACTCTGCACGTCCCACACTCCTGTGTCAAAACCCACGATCCTTGGGGCACTCAGAGCTCCCCAGGGCACTCAGAGCTGCTCAGCCACAGCACCCAAGTCATTGTGGAAGAGTTCACATCCATCTGCAGAAGCAGTTGCTTTTAATTAATTAATAAAGCTGGGATTTTAATGAGGGAATTACTACTGATTTCTCAACAACTTTCAGGTTAAGTAATATCTGAAAAAAATCTGTACATTTACAACTCAAAAGGTGCCAGGTATTTGGCTGGGAATTTTCAACCCTCATTCACAAGTCCTCCTGGAAATCCCAGCCCAGCCCAGCATGTCCTTCGAGCAAGGAGTAACATTTCCCTTTTATTGGATCTTTGAATTTCATGGCAGGGGACCCAACAGAAAGTACAGGCAGATTCCCACAATTCTGCTCTGTTGTTTCCCCATAAATTCTCTCTGTAGAGAGCTGGTGTGGGCCCCATCCCGTGGTGGGCTTGCAAGGATCCCTGCAAGCTGCTGCCCTTGAGAGGGGCTTTGTGACATGCCCGAGGGCTTTCAGGAGTTTCAGGGTGTTCAGGAGTTCAGAAAAGCTCTCAGGGCTTTTCTTCTCCCCCCCCCCCCCCCCTTGCAGTAAAAACATCACATCCCTCAGCAAGGGATCCTTTCCCCAGTTTCTGGTTACAGGCTGTGAAGAACAAAGTGGTTGAGTGTCTCTGAAATGCTGTGAGGTGAGATGTGAGTGGCAGCACAGGGATCTCTGGAGCAAAGCAGCATGTTTGGAGCTGTTCACATGTGCCATCCCCAGGGAACACACACACAGCTGGTGTGGCCACTCTGAGGCTTGGGGAGTCACACAGTACAGTACAACACAATACCAGTATCCTCACCCATCCCACAGGGGATGGTTTTCCACGGTAGCAGTCAACCTGGCATCCAAAAACCCCGGAAAGCCTCTCAGAACTGTACAAAGCCACACCTTGTTTTCATCTAGAATTTCTTCTAGGGCTTGCAAGTCAAGGGAAAACAAACCCTGTGCCCTGATTTGGTAATAAAACATGAGCCATGATTCGGATCCAAATATTATTTGCACCTTTGAAAAAGTTACAACAGCAGTATAATAATAATTTTTTTAAAAGCAGCAGCCCTCTGAATGCTAATGACATTGGTGTCCTAAATGAAGCATAAAGCCAGAGCCTGTGAGAAGCAGAGCATGAGTCAGAGCGTCAGCAGTCCCACACTGAAAGCAGCACTCACGGCTGCTTCATTCATTTAAGGAATCAATTCCTTTGTAATGAGCATCAAGTAGTTTTTAGGACTAAAATGAAAATGAGATGCATGCTGTTATTATTATTTTCAAAAGTTCTTTTTTTTTTTCTTGGATTGACAATAAACAAGTCTTTGTAGTTGGAAGGAGCCCCAGGCAAGGACCAGGTCCCTGCAGCACTGGCTGCTGTACCATCATGGAAGAAAATCTGAGGAGCCCCTGCCCTAGGGAGACCACAACCTCCCTGGCAGCCAGGACCCCACCAGGAGCAGGCTGAGCACAGCCAGGGCACGGAAAAGCTGGGGTTGTTGCAGATTGGTGCCTGGGCAGGCTGTCTCATCCACGATTTTATTTTACTTGCATTGGGTCACTGGCAGAACCCGGCGAGGATGGGTGTGTGCTGCTCTAGGGAACAGCCTTCGTGGAGGCTTTACATGTTCCCTCTTGGACTGCAAAGGCAGCACGAGGCTCTGTGCTACAAGGAGAGGGAATCCTGCCCAAGCTGCTCTCGGCTCCCTGCTGCCCCAGTTCCACTTCTAGATAAAGCACAACCAGATTCTGATCTTTAGAGCACACACATCTCTGGGTTACACTCGTCCTAACATGGTGATTTGGGCCTCTAGTATTTTTGGGGTGTTGGATCTGAACCTCAGAAAATGCGAGAGCAACACAAAACCAAAGCAAAGGTAGAAAATTACTGCAGTTTCTAGAATTCTTCCAGCTTTAGTCATGGAAGGGGATTGTTAGAAACGGACAAAGGGCTGTTTCCCTTAATTTTTTTAAGTGTGAATTTTGTCTTGACAGTTTCCTTTCAGAAACAAAAATTGAAAACAAATTGTCCCATGCACAAAACAAAGGGACAGATCCTCAGCTGGAATGGACTGGTATAACCAAGTGAATAACACCCACTCACAGGAGAGATTCTGGGCCTTTTAACAGCAGCTGCCGATCCTGCTCTGCCCGGACAAGAGCTTCAGCCCCTGGGTTACATGGCAGCAGTGCTGACTCCATGTAGCTTGGAGAAGATGAAGGGCTGCCTTCAGAGCAGCTGAAAACACAGCAGGCCTCCAAGGACTCCGGGACTGTACACTTCCCAAACCTGGAGCTGACTCCAGGTGCATGAGCCAGCGGACACAACAGCGAGAAAACAACCATAGCAGCGTGGCCCTGAAACTAAAGAGCTGCTCTGGAGAAATGCTGGCAGAGCAGCCTTCCAGAAACCATGACCCGTGGGGTTTGCTTTCTGAAACGAGGCACGGCTCAGGTTTTTCTCTCAAAACCAAGGCTGATCACCATCTTGAAAATTACATGGAAAGTCCCCAAGAAAATATTAACTGTGCAGCACAGAACAAATGCACGGTGAACTGGGATCCTTCCCAGCCAGTCCTGCTCCCAGGAGAGACTGTGGCACAGCCCAAGTGCGCCCTGTGCTTGGGGAATGCTGTCAGCCATGAACCAGTTACTCAGAGCAGCAGCTCCTGGCTTTGGGTTGTGTCAGCATGAACGGTGACCCTCGCTGGGCTGTTCCTGTGCAGGCCCAGGCAGCTCCAGAGGTGCTGAGAGCTGGGTTCATTCATCTCCCTCACCCAGAAGAAAAGAAAAATACACACATTAGGAAAATTTGGGAAGTGTCTCCCTTTGCCAAGGAACAGAAAACATCCCCATTGATGCTGTCTCCAGCAGCGAGAGCTGCCCAGCTGAGATTCCCATCCACATGGATCCAGCACAGTCCCCTGGGAGAGCCAGTGCACAGGGGGTGCCCTGCCTGGGACCCCAAAGTGAAGGAACCTGAGCACTGATGGAAGAGCACCCATTCTCCAGGGCTGTCAAGGGGTGGGTTTGGCCACGTGCATTTGACATTTCCTCTTTCTTTGCAATCCTCAGTTTGGAGTGTCACTTTTTTCTCCCACTCCCAACATCAGCAGAGGAGCTGGGAAGCCAGAGTTATTTTTAGGAGATGGTACATTTAGGCCCTGTTAATCTTGACTGGGTCCCTTTGAAAATGGCAAGGTTGGATAATCAAACACATTACACAGACTTTCCATGGAGCTGCTCTGCAAACCAGCCTCCCACTGTTCAGATACTCAGGAGTCAATAGTTCCAAGAGGAGCTGTTTGATGCTGCCCTGGTTTGGCTCACTGTGGTGACCTCACCAGCATTTATACACAGAGCCTTGAAGAACAAGCAAATTAAAGCAGCTGACTTAAAGTATATAAAATAAAACACTTAGTCATCAACAAGTCTTCTAGAGGCTGCCACATTACCCTGGTCCTGAGTGGCAAGTGACCATAACCTGGCTCAGGCTGGCAAAGAAGAGGGTGGCAGTGCTGCCTGGTCAGATCGCCTGCATGTGGGCAAAACACACCCAGAGCAACTCAGAAGGGATCTTGCTGGTGTGATGACTAACATACTAAACTGGCTGGCACCAGGATGGGGACAGGAAGGGGAGAACATGCCAGGGGAGGAGCTGTGGCTGGAAGAGGCTTCGTGGCTCCTAGAAAATTAACCAGGGCACGGCCAACCAGCCTGGCCACCGCTGTCCTATTAAAGTCTCAGGCACCAAAAGAAGGGGGAGGGCACATCCAAACAGCCTGTTGATACTGATCCCTCACTCATGCTGTCAGACCATGTCCAGGACTGGCTGGAGGAGTCCCAGGCCACGGTTGTACCCAGGACCACGCTCAGCACACGGCCCTCAGTGCTGGGCTGGCTGGTGCAGCTGTGAGCCAAGGCTCTGGCACAGGGCACAGCAGTGCTGGAGAACCCCACGCAGGCTGGAAGGTGGAGGGATGGCAAGCAGCAGTGCACAGATCCCTGCTGGCTCCCAGAGGAGTGTGTTACCACAGAGCTGTGCCTGGACTGATCACTGACAGGAAAACAGCCACGCTGCTGGCCCTGACCTGCCAGCACTGCCGTTAGTTCTGAGCCTGCCTAGGCTCTGACCAGCAAGGTAAGAGAGAAGCTACCAGAGCAAAGGGGCTGCCTGGCTTGGACTCTGCTGGAACACAGTCTGGTCTGGACAGCATTAAGGGAAGCAAAAAGTTATAGGAGAGCAGCAGGAAATTACTGAGCGAAAGGGTTTTTTAAATCATTTCTCTTCAAACAAAACTAAGGCATTACCATGAGGTAAAGGGCCACACCTTGCTACTTACACAGCTCTGCTGACAAGACCAGCTTTTCCGTAGTTATTCAAATCTAATGAGTTCTGGGTGCCTAACTCACTCTTTTAAGCTCATTTTCGAACTCCAGCCAAAAATCACTTTCTGATTCACCACTTTCTCAGGCACACCAGTACTCAGAGACTGCCTGCAGGCTGGTACTGTGCTGTACAAAGTACACAAGCACAAGTTTAATTACTCCGTGGACCAGGGATGTGATTAATCGTTTGCTTTAAGTTAAGCATGTGCTTAAGCATGCTGCTGACCTGGAGCTTTAAGTGGATCTGTCAGGTGTTCTAGTGCTCTCCATTTTCCAGTTCTTTGAGGCCCAGTAAGTGGAAAGAATATAAGAATATTCTTATGGTCACACGCTCTAAAGAATTCACCCCAAGTCCAGTTTCTGACTTTTTAAAGTCAGAAACTTTGGACTTATTTTGCCCATGTTTACACCAATATTGATTATGGGCATTACAATAGTAAGTATATGCTCAGAATGTACTGGCATTAAACCAGGAGCTAATTATTGTCATTTACAAGCTTTTAAAAAGCATCAGGCTTAGATTTTACTTCAGGTAAGAACTTAGAGTAATTTCATTTGCACACTTTGTGGATTCGTCCCCTTATGTCTGAGCAGTGTACAAAGTCCTAAAACAATTATGAAGCATATAATTAAAACTATTGCCCCTGCTAGTAGTGGACTCATCGCATGGAAGAACTCAAGCATGAAATGTGCATCAGCTATGGGTGGTCACGTAAATTCACATTTCATTACCCCCAGCGTACACGATCCTGGGGATTTTTGTCACTGCGCTTTTCCACCTTTCCAGCAAAGGCTTACTCCCAGTTCATAAAAATTTAGGAAGGTCAAATTGCATCCATTCCCCTGGGAGGAGCAAGCAGAGGAGACTGGGACCTGAAAGCTTCATTTTTTTAAATTTTTTTTTTTTTTTTTTAAGGAACAACTGCCCCTTTTATGCCTCAGGAAATCCCCGCTCAGGGAGCCGGGATGGAGTGGACAGGGCGGCTTCTCGAGGCAGGCGTGTGACCCCCGTGCAGTGCCAGCATCCCCACGGCAGCAGCACCCACCCCGAGTGCCCCAGTAACACTGACATGTAACATGAACGAGCCAAGAGGCTTCAAACCGGAGCAAAGCGTGAGCAAATCGATTTTCAACAACCGAGGGAGAGCACAGAGGGTTTGGTTACAAGCAAGGAGGCACGTGCCTCTGGAGGAGCCTTCTTGGAGGAAGAAAACAGATACAATAATTGATAAACATTTTGGCTGCTCCTCCTAAATAATCCTGTCACATGCTCTTCCTTGCCAGTACATTCATGAAAAGTGCCTATTTTGGATACTGGGGCACAACAGAGAAGAGACAGAACCCCACAGTTCCCTGAGAGGTACACTCACTCTTCTCGCAGCACTAGTATGGTGACCTCAAGCTTTTAAACTATATTGCTCTCTGCTTAAGATGTTGGTCTTTTGTTGGAAGTTTACAGCTTTTTTTGATAGAAAACGCAGTAAAATCCTCCACAGAAAATGAAGTTTACATTACTAGGGAACCCAGCCTTAGTGCTGCAGGTGGGGGAGAATTTACACGACTTTTTCTCTCCTTTCAGCATTACTTCTCACTGGTAACTCTGAAATGTTTTTCTAAAGGGACCAGATTGCCAGGTACAGGTTCAATAACCACTGGAAATGCCCACTGGGTTTGGGTCCAACTCTATATATCCAGAAGCTCTTTACAGCTCATTTGCTGAATGTAATTAATTGAACTAGGCAGGATTTGGCAACATGATGCTGAACTAATGCCCTTAAAATTGCTGATAGTTTAGAGCCATAAGAACAGATTAGAGAAACCCAGTAAACCCAATTGACTTGCCATAGAGATTGAAAGAAAGGCACAGCAACGTTCAGAAATGCTGAATGCTGCAGGAACACCCTGGTGCTGGTGCCTGTGGGTGCTCAGGGCCCGACCACCAGTGACCTGTTACAGGAGCAGCTTCTCACCTGCAAGTTTTACACCTCTCACACCAAAGCCATCAAGCAAATCTAAGAGTTAAGTGAAATCTGGACAGTTAACTGAAAGGGTTAAGTGAAATATTAAGCATCTGTGACTCAAAGCTGATTGTCCAAGCTTCCTGGTTAGCGGCATAAGAGCTGTACCTGGAGGGTGCTGTCTCCCATCCTCAGGTGTAAACTCACCCAGTGAGACACCCTGACCCTGGAGCCACCTCCCCTTTCCTTCTGCCTTGAAAGAAAATCCAGACCAAGGACCCACTTTTTAGACTGATGAAGTTAACCAAACTCCATCTTAGGTGAATTAGGAATCATTTTGCCAGATACTTCTAATGAGACACTTCAATGAGAATGAGATGTTGTCAGTTAATGCTCTACCAGTGCCCAGATTTATGATTGCTGTTCAATACTGCAAGGGGTACACAAGAAATGCTTGGGAAAAGGGGAAATTCTATCCCTCTGAAAATACTATTAACAAACAAGAGGTTTCTGGCTGTCAGGTAGTAGCTCAGCAGCGCTGCTTACATTCAAAGCCATGCCTGGAATAGTCAAGTTGTAGCAAATTTCATTAAAGGAAAATCTTTAGTTGCTGTGGAAATCATTCTGGTGGGAGATTATGTCTGCAGGCTGTATTGGGGTGTACTGCATTTCTTTCACCTGCACTGAAGTGTTCCCTTCAGGGTGTGGATTGACTCAAGGGGGAAAGGAGAGACGAAAGGAAGAGCTCAGTCACCACATCGATCCCATCATCTCCTGTGCACTCACAGGCCACAGGCAAGAGAGGCACGGGGAGGATGAGATCCTGGCCATGGAGCTGGGTCTCTACAGAAATCCTGCTTTACATGTATTTTTAAGCACCTAAACCCTGCTAGCTCCCTGCAAACAACTAACCATAATTTGGCATTACTGTAACACTGATAGCTGGCTAATTAAAAAAATGTTTCCACTTGGAAAACAAAGTTATAAAAGGTTTGAAAGCAACAATTTCCAAACAGTTACGAACATACTGCTATGAAATGACAAAGTGCTCATGGCTGTTTGTCTGAAAACATTACTGGTCACCAAAATTAGAGCACAGGACAAATCCTGGGCTGGTGCAGATCAAGAGATCTCCACTGGCTTACAGGAGATGTTTTATTTAGCACTGGGCACACCTGCTGTTTCTTTGGAGAGCTGTAAATTCATTCTGTGATGTAGGTAATCTACAAGCCCAAATTATGTATTTTAAGATTAAACTCCTATCAAATGTTTTGAAATTAAACTACAGTTTGTGTTCTTTTTGAAGGCAATAGTACCTTAAAAGTATAAAGACATCCAAAACTTTATGTAACTAGTATTACATAACGCCTTAGACTGGCTCATAAGCATTTTCCTTACTCTGGATTTATTACATTTTTATTTGGGGCATGTGAAACAACTTGCTGTACAAGTGCATTTATTCACATGGGGCTGGGCTGGGGGGGAAGAGTTCATTCTGGTGGGAACTCGAAGGAGAGAAACTTATTGCTATATTTGCAAACACTGTCAGAAAAAATGTTGGTTCGTTGTGTCTCACTGCCCTTGATGACCATTGATACAGCAATTAAATTAAGTCCTGGAAGGGGGCTGGAGATAGTACTAGTTTTAAAGGCTGAGTGCTCACCCCTCCAACTGCCTATAGCATTAATGCCATAAATACGTGTGAATGTTCTCATTCAGGCTGTAATTTATTCCCCAAAGAGATGCAAAACTAGCTCAAATACGCTGCAAGAGAACCAGACTCTTCCAATGAAGAGAGTGCAGTATGTGAATCCTGGAGCTAAATTTAGGCTGGGACTTGGAGTAATTCTGATCTCAGAGTAGCACTCGGAGGTGCAGCTACAAACACTGTGCAATGATTCAGTGAAGTGCTGCTCCTCTGTTACAATCTATTGTGGATGACATTTTGGGAGCTCTCTGCCGACTCAGATTTAAGAAATTCAGCTTATGTTACTCAGTTGAATTTCATTGTTCAGTGAAATAGTTTAGAAAAAAAACCCCTTCATTTAAGTAGTTTTTAAAATGTGGATTCAAACTGGTTCTGGGATGTGTAAAACAGCAGACATTCTTAGTATATTGAAAGCTTTATGTAAAACACTGTTAAATGTACTGCTGAATAATCCACAACATGGGTACTGTAAATATCTGATTATGTTTTTTCACAAATTACATTATTTGTTTGGTTTTATGGTCCAAGGAAAATTAAAATGGGCAAGCTTGTTTGTGATTGAGCACCTTTCTGTTCCTGGTTCTGTACAACTGTTATATTTGCATGGGAATGTTTTCCTCCTCTAGAAATATTTCCTTCAAAATGAACAGATAAAGTCACAATTATACAAAATATCTCTGTAGTCAAAGCAGATTTTGTAATAAAAAATAGCTTTAAATGCAACTAAGACTTCAAGTCTGCTTTTATGGTATCCTTCAGGTGTAAAATACACCCGTAACGCCAGAATTGAGGAAACTTTTATCTTTCATAAAAAATCAAAACTGCATTTACAGTTTTAAATCAAGCATATTTTAACTGATCTACATTTAAATTCTTCTTTATGAAACAATCTCGCTTTTCATACAGGATTTTTCATGCATATTCTGGCTCCAAAGCTCAAAATCAGTTTGCCACAACTTGTTTCCCTGGAATTCATCAAAAGACTAAAAATCCAAGTGCCAAGGAGCCGAATTCCCAGCCACGGCGCAAACTGTCCGACCAATCCCCACAGCCTGGAAAGTCCCAGTTCTCAGAATAAGCTGATGCTTTAAACAAGAGATCATAATCAAAATCATGGTTCCTGACAAAGTCTCAATATTTCACCCTATAAATTCCTAATTCGTTTTCCAGCATTCGCAGGTTCCTGCTGGCTCCACCCTCTCAAATATCAGCAATTGCTGCTGCTCCTAAAGAAAATTCCACTTTGGAGAAACGTGATATTATTCCAGATGTTTTGGTATATGGCAGTTCAGTCTAACCCAACCTGATCATGGCTCTGTAATGCAGCTGAGCCTTGAACAGCTTCTGGAATTTATTCCTTAAACTACTGCACTTGCATTTTTAAATTTAACCCTACTGACAGTCATGCAACCAAACGCCCCGTTCTTCGTAACAACAGAGCCACTCCTAAAGAGGGTTTTTCCAAAAACATAAAACCATGACTAATTTTAGCAGGCCTTTGGGCCACTGTAGATCAGTTCCTACAGGCTGCTGATTGAATTAAAGTGGTTTAAATTGTGTTCCTCGCCATATTTTAAAAGAGATTTTGCTGAATGAAATCTGCTTCCAAAGTTTATAGTTTGAGGAAATTCCATACTTGGAACAGGGAAAAAAAAAATGGAGAAAAAGTAAAGTGCATTTATAGAGATTCAAAACAGCTGTAAGAACTGGAATGTCACTATTTCATTTCATCAGATTTCACCAGGAAAAGGATGGGAAGAGCCCCTGTCCTGCCTCCAGCCATCCGGGACTGACCCCTTCACCAGACTGGACAGTTCAGGGTAACATTTGCTCCTCAAAACCAGTGTGCATTCCTCATTCCTCCATGGTCTGTCATCCACACCACAACTGTCCAGTAACTGCCAGAGCAAGGCTCCAAAGCCTTGGTCAGATGGGACATTTTGTAATTAAAATAATAATAACGAATGACAACATTAGCAGGCACGATCTAGGAGTCAAGACTACAGTCCTGGACCTATAAATGGTGTCACTAACAAACCTGTATTGGGAAAATCCTGAAATCCTGCATGCTGCCATGGAGTGTGGGCACGTCATCCACCCACGTGGGTGTCCAGGACACCGGGAAGCACTTTCTGCCAAAGGACAGGAAGAACAAAGGCCTGTTGCCTGCTGCCACACAAGGGAAAAACCAACAGCCCTAAGCCCCCTAAACTGATAGGCTAAACCGAGATCCAAATAAAATTCAAGAAGTCTATCCCAAATCAAATCTACCAAGCAATGCCTTGGAAATATTTTGATTATTCAGTGCTAAAGAAATATGCCATGAATCCATACCCCACCAGTTATGCAGGGAAGAGGAAGCTGTCCCTGGACCAGCATCACCCTGGCTCATTTCCTTCAGTCTGCAGCCACATGATTTCTTTTCCACACCACTGCTGGCTCGCACCAAAGCCCATGGGAATGCACAGGCTGGTGGTGGGATCTGAAAGGCCCATTCTGCCCTCAGCAAGGAAGGGTTTCCCAGTGCCAGTGTCGGACACTCCCCTCTTTGGGATCGGAGCAGTCGAGATCCTCCTGGTAGGATCACCACGTGCACCCTCTCCCTGCTCACTCCAGAGCAGCCAAACCCAAGCAGAAACCTCTCTCCCAAGCAAAGATCACACCAGCAAAGGGGACAGTGCTGTGCCTTGGGGAAGCCACACAGATCCACCAATCTTCATTTGTCAGGGATGGCACTCAGACTGTGGGAAGGAGCCAAAGCCTCAGAGGTGCGTCCCTGCCTGTGGACCAGCACCAGCCACCCTGCAGCCTCTTCTAGGCTCTCCTACCCTCCTCCTCTCCCCTCCGGGACCTGTCCCTTTTGGGTCCTCAGGAAGGGAAATGATGAAACCAGCACAAGCTGAAAAGATTTTCTCAAGTGACCCAGCAGTAGGAAGGGAGAAGCACATTCCCTTCCACGTCTGGTTTGCTTCTGTGTGCTGGAGAGCTGGCACAGAGCACAGCCCGGGCTTGGGGTTTGCCATCTGCAGATGGAGCCAAGAGCAGAGGGGAAAGTGTCTGCAGCTGGGAGTTCACTCACTGCCTCGCTCCTCTGAGAGTTTGTCCTTACTAAGGGTGCAAGGCTCTAACACAAGCGTGTCCAGGCTGCTGTGAAAGGTCTGTACTGGACAACAGAGCCAATACCAGGCCTGGTCTGACTCTATCCTGCCCCTGTTTACGTGTATTTGTAACCCAGACACCGCAGACTTGCTCTGCTCTGTGCCCTCCTGCAACTTAAAATACAGCCCTGGCTCGAAGGTCTCTATTTGCAAACATAGAGGAACAGCGGTTCTTAAATTGCAGGCAAACATTTGACTTCACTCAGGGCAATTCAAAGAATAAACTGCACGAACCCCACCCTTCTGCCTAGATAGTTTTCTTTCAGGCCTTATCACAGATAAAATATGGCCCTTTTTTTTTTGTTGTTGAAGGAATAGAACCTGCCAAATATTTACCAACTCTTTCAGAAGGCTGAAAATGTCACTCCTACAGTGTAATAAACTTCCCCGGAAAGGCCCTGATAAATAGAAAGCCTTGCTGTACTGCCCAGAACTAGTTTAGTGTGGCCCAAGTATTGCCAAGTCTGACTGACAAAGAAAGCATATTTGTACACACAGAAAGATTAGCAAGAGAGGCATAAAGTTTAGAAGTGAAAATAAAACAAAGCCCCATTATTAACCAGGGAGGGGGGGAATAATTGAATCTGCATCCCAGAGAGCACAGGACATTGTGAAAGCCTCAGAGCTAAAACAATAATTTAAGAGCTTGTCCACAACTTGCAGCAGAAGCTTGAACCATCTTCTTTAGCATTTGGAAAGTGCTAAACCATGGGCTACCCCCAGCCCAGCCTTCAGAGCAATATTATTTAAAAATAAAATATTTTTACTTTGTAATTTGACCCACAAAAAGCCATTTGGGGCATGAGGGAATGTTCCCTTCCAGCCTGAACTTTAATTCAGAGAGAATGTTTAAACTCCACAGTGTAAAACAGATGCTGAGAAATGCATCTGCATTGTACTGTATGTTCTTTGGGGCACAGACAGAAGTTGGAAAGTGCCTGTCAATGCAGTGTGTGCAGCTACGATCTAAATAATCCTAATAATGTAGCTGAACGGAGAAAAAAATCCACATTCCTCATATCAGCCAGTCTGTCAACAGAGTTCTAGCAGCTATAGACAACTACATCCACACTAGTGCAAACAGATGAATGTTGCTTAAAAAAATGTGTCCTTTCACCTTGGCAAATGCCATCTTAAAAAAAAAAATATCTAAAAGTGACTAAGGAGTTGGAAGCTCAAAAGTACACATTTAACAAGTCCTGCTGACCATAAAATGCTGAGCACTCCCTCCCTCCAGAAGCCAGGCTTCCACTGACTCTTGACTGATGCACTCAAATGAACAGACAGTAACTCAAGCTATGCTACACAGTGCTCCAGAATAGGTTTCAGGGGAACAAAACTTGCCAGAGTTACTTAAAGGCAGGAAGAAATGAAATTGTTTCTGGGGGAAAAAAAAAAAAAATCCAGATTATGTTAAACCTGACAAAAGCTAAAGCACAGCACAGTTAAGAAACTCTCCTATGAAAGGGAAAACTTGGGTTTAGCCCACCAGCTAATCCAGGAGCCTGACCAGCAACACAACCAACCTCCACAAATCGCTGCTTGCCAGTGATACCTAAGAAGTTGCACAAGAAGCTGGAAGGAGCACGCCAAGGAGGCAGAGGAATCTGCTCCCCGGCCCCCCCCGTTCACACCATCGGGTTTTAATGTTAATGATACGGCCCCGCGTGCCTGAAGTATTTTTACACTATGCTCGTCTTCTTGTAGCTCCGACTCGTTCCAGGGCGGATGATTAGAATCAGATTTCTGTGATTTCACTGCAGATTAATTTCGTTGAGAGCTACAGACCTGCAGGGAGAAGAGGGCTGCAAACAGGCCAGCGGAGCGGGTTTTAACGGGTTCTCTCCCAAAAGAGTAACAGTATCTTTGCCTTTACTCCTTAACTTTCACGTACTTTTCCTTTTTCTGGCCACTGGACCGAGTTCTTTGGGAAAACGGGCATATGGGGAAAAGAAATGTGCAAGAAGTTTTCCTTGACATTTTGATTTCAAAGAAAGCTCCCAACCAGTACTTTATGAACAGGTTTATGAAGAGAACAGGCCCAAGTAAGCCCTGACTGTGCCCACTGTCCTTCAAATCAAACAGACACCTGAGGGACTGAAAACGGGAAACAATTCTGATCTGTCAAGGTCTGTATGTCCTGATGTGTGTCAGAGCAACAGCTATTAATACACGTCAGCATGCTGCACACAAATGTTGGGATACAGGGGGCTGGAGAAGAAAAAAGTAGGTAGAGGTCTATAATAGTATTTGTGGTTTTTTCCTAATTGTAAAACAGTAAATATTGTTATTTTTATGGGCAATTGCAACAGAAAATTGCACTGAGAAGGTGGTTTGTTTGCAAAAATTTAATGGGAACAGAGTCTAAAAGCTGTGATTCTATGATATGCAGTCTGCATATACACCTACAGAATGTAGACTCAAACATCAGAGGGAAAGTGAAATTCTAAGTGGCTCAAAAAAAAACCACACAGGAAGATTTTAATTTTCCATTTGCTTTTATAGACCTTAGCCATGAGAATAGTGTTGCCACTTGGCCTTTTTCCTTACTGGAGGTCAATATCATTGACTTTACAAGAGAGGAGTAAAAACATCGTTACGTAAATCAAAAAAATTATGAGGACTCTCAAAATAATTCTAAGAAGTTAAAATGCAATGTAACATAACACAGAAGGGCACAGAAGTTATAAATACGACGCTATACAAGCCAAGAGTAATATACACACCCGGAGTTGTATATACACCGTGCCCAAAGAAGGAGCACAAACCGGTGTCTGCAGACGCGTGGTGTGCCGAATCCAAATCCGACAAAAAAAAGGGAACATCGGAAGGGTGGGGGGTGAAAACGCTTAGGTGAGTAAGAGGAGAATTCCCGGGAGCCCGACCACTCCGAATGGATGTGACTAGATTTGTTAAAAAAAAAAAAAAAAAAAAAAAAAAAAAAAAAAAGGAAAGGAAAAAGAAAACAGATGTGTTTTCTGAAAGTGAAAGCGGAGGGAAGGATGCACATGGTCCTGCCGGAGCGAAACCCGGCGCTCGCTCCCCGCCGAGGCAGGGCCGGGCACAGCGTCCTGCGAGCCGGGGCCGGGCCGCCGTGGGGACGGGCCACCAGCACCGGCGGGACGCGCACGGTGCAGGCCCTTTCGGAGGTGGAAGGAAACAAAATACACTTACGGTTCGCGGAGAACCAGCTCCGTCCTCTGCCCGCGGCGAGCAGGGGCACCCGCCGGCCCCAGCGCCGGGGGAGCCGCGGTCCCCGAAAGCCGCCGGAGCAGCGCCCCGAGCAGCGCCCGCGGAGCCCCCGGGCCGGGCCGGACCCGCTCCCGCACAGCCCCC
>NW_020884913.1:3144079-3154069 GCF_003945725.1 Corapipo altera
GCCCTGCCCGCCGGCCCGGCCCGGCGCTGTGTCCCGAGCGGAGCCGCGGCCCCGCCGCCCCGGCCGCGCCCGCCCTTCCCTGCGCCGCCTCCTCCCGCCGGGGCAGCCCCGGCTCCCACCGAGGGCAGGGCGCGCCCCCTGCCGGCCGCGGAGCGGCACCGGGGGAACGAACCCGGGGGACCAGCCCGGGGGACCAGCCCGGGGTCAGCCGGGGGGACACCCCCGATACGCACCTCTCCCTGCATGCACCGAGTGCAGGCAGCTCCCTGCGCTGCTCCTGCGCTGCTCCCTGCACTCATCCCTTCACTGATCCCTGCACTGCACCTGCATCTCTCTCTCCACTGCTCCTGCACTGCTCCTTGCACATCTCCCCGCGTGTCTCTCTGCACTGCTCCCCACACATCTCCCTGCACTGCTCTCCATCCATCCACCCTTCCACTGCACACCTCGAAGCGGCCACAAAGACACCTTGTCCATACCACAGGGGTGTCACAGGACCTCCTGTTCTACCTCCTGCGTCCTGCATCTCTTCATCTACATCTCCAGTAAGGCTGTGTGAGCACACCTGTACGACCACGAACACCTGGACACAATGCACAGCTATACCATGCATACATAGATGGTACAGTTTTTTAAAGCACACTCAGTTATAAACATGTTTTAGGAAGATGCCATGAGGCCCTAAAAAGTTTTTCGCTTGTTTTGGGAAGACTTCACTGATGCATGAGGTAACTGTGTGCTCATGCATGATATAACAGCACACTCATGCATGAGGTAGCTGTGCACCCATGCACAGTATAATTGTGTGTTCATGCATTACGCAATTGTGAGCTCATGCATGATGTAATTGTGTGCTCATGTGTGAAAAAAATCAAAGCTAGCAGCCAGAGGCCTTATCTTTTAAACCCTTGGGTTCAGCAGGACACAAATGCACATCTCTGCCATCTACACCAAAGTTTTTGCCTGTCTGTGCCAAAGCCACACAAGGCAGCCCCGTGTATGGGGGTCCACTGTGTGCTCAGCATTGTCACAGATGTGGCAAGTGACTCTACCTGCCTTGGGTGGATGGAATGCCAGAGAGGGAACTTGAACTGATCTGTCATGTAACTGCTCTCGATCAACACTGTGAAGCCATCCTCTACACAGAAGAACGTGTTCCTTGGCTGGAAGCCTGATGAGTATTTAGAGCCAAGGAACATGTTGTTTAAAACTGGTAGTAGAATGCAAAGTGAATCATACACCATGGGCAAAAAGGTTTGAAAGAGGGACAAAGCTGTATAAGCCTTTTGAAAATAATGACATACTGGCAGAAGGTACAGAAATGAAGAATTCCTTGAACCATCTGGAACAGTTCTGCAGTGATGATGCCCAGCGAGTACTGGTAGAAATTAAGACTTCCCAGAAAGGTATAAAAGACTAACTTTTTCTCTGGTGAAGGAAATGGATGCTGTTGAAATCATTTGAGTTGAACAAGAAAAGGCCTAAAATTTTAGAAATTAAGAGACTGTTACTCTTACAGACACTGCAAGTTACATCTGCCAGCCTCTTACTCTCCTTTTCCTTTTTTTAAAAAAAACCTGTTCTTGCTCTTTGGCTCTATCAAATAGCTGCTTGTAACACCACAGACCAATTCTGAGCAGAACAACCTCACAGCGAATAATGTACCTACGTGCATGGAAGGAAGAGAACGAGCCAGGGAGTGGAGAATTTTCATCCTAATGAAGCTCATGGCACAGGGCTTCGCTGATGTCCCGACCAACTGTTTAATTCACTATTTTCAGCGGCCTCAAACATGTTGCCTCTTGTCTTCACCTTGCCCCCACTGGCAGTGATGTGAAGCGCCCTGTAATTTCCATGGGAGCAGAGCAAGACATTCACACAACATTTTCGCCCAGCGGGAGCTCCTGTGCAGGGAGCCTGATCCCATGGGATGTGCTCAGCTGCTGGCAGCCCGCTCCCACTTCCACTGGCAGCCCTTTCGTGGTAACTGGATAAGGCATATTCCAGGCAAGTCTTCCCTTGGCAGGAGGCACTTCCGTACCTGAGAAGGTCAGGTCTTAGGACTTCATCTCCTCTCACAAATACCTGCTGGCTGCTCTCCATGGTGTGCAGAATCCATGTGCTGGGAATGCATGACTACAGCCCCTGTCTGGATGGGAGCTGGGAAGAGGATTAGCTCTGCATACAGTTCAGATGTAATCACAAGCGTATCAAGTTGTAAAGCATCACAACTTACACAATTCTAAAAATAAACATAACCAGTTTGTTTCAAGCTGTTTGGCAGCCAAAAGGCTAATATATTAATAACATTTGACCAACAATAGCCCGGAACAATAACTATGGAACAACAGATTCTATCACTTCTGAAAATAGCCCTCTTTGGAAAAAAGAAAACATTTTTACAAGAGCCATGAACCAGCTTCTTCATAGGTCTCCACAAAGGTTTCACAAAGGGGAAGCCTGGTGTGAAACCTCCAAAGTTAGGAGGGACCTCCTGTGGGTGGGAGGCTGGCCTGCTGCTGAGTGGGACACAGAGCCTGTGGACACTGTTTAGTCTAGTTGAAGGCATGCATTACTCTGAGCTTCTCTCTCTCAATCCTGCCTATGCTCATGCAATACCTTTCTCTGCAAGTAGATCCATTGATTTATTGACTTTCCAGCGTGTGGCACCGAGCAGTATGTAAGCAAGGGTGGCTTGTAGCCAACAGCTTGGTATTTCGGCATCAGACCTTGTTGACAAAGCGACTGGATTGTCAGAGAAGTTAAACTGGAACACAATGTAGTGATAGAAACAGCTGAAATCCACTGATGGCACAGGATGAAATTCCCTCATCTTCACCTGAAAATATGAATCCATGCCAGAGACCTGGAGTGAGATCTGAATCAGAACAATAGGAATATCAAGTTTGTGATTAAAAGGTCTGAAATGTGCAAATAGGATGTACTGCAAAGAGCTGGCCTGACCCCATGTATCTCTGTGGGAACAGCCAAGTTCATTAAGGATTTATAGAACTGCAGTCCCCACTCTGAGACATTTACTAGAACATGGTTGTTCACCTCAGAGCACCCACATAACACCAGTGAGCTCCTGCCTCCTGTCACTGCTCAGACATGCACTGGTTCTCTGCTCCCTGGCCAAGGCTCTGCCTGTCCAAAGAAACTCTGGCAAACTGTCAGTACAAGAGGAATGCCCTACCAAAAATTGGGCCTTCGTACTTAAAGCATGTGTGCTTGTGTGTATATGGGGGAGAGGAGAAAATCACAGGACTAACGAGCTGTGATTAAGCTCAGAAATAATGGTTTCCTGTTCAAACACAGAGCTATGTCTCTTCTTAGTACAACTACCTCATCCCCAATTGTGTCTATTAAAGACAATTACTGGGGGAGACAGATATGTGTAACCAGATGTGGAAACAATGGTCATGTTATGCACAGTGCCATATGCAGTTTAAATTCTTTGGGCCTGAACAAGTTGCACATAAAAAAATTGTGCGTGTGTGTGTGTGTGTGTGTGTGTGTGTGTTTGTGCACTGTGGAGCAGCTGTCAATGGGGAAATCCCCTTAGCCCACTTTAATCCTATGTTCCACAATCCCCAGGGATTAAACAAATGCACTAACATTATTCACTGTAATGCTCCCTCCCTGGGGGGCTTCAGTCCATGAAATCCACTCCAGCATTTGCAAGTTCCAGTTGTGAAATAGGCTGTGCACATTCTATATTTGGTAGCTCACAAGTACTCTTTCAGTGATGAAAGGACAGGAGTCAGGAATTCAGCTCAAGCCAAGTCTCACAGGGAGCAGGCTCGGGCTTGGAGCTCATTTCTCACCGTGCACGGGCACCAAGGCATTGCAGTGACTGCTGAGAGGGGACAGCGATCACAGGACTGTACAAGATGCTTTCTTAAAATTAAAGATGCTGCCCCAGTGTTAGTCCTCCCCTATACACACCAGGAGTATGAAATGAGGTATTAAACCCAGCTACACCAGCAGAGCCTCACATGACTCCTGCTTTCCTTTTCCTATGATGAAATACACGTTTGAACTTGGCTACAATCCCTGTGAAATTAGTGACAAGGATTCCATCGATCCAGATGCACAATCCTCACAATTCCAACAAGGTTATGACAGTGCAAGCTGTACAATGCCATCAAATTCTTATGACCCTCTGAGTTCAATTGATGGCCACAGTGCCCAGCTATAACATAAAGAAATCTCAGGCTGGGGCTCCCAAGGACCCTCTGACACACTTGCAAGGCTGACTGATTGCTCCATCTCTTGCTTAAGCTCCCTGTCCAAGTTTATTACAGCTTCTTTGAAGACAGTAAACACTACATTCTATATTAGGCTGTCCTTGCCTTGAATTCATATACAGTTTAAATTCTTTAACTTGGGTGATTGTACCAACTCAGCACTAGTTTGAATCACCGCTGCCACAAATGAGATGTCAAGGCACAGTCCCAGGGAGCACCCCCTGAGGCAGCCACTGCTGGTGGTACAGGGGCAGGTTTGGCCCCAGGCCTTTCAGTACAAACTTTAGAGGCAAAGGAGTTTCATGGAATGGCTGAGGCTGGACCTTTGGAAGTCATCTGGACCCTTCTCAAGCAGGGTCACCTAAAGAAGGCTGCCCAGGACTGTGTCTGAGTGGCTTTTTAGTATCTCCAGGGATGGAGACTCCACAACCTGTTCCAGTCTCTAGTCACCCTCACTCAGAAAACTGTTTTCTGATGTTCAGATGGAACCTCTTGTGCTTCAGGATGTGCCCTTTGCCTCTTGTCCTGTTTGTTACTGATGCTTTTCGCACTGAGGTGATATCTCAGGCTGGACTCTGAAGCCTGGCTCTGTCATTGTAATCACCAGGCCCATGGAGCTGTGTTGTGCAGAATGCCAAGGCCACTCCTCTCCATGATATAAAATCCACAGAGTTGTTCAGGTGGGAAAAGACCTTTAAGTCCAACCATTAAGTCCAACCAGCACTGCTAAGTCCATCACTAAGCCATGTCCCTATGCAGCACATCCTTTAAATCTCTCCAGGGAGGGTGACTCAACCACTTCCCTGTGCAGCCCATTCCAAGGCTTGGCATCCTTTTGGTGAAGAAATTTTTCCAAATACCCAATCTAAACCCTCCCTGGTGGAACTTGAGGCCATTTCCTCTTGTCCTATTTCTATATTAATCCAACACCTGACTCTGCTCCCATGGCACTGCATTTACAAACATATAATTTCATCAAGAGAATTTTTTCCAATAGAAATTTTTTCCAATTTACAGCAAGATCATAATAATAAAAGCTATACTCATGTTACTGCTCTTCATCCTGCAACAGCTTGCTCACTGCAGCAAACTTCACTCTGTGGCAAATGCAAGAGCTTACTCACACAGATAAGGAGAACCCCGTGCACAAACCTTCCAGGCCTGGCTCTGAGCCTCTTTTTTTTTTTTTTTCATGCACTTTACAGCCAGGAACATGAATAAATACCTGAGAGAGAGCCAGGGAAAGGAGCAGGGCTTCTGTGCCCAGGAGGACCAGTGCTGCTGAGGTTGAACAGGCTGCAGACTAGAAGAGATTAGAAATCTCCCATCCATCCCCCTTGCTCCTCCTTCCCTGCATAATTGCAGTTCCTTTCAGACACACTGCCTGGAGTGTCAGCTGGCATTTTCTGGGCTTCCCAGAAGCAGTCGCTGCCATTCAGCACCACTTTTTTCATTTAAAATCTGTCTCACGGGTTCCCTTGGGAAACCGAGCGCTGCTCCACTCCACCAGCACGGCAGGAAGGACTCCAGCTTCCAATCCTGGTGCCCACAGAGCTCATTCACAAAATCCCACTGCTGCCACTCCTGCCTTACACCTCGTTCTCAGAGGAGCAGCAGCAGCGTTCCTGTGCTGGGCCCTCCATCCATCCTGGTCAGGGAGGCACACCTAGACCTTTCCATTAATACCGAATTACACAGGACAGCAGCAACCTCAGGGGCCTCTGAAGAGTTGCTGCTCCTGTACCAAAGCAAAAATACAACTGGGATCCTCACAGAGGAACTTCACAACTGCTCCCCTCCTCATGTTTCTGGAGAGGAGGACAGCAGTAACTCTGCCCCTTGAACACAGAATGAGGAGTCTCACTTTGGCTTTCCTACAGTGCCATAAACAGAGTTTTCAAGGGGAAAAAATAATTCTTATTTCCTATCTCCCTGTCATTTTTTAAATTACTGGATTCTGCAGCACCCAATGGATAAATATTCACAGACACGTACCTGCTCCCCCGGCAGAACAAATCGAGTAATTTCTGTTTCTGCTCGAGCCCTGGGCATGCAGACAAAAACATTTTTTATTCATCAGTGGTAAAAGGCTACAGCCATTTGACTTTAAACACAGACATGCTTCTGGGCTCTCTTCCAGGAAGTCTGTGTCACCCAGGCTTTAGATCGATATGTTTGTCTGCAAAGTCACCCTTTTGATCTGTAATTTTTCATTTTGACACAAGAAATGCCTTTTGGTCAAACTTCAGCAGTCCATTAAATTCCAGGCGTAATGGAAATGGGAATCACATTGCTGTAGCCATGTGAAGATTTCCACAGTTTGGGGTTTATTTACTCATGGGTTAATTTACCCTGCCATGTATTTGGGACTCGGACAATACTGCATATAGTGTTCTCCTGCCTCATCCGAGCTCACTGCCTCCTCCCCAGTTTGTCCATGCTCTCACCAGTGGTTGCACCTTCATAAAAAAATTTCTACTTTTAGTTGCCCAACCTGCAGAAAACATTATTTCACTTTTGTACTGCAGACACTGCACATCCTCCCAGCCTGGCCCAGTTGTTCACTGTGTACAAAGGGGGTCCTGGCCCCCGGGACAGCCCCCCAGGCTGAGAGCGGGGGCTCTGCCCAGCTCATGGCCCAGCTGGCTCAGCCTGGTCACCCCTGGCACACCACACTCTGTTTGCACAACTCAGCACAGCCCTTTTCTTTCCAAGGTCAAGGTTTCGGGGCTTGGATGGCTGAGCTTTTTTCTCCCTCTTTTTTTTTTTTTTTTTTTTAAAAGGTGTCAGCCATCCCATGGAAGGGTGACAAGAGAGGTGGGGAAACAATCCAAAACATTATTAATGGGAGAGGCGGGTCTGCCCAGCCTGTGGGACAATCCCCCTGCCTGGCTCCACACAGCAAGGTCCGAGCAAGGCTGGGGAGTGATCTCACTGCTATTTCTGACCAGACACAGCTCCTCCTGTGCTCCCAACACGCTGGTTTGTGGTTGCTGAAGTTTGACCCCAGGGAAGATGCGACTCAGGAGAGTTGCAAAGCACTGAAAATGTTATAATAGTCCAAACAAATAACATTATACTTTTAGTCCCCATTCACATCTTACCTTTCAAAAGCACACATTTTGTGTCAGCCTCTCAAAAATACATCAAACCCAGAAATACTGCTGTTATAATCAATTCATTTTTACACTTATTTTAAAGCAGTCATGAAGAAGTCTGGATTCTGAATAACTGGTTTGTCAAGCCAGAAAGATTAGACAGTTCTGTATCTAAATATGGCAAGATTTTCAGCAGTAACACATCTTTTAAGTACATTAATTGTAATGTGTTTTTACTGGGTAATTAAAATGGGCCTCATTTTAATCCTCATTTCACAGAGGTGTTATATTCAGAGGGAGGCTGTTCAGTATTTTCTGGAATAAAGTCAAAGACCTTAAAGCAACTCAAAAGGGCCACGTAAAATTTTTATGTTTTAAGTCAGGACTTGTGTCCAAAACAAACAGCTGTCCCTCATCCACCAAAAAACCCCAACCCAAACACAGCTATGATCAGATCATAAGCACCTTGATTAAAGTTCAGTGGCATTTCAGGAAAAGCTATTAAATTAAAGGTAAAAATCAATTTTATTGCCTGAGTAATAAGAGGGGGGCAGGAATTTGGGAAGTGAGTGAACACGTGATCTGCCTCAACACAACCCTGCCTTGAAGACAACAACATGAGCAGGAACACACTGACAGAACTATGTGTTCCTGGACAGAAAGGACCTGGCAAGGTGAGCTTATTCCAGGAGGGAAAATGCACAACAACCTTCCAACAGCAGTCCTGGGACAGGGCTGTCCCCTGCCCCTCCCCAGGAGCTGAGCACGGAGCCTGGGAAGGACCTTCCTCACAGACGTGTGGGCGCTAAAACTGAATATTCCAGTTCTGCAGAGAGTGAAGTGAGGCAACTGGGAAGCTGCCTGGATGTGTTCTGGTCACAGAGAAGAGCAGAGCCAGAGCTTTATTGAAATACCTGGTTCTTAGTCCTGGGTTCGTGGCACACGTTTGGGCAAGACTCAACTGCTCGAGTTTACGGGATGGGAAGCCTCCTTCAGGGAGGACCTCGCTTTCACAACTGCTTTCAACCAGAAACAAACCCACAGAATTCTGAAATACTCTGCAGAAGCTGCAAGATGGCTTTTGAATAATTAGAAGCATTTTGGTTTGACAATCTGATGTGAGAGACCGCAGAATACAAAAAAAAAGTCAAAATAAGGTGTTTCAAAGCTGGAACTTTCACCTAACAAAGGTGACAGGATTTTGACAGCACTGCATTTTCCAAGCAAAATAGCGTCTACATTTTTCTAAACAAGTTTTAAACTGCATTTCCTGTTTTTATATCAAAACATACTAGAGCTCGTTTTGTGGCTCGTTAATAACATACTGTACAACCATTTTGTACAGACCTCCCCAAATACCTTGCAGTGCAGTCCCTATTAAGAAAGGCAAACAGCCTCCTGCCCAGTCAGGCCCAGGCTGAGTGTGGCACCTGAAACAGCAAAACCAGCTTTTTCCTGAGCATCAAAGGAAGCAGCTAGTTCTTTGAAAGAGGCTCCTCCACTCTTCCCAGATACCTGGCTGTTGTGATTTTGCAGTGCAATGATTATTTTTTACATATTTTAAGCTGTCTGGAAGAAGCAGTAACCAAAGTGATGTTCTAGAGAGCCAGCAGAAATGCCCTTGCACATGTCTAAAGCTTTGCTCAGACTGGTGTGTTAAGAACCAAACAATGAAGGTCAATTCTGGGTAAATGGTACAACTTCACTGAAAGGGTGGTAAGGCACTGGAACAGGCTGTCCTGGGATGGGGTTAAAACTGAAAGGGTTAAAAACGTGTGGATGTGGCACTTGAGGACATTGTTTAGTGGCAAACATGCAATGCTGGGTTAACAGCTGGACTCAACGATCTCAGAGGGCCAACCTTAACAACTCTTTGATTCTAACTGCACTAAGCTTTTATTGCAGGATTCGACCTCTCTACTCTTTAAGGCTCTATATGTGAACAGTACATCAAAACCAGCACCTACGGAGAAAGTATCAGCGAGAGGGATTCTTCACATCCCAGTGAACCCAACACTCCCCTCTCACAGCAGAGCTTTACTTTAACTGTGCCTCGCTGCATTCGGGACACCTGTCCTGGGGCAAAACGCAGAGAACGGTCCCCTGCCAGGACGTGGTTCCTGGGTCCCGTGGAACAGGGGGACACAGGGGTCGGGGCTCCCAGGGGTGCACCACCAGTGTTGCCCGAAGCCTGTTCACCCCCACGCCCTGCTGATGCCACCCCACGACACGTGGGGACCGCGACCACCCCAGCAGCTCCACGGCGGGGACCTGCGGAGCATTGCGGCCACCGGCTGCCCCGCGATCCGCAGCTTCCCCGGGGCCGGATGTCCGACACCCCGGGAAGGGCAGCGGGGCCGCGGGTCTCCGGCACCGAGAGCAAAAATGAGCCGCAAACGAGGCGGCGTCCGCGGCCTCCCCGCGGCGGGGCTGCCAGCGCACCGCGCTGCCTCGGCAGGCACGGACGGGGTTCGAACCCGCGATCTTCGGTTTACGAGACCGACGCCTTACCACTTGGCCACCGCGCCCGACGGGCTGGCTGCACCCGCGCGCCGCCAGTGGAAGGCAGCGGGCGGCGCGGCCGCCGCCGGGACCGGACGGCGCGTCCCGGGGCACTGCCGGCGGCGGGACGGGGCGGGATG
>NW_020884913.1:3157069-3299183 GCF_003945725.1 Corapipo altera
GGGGGGAGGCGGCGGGGCCGCCCCGCGGGGGCTGCCGCGGGCACGTGCGGGGCGGGGCGCCGGGAGCGGGCGGGGCTCTCGCCCTGTGCCCGCACCGTGTCCCGCCCGCGGGGCTCGGCCCCGCCCTGCCCCGTCCCCCGCGGCGGGACCCCTGCGAAACCCCTTCCCGCGGTGTCCCCGAGCGCTGCTGCTCCCACACCGCCGAATTACCGGGGAGGGTTCGCTTTCCTTTCCTTCTCCCGGTGTTTCTCGCGGCGGAGTAACGCGGGGCGTCCCTGCAGGAACACGGAGCTGCCTCGGGAAACAAACAGCGGCTGTTCGGTGTTAGAAAAGCACTGCAAAGCTCACTCTCCGGCCCTGTCGCTCGCCAGCTGCCGGTTTGGGGGGCTGGAAAGGATCCCCCGAGGGCAGGAGCCGAGTGGGATCGGACACAGCCCCTCGCAGGGCCCGGGACACCGCGGGATGGTGGGGACTGCCCCGGCACTCGGGAGGCTGGCGGGGACTGTCCCGGAGCCTCCCGTGTCTTCCCTGTGAGCCAAGCAGCAGCGTTTCCCCACCCTTCCCTTGGGACAGCATCAATCTAATATGGTTTGTGTCAGGAAGTGTTTCCTGATATTCAAACTGAATTTTCACGTTTTACTTCAATCCCATTATCTTCTGTTTACACAGTCAAATCATAATAGCATAAATCTTAAATACAATACTGCATTATTAATATTTCCTCCTTTGGGTTTCCAGCTACCAAATATTTAGTCTTATGGCTAACGCTTGGTTAAAACCCAAGAAATGAATCAGCTCTCATTTTTATCACCACTAGCTGAGGGAAGAATTTGAAGGTTGTGGTTTTGAACCATATTTTAGCTTTGCATTGAAATTTTTCATCCAGGCTTCTGGTTTTCAATGAATGCTGGGCAGCAGAAAGCAATCTGCTATTTTTTAGTTTACATATTCGTCCTGAAAAACACAAACCGAACCAACCAACCAAAGAGGAAAAAAAAA
Source organism: Corapipo altera (assembly GCF_003945725.1). NCBI lineage: Eukaryota > Metazoa > Chordata > Aves > Passeriformes > Pipridae > Corapipo > Corapipo altera. Next base: position 3,158,069 of record NW_020884913.1, read on the forward strand.
AGCACAGTTAGAACCTACTGCCAATCTCACATAATAGAATCCCTATCTTTACTTTATACTATGAATTTGTAACCAGGCCCCACTGTCTGTCAAATCAGATCTGAGTTACACAACCTTTATTACAGGAATGCATCCTGTGTTTGCAGTGTTCTCCTTGCTCAAATAAACCAACCACGTGAGGTCTGAGCAGCTCGTTCCAAAGAGGAAAAGTTGCTTTCCTCAGGGTCCCATTTTAAGGTGTTCATACAAAAAATATTGCAGCGAATCTATCCCAGCCTGTCTCTGCTGCTTAAGGTTTACTTTTTTGAGGTTATAGTTGCTTGGGAACTCAACATCCCAGTGATACCCAGAGCCCCAAAAAAGCAGTATGGTAGGAGGTGCTGGGGTTGCAGAACTCGCAGCTGTTTTTCAGCCACATCCTGCCCCCTCCATGGCCCTGGACTTTGCATTTCAGGTGGTGGGTGTTTGACCACATCCCTGGGCACAGGACAGTCCTGGCAGCACTCCTGCTCCCTCCCCAGCTCTGGCAGAGTGATGGGAAGAGCCCGGCTGTTTTCTGCTGCACCCACTGCCCAGTCCTGCTGCTCCCCAGCATGGGGCCACTGAGGGGGGGGCTTCAGGGCTTCACCCTTAATCCACACTTACACAGTATTTCCATGAATGAAAACAAACTCCTCTGCTGCTGCCCCCAATTCACCGCTCTGCACAGAGCTCGGCTCCTCAGTCCACACTTTGATCCAGGAGGCTGAAGTACAGCCTTGGTCAGGTGTTGTTTCTGTGTCACATGGCACAAGTGCTCAGGCAGGCCAGAGGATTCCTGAGGGCCTGAGAGCAGCCCTGCCTGGTGACTGTTCAGGTTTTAAATAAAAGCCTGAGCACATTAGGAAAAGCCACAGAGACAGTGTTTCATAAAACAGAGCCAGCAATTTGCTCCAGTACAACAAGGAGAGAGCGAGTGCAGCCTTTCAGCAGCTGAGTTCCATCTACCTCAGTTGGTGCCACAGCCCAGCTCCTCTGTCTTTTCAGAAACAGTCTGTACTCTGAGTCATAAACCCCACGTTACACACTATTGCCTCAAAATGCAAACTGCCTCATCAGTCAGTGAGCTCAGGCACAAAGATCTCGGTGTGAGGGAAATAAGCACCGTGCCAGAGGACATGCTGACATATTATCATTGCAAAGTTGCTTTAAAATCACCATTAACCCAAACAGTTATGATTATACATCTGGGACAGTCTTCAATTTACTAGTCATATGCTCTAACCTCTTTTTTGCATCCAAAAAGCACTTGGCTCTGAGGACAAATTTCACCCAAGTTATGCAAGCTAGGAGAGTCCTTGCTGCATTGCATGGGTCAAAAGACATTTAGAGTGGAGTCACACATCCCAGTCTGACCTCAGAGATTCAGGAAAGCATTGAAACATAGGCCATCCAAGAGTAGTGAACAGAGCAAGGGAAAGCACTGAAGTCATGGCTTTGAGACTGCTCTGCTGAACAACATGTGTCAGCCAAGACAACATGAGGAGATCAGAGCCTGCTGCCAGACTACAGGAGTTGGACAATGTACTCACTCAGTGCTCACATGAGATGTGTTTCCTCTTTGTAACAGCTCTCCTTGTCACTGTTCAAGTTCTCAGCAGTTTGAACTCCTGCAATCTATTTCCTACTCTGCTACTGCCTCATTTAACCTGTCTGCCCTCAAACCCTCCTTCCCTCCTCCCTTCTCTCAAAAGACAGGAACAAGATAAGAATCACCTCCCAGGAGTTCTGAGCTTGTAAAGTTCCTGGTTGTAAAATGACCCAAGGGTTGTGGCTCTCCCCAGCCAAGTAAAAACCTGTAAAAACAGCATAATTTTTTAGAAACTATTATGGACTTTGTGGTACATAGTGCTGATGATTCCTATCCCCAGAGTAACAGGTGATTTGCTTTCCCACTGTGTCTTTCTTGTGTACCAGTGTGTAACTGATCTGGAAGTAGGTCAGTAGTACATCACATTAGCCTGAGGTGCTGAGATTTGGGAACAAAACTTCTCCCTGTCTCTCTGGTGAAGTAATTTAGCATACACAGTAGGGAGTTTTCTTTGAGCCTGCAGTTATAAATCTGAACATCCAACATCTCATTGCTGGGAGGAATCTGGGAAAGGAAAAGCCTGAGAAGATAATGCTCAGGTACGTTGCTCCATGTATTATTTATACACTATCTTTGCTCTGATTCCCCAAATATCTGTACCCACAGTGAGAAAAGCTGCCCCACAGCCACACGGGGTGATACTGTAAAAGACACATACCAGGTTTAGAGACTTCTGAGAGCCGGATGAAAGTTGTTTGATACGCTACGATCACTTGAAGATCATCAAAATGTTTTATAAGGAAAAACTTTGCCCTGCAAGGCTTGAACTGATTAGTGAAGCCTTTTCAAAATTCCCTTTCCCACTCTCCTTTGCTCCAAGCCCAGCTGGAGGTAGAGATCTTACCACCTTAGATTCCACTTTATATTTTAAATAATACACCACAGGCTCAGTTCCCTGGCTCTACACCCTTCACCATCTTCCACACAGGTGAAAAACAGTCACATTTTTTTACATCAAGGGCACAAATGACACCTGACGAAGCAGCAGAAACTTCAAACTTCAAACCCAGTAAAACTGCTGTGGAAACACATCCCTGAGCCACCTGCACCCTGTGGCTATGTCACTGTGGGCTTTGCTGGTGCTCCCAGGCCAGCCTTGATGGTTTCCTCCAACACAATGCCAGGCAGGAGAAGGCAGGGAGCTGCACAGGGCTGCTTGAGGAGATGCTTCGCTCCTGGATTGTCCCAACACACAACAATCCCCCCCTCATTTTTACCAAGTAAGAAGCACCCTGCACCTTCCTAGGCTGGCTGTGTCTGCCCCTCTGTCAGCAGTGTTTTCACAAAGCCACGGGCCCCACTCTTTTGGGCAACAGTGCCCACAGACACCTCGGCTGCTCCTGAGGTGACCGTGCCCTCCCCTCACTCCACAGAGTTTGCAAAAAGCAGCCTCGAACTCAAACTGCTCCTCACTTATTTTTTTAAGTCTAGCAGTTAAAATACAGTGCAAAGAAGAGGCCAGTGGGTCTGGCAGCTCAAATAGAAGACGAAAAAAAAAATTACCTCAAAGTGTTGGTCAAGTGGGCCCCGGTGTGTCCTCCAGCATCCCGCCTCACGCAGAGCCTGTTCCGCCGGGAATGGGAACGTGGTGAGTCCTGGCCTGAGCCCTCACCAGGCTGAGGGGCTCCTCCACACAAGGTACCAGTGACAGGTCCCAGCTCCCAGGCATAGCCCAAGCTGTCCTAACACCACCCTGGCCCCTCGAGGACAGCCCCTCCAGACACTCCTGGGAGCCTCAGCCTCTCCCAGGAACAGAGTCTTCCCTCAGGCTTCTCCTGGCACAGGCACCTCCAGTTTAACAGTGAACATCGCCCTGGGGTGGTCACTGCTGGCCATGTGAGGCCAGACCAGATTCCCCCAGGACATGGCTCTGGGCTGTGCCCTCCCCACAGCAGCTCACTGTCCCTCAGGGCAGGAGTCACAGCACTGCTCATCAGCTCCACAGGTCAGTAAATACAGGCCAGATTAAAAAGCTGGCTCCAAATCCTGCAAACAGCTCACAGCTGGAGTGCCCATCAACAGAGAAGGGGAGATTAATGTGTTGGTCCCATACAAAGCTTTGGCCTTACATATCCCACACAGCTCTTGGATGTTTTACATGGTTGTGGCTGTCAGGTAAGGCATGTGCTGAGCAAACTCCTTCCCTAGTGCCATCCTGGAGTTCCCTCATAACTCAGCCAAAGATAAGGAAGCTGGTGTTTGGGCAGGGGAGAGCAGAGCTGGGCAGTCCTCCTTTAAATGAAGCACAGAAATAGAGGTGGACCAGGAAGGAAGGTAAGGAGGGACATCAAATCAGTCATCCACCACAGACAACGTTTCAGTCATGCAGGAAAAGCAAACAATTTATTTACATGTCTGATTGTACATTACAGCTACCTGAAGGATCCACATCAGCAAGGACAGCTTTATTGTCCCTAGAAAATATTTCAAGAAAATACAAAGAAAATAGTGTAAATGGCACATTGCAACAGTACTGACATCACTTCACGGGTGGTGTAAATTACAGAACGAGATTAAAAATAGTCATATGCCACTTTTGCTGGCTGCTTTTTTTTTCAGTAACAATGGAGCAAGTGGATTTTTCTCATTTTCATACTAAGCAGCCTTTAAAGTAAAAAAATAAAACCACCTCATTGCTTCTAAGGCAGCTTTATATTCTGTCAAATGGGTGCCGAATTCAGTCAAAAAACTTCTGCTCCGTGAGAGCATACTATTTTATAGATTTTTTTAAGATTTAGGGGATAAATCTTTTTTTTTTGGTAAGATTTAGTGGATATTGTTTTGTAAGATTTAGGGGATACTGATGATTTCTTCCTTGTGACTTAGCAGAGTTTATTATCTCACTGTGTCTGGGGGCTGGTGAGTGGGGTACTGATAAACCACAAGGTGTGAGTGGAGGGAACAATTTGAGGATCTCACCAGATGAGGGGGTCAACACTCCAGACATGAAACCACCAGCTCGAGAAGAGGCTGGTGGGAGGGAAGGACACTTCTAGGACCAGATCCCTGGTTGCCAGTTACAGATGTCCAGTCTCACAACACATCTATTCAGCTTCCCAAATGCTGCAGGAGAGTGCTGTGCTACAAACCCCATGGGAAGGAGTTTATTCAGCATTTGCCAAAATGTGAAAAGCGAGACACCCAGTTTCTCACATCTGCAAGAGGAAGATCTCCAGTCATGCAGATCCAGGGTCTGTCCTTGGGAAACGCTGTCACAGAAGCCAGGGAGGAAAGAGAAGGAATAATTTAAAGCATCTCAGGCACTCTAAGATGGTGAGTCTATGAACTGGTAATGCTAATTCTCTTTCCATTTCAATGGGCAAAGTAAATCACTTGCCCAATCCCACAAAAATAATCCCAGAACTGCAGTTAACCTGAAATGGGCAATGTGTTCAAATGAGGTTTTGGTCTGGTGTCCATTTCAAGTATAAAAAGAAGCAAATTGGCTTTAATGGAAATAAAGACTATAATTGCCAAGTCAGGACAATAACATTTAGTTAAGTGTTTTATTATTTTGAATTAACTGAAGCCAACAAGTGGATAGAATTGGTCTCATAACGATACTAGAACAATAAATCTGCGAGTGTGTGTGTGAAACATTGCCTTACAAAAGAGACCAGCCATCTGACACAACATTTCTAAAAGAAGACAAAGAACTCCTAATTATGTTAATTTTCATTTGCTACGTAATTTAGACCATGATCTAGTGCTTCTAAAAAAACCTGTACAAAATGAGTATTTTTTACATCTCAGAGGCACATGAATACAAATCTGATCTAGTTTATATATACACATGTACAAGAAACCAGATGATCAAATGAAAGAAGTGTATATAAAAAGTGCCCGAAACAGATGATAAAATGCAAAAATAAAATGTATCCTCACAACAGAGAAGTAAAAGGCACAAGTACTAAAATATGTAACCATGCAAAAAATGTGGGTAGTCTGTGCAACAAAGAAAAACAAATGGCTCTCACAACCAATTTTACAGTAATTCTCAAAATGTTTCAGTATTTAAACGTAACATCAGTGCAACATTTACTGCCCTGTAGCAGGTTCACAAGACACGAAATTCTCAGTTCCCCTTCTGGCGTCTCTTCTCCAAAGCCAGAATAATTTAGCTACAGATAAGGTATTATATAAAATAGGGCTGGTGTTGGGTAGTGTAAGATCCCTGTGTGGAGGAGTAACTGCAGCCCTCCTGCCCCCTTTACACTCTGCACACTCTCCCAGGAAAGTCCCTGCCCCTCGATGGGGCACAGCAGCTCTGAGGGGTTTGCCAGGGCCAGTGTCACTGCTGACAAGAGGGTTGTGAAAGCTACAGCTCACATGTCACAGCTGCACCACTAACAACACCTACACCAACCAGAAATACGGATTCGAGGGGTAGGTGTCCAAATTACACCACAGAAGCCCATGTTTGTTACTGTTATGTTTTCATGAGGTTTAAAGTTTAAGTCAAAAGTAATCCCTCTGTGTCTCTTTGAACAGGTACTACTCTTGCAGTTGAAACAAAACCTCCAGACTTCAACCAGTGAGCTAAAACCCATTGTATCCAGAAAATCATGTAGCACTGTCAGCTGGCTCCACACTGTGGCAAACCCTGGTACCGTGGCCCTGGCTGCAGATGTTTGTGTCTTCATGGGCTGCTGCCGTTCCCTGTTCCCTACGAGGTGTGCCTGCCAGGCTCAGCTGCAGGGCTGTGCCTCTCACAGGCTGTGAGTACACAGTGCAATGGGACACTTATACAGAATCCAGGCAAAACTTGTGGCACATCCCAGTGATCCCACACCTGGATCACCTTCAAACTTACCCTACCTGCTTGCATACTGTGAGAATCAGCTTCAGTGTTTTGTACACGGAACACAACCAGCTTTCATGACCACACAAAAGGCAAGGACAGGACTGGCCTGGTATAAAGACAAGGCTGAAATTCTTGTCTCGGTAGCTAAAGCCACACTGAAGCCAAGAATGTTGAATTTGTCCCTTCCATCTGTTCCTAGTGCTGCCCCAAGGCACACAGCCACTCTGACAGTGGGCACAGGGCTAGGGACAAGACCGAGAGTGTAAATGTCAACAGAACAAATACTGGAGAAGAATCCCAGAAAGAAACAACTCTCTTGCACATCGATGGGAGCAACTCCCAGTGCATTATGAAGGATGACGGGATTCAGACCCAACACCTACTGCAATCCTTCTCAGTATCTAAAGGTGCATGCAGAGTTTCATTAAACAGAAACCCACACATGCTTCAACAGCAAACTGCTCCTAGAATCAATACTTTGAATTCAAAAATACTGAGAAAAAACTCCGGGGATGATGCAAAGGAAAAAAATGTCAGCAACTGTGGAACTACATCCTTTGAAACCAACCAGCTGTGTTACATCACCTGTCATGACTTCTTGACAATGTTTCTTGAGAAACAAATGACTTGACGAGAATATGAGCATTGCTACTTACACCAGAAACTGCTCAGTTAAAGTTTGAGTCAAGTTTTCACTTAAATCAATATAAGCCAAGCCACTGATTTGGCAAGTGTTTGATCAGCTGCTACTTCCTTCCTTCCTTCCTTGGAAAAAATCCCTCAGACCACACCATACAGTATTTGTTTTAAGAGAAAACCACTGTATATTCACTGCCATCAAAGAAGGAAAAAACCTGATCTTTAATTTGTAAATTCTAGTTCTTAGACTCATCACATGTCACCAGCACTATGATGCAGAGACCGCTGAGCCTGGTGTAACAGCCCAAAGTGTGTGTTTATGTATCAGCTTCCAAGCCCTCATTTACAAATCAGATTAGGGAGCCTAAACACTGTAGCTCTAGATCCTCTCTGGAGAGCAAGGCAGTTCTACCAAAGTAAATGGAGCACTGCTGCACTCAGACAGCAAAATATTTGTTGATACACATATCTTTGAGAATTAATAATGCTGTGTTCAACTCCCTACAGAGCTGGCTGAGAAACATCTGAACTTCTCCCAAAGACCATGAAAGGAAAGTTGGCAGCAAAAGTGCATGGGATGGTTTGGGGTTTTTTTTGAGACTTGCTACAAATTTGCATATTAAAAATTCCTTAAAAATAGATGAGATAGTTACAGTTTGTCACTGTTGCACTTCAAAATAAGACAAATTCTTAAAGAGTTTGAGTCTTTAACAGAAGTTATTAAGAAAGCTGAAAAATCTTCTTTTGATGTCAAAGCAGTTTTGAATCAGCATCGCTGAAATCAACACTAGGCAACAGCTGAAGACTGAAGTCTGGAGGGAAGCAACCAATACTAGAAAAATCTTGAGAGACTAATTTCAGGTACTCTCAAGTGCAAGTTTTGAAAGAGGTAATTTTTCTGTGTGTAGGACTGCCCTGACCAAGGGCAGCTTTCAGCCAAAAGCCACTGGTACAGAAATACCTGCAGTGGTTTGCAACTGGTTTGACCAGAATATCACTTTGCTTTTGAGAGTCTAAGGTTGAATGAACTAAGGAACAGATCAAGATACAGAACCTGGGATTGTGTTTGTGTCCCCAAGGGTTAAGTGAGAAGCAGGGGTCTGACACAGGAACAGTTTGCTGCATTTGTGCATTGCTAGAACAGGGTGATACTACATTTCTGTGTTTGAACTTAATTTACCCAGGGAAGTGAGGCCCTTGTTCCAGCAAGAGTAACACTGACAGAGGCAGGCTGTACTTCCCCAGCTCTCCTGAGAGCACAAAGGCAGCACAGCAAAGGAGTAAAACTTATCAGAGAACAGACACCCAAACTGGTGCCTCCCTATCGCCACGTCTCCCGTCTGTTCCACCAAAGTGTCTGACACCTGATCAAAGTGTGCACTCTCTGCACCTTCAGCATCAGATTCCTCCCTGCCCCATCAGATTCCTCCCTCACCCATCAAGTGATCCCTTATCACCAAGTTACCTGCTTGTCATAAAATGTGATGACTTCTTTTCTGGGATAGAAGGGCTTTCCAGGGCTTGAACTGCAAGACAGATTGGTCTAATATCTGCAGTTACTCAGTCTAAGAATGCAATTGCTAATTATTATTTTTAGAAGTGGATACCTCAGAGTAAAATCTGCCAGTGAAATGCCTCTCGCACCTCCAACTCACATTATCTGTCAAACATAGCAAGTATCTGGATACGTATTTCAACAGTACCAGACAGCAGTACCACACCAAGGGCCCCACAGGTGCAGAAGGGTAACTCCTTTACACAATAAAACAAAGCTACAAACACCACCAACATGGTGGCAAGACAATTCTTCAAATGCAAACAGTGGAGCAAGGAAGAGCTTCTAAATGCTGACACACTTGGGTACACAGCTGAGGAAGAAATCCTCCAAGATTTTAGAAAATCCACTGCTGGGAATATCCCTTTCAGGATTTTGGCCAGATTCAGTGACTGTTTGTCACTAGTAGTGACTATTCACCTCTTACATATAATTACCTTCACAGGAACTTGGCTACCACTACAGTCATGTCTTCTGTTGGCGTCCATGGGCTCTGTGGTCTCAGTGAAGTAAGCCAGGCTCTGCTTTCAGTGAAACAGTCCTCAACATTTGCTGATGTTCCACCCTAGTGGGAACGGGTTTTAGATTATTAAAATTTTGAAGCCAAGTCTAGTTTACTTAAAAAATAATTAGGGAAAAACATTCAGTCACCAGTCTAAGCCGCAACAGCTTCACTCACATTTAAATCCACCACACGAGAGCAGGACAGCAGTGTAACTTCACAGTCAGCTCCAGAAGCAGGGCTGCTGGTCACCCAGCCCTGCTTGTCACAGCAGGTGAGCAATAGCCACCTGACCATGTGGAAGAGTCCTCTGTGGCCTATACAGAGAGCAAAGTCCCTGGCACAAGCCACAGACAGCACCAGGCAGAGGGAAATGGCATCACTAAAGTGCAGGTGAGGAGTCCTGCAGGCAGGTAGCACCAAGTGGCTTAACTGTTCCTCTCCTACCTTCTGGGTGGCACATCCAGAAGCAGCAGCAAAAGGGTGGCTGTGTGGGGTTTCCATGGTGTTCCACCCGCTTCTCCACAAACAGAAGCTGCTGCAATGGAGCACAGGACATTTTACACCGTTCCCAGGTGGCAAAGGAGTGGTTTTAAAATCCCTTCCTCCAGACTACCCTAGAGCCTCAGGAACCAAGCCCTGAGACATCACTGTTTAAACCACACTGTACCATTTCTCCTGCAGACACCTCTGTGTGGGGTGTTGTGCCCCACAGTCATTCCTCTGGTCCCTTCTCTCTTTCCAGTTACTTTACACCTGCCTAATGCAGATACATAGAAACAAACTGTTTTTATTTTCTTGCCTTCAAAAAAGCCTGATTCCAGCACATCCCCTGCTTCCCATCACTCCAGTAACACATCACTGAAGGCAAGAGCACAGAGATTGCAGAAAAATATATATATATTTACATCCATAACTGAATACAGTTTTATGTATTCAAATTCAGGAAAAATGCATCACATATACACACCAAGATACATCAAGAGAATACTAAGGGCAAGACACTGCCAACAGCAAGAAATACACAGAAAAGCACAGTCATTGCTACTGTAATGTTCTTCTGGGGAGTGTATTCAAGAGAGGAAACATCTCTATGCACTGGGGAAAGCCAGATACTCGGGCCTATTTTTCTGTGCCAGTTGGTGTGAATCAAAAGTGTGAAACTTTTACTTTAAAAAAAGTGCATGGAATAAAATTTGTTTTTAGCATTCAACTACCCAAACGATTCCATAAGCTCCTTATATAAGCTACATTATTAATTAAAAAGGTCCTGGCCCTACAGTACACAGATCCAGCTCCAGAGAACACAGGCACATGTTGAAATCATCCCTATTTAAGGCAGCATTTAAGCATAAACTCAACTTTAAAGCTTATGTTCTGTTGCACTGACTTCTCTGAGCAGTCTCAGTACACACTTAAAAGTTAAGCACCTGCACAACTGCTCATCTAAGCGAGGATGTGTTCCCTGTTTAGAGCTTTAGATATGCACGTGTGTGCTCAGTCTGGACTGGTAACTCCTGCAAGACCAAGCTCCTTCTTTTTCCTGCCCTACAGGTAAAATCCACTCCACACCAGACTGTTCTCCATGGCTGTATCAGCAACCAGTGGATTCTCTCCACAGCCTGCCCAAAAAAATGTCAAAGGAGTGCAGCTATATGGGCTGGAAAAGCAACTCAGCACGTGATGTCAAGGGCTGCTCCTCCTCCTCCCCTGAAGTGAAGATATGTCATGCAAATTTTTTTTGGTTAAGAACTGGAATGTGTTCCTTCAGTGAAATCTTTAAACTCAGGGTGAGGGGAAGGGGCAGGATCCCAGAATTCATCTTAATGGCCCGTGATATACCCCTGAAAATAGGGGAACAGATTGGAAGAGCTCTTTGCCTCAATGCTACAGGGACCGTCCCCCCCGGCACAACAAACACACATGCGCACACGCCGAGGAGCAGCTGGCTCAGAGCACCCCAAAGCAGGCTCCAAAGTGATCTTACATCAAAAGCACTTTGTGCTGACAGTGGCAAACAAGTGGATGGTGATTTTTTTTTCACAAATAGCAAACAATTTTGCAGTATCTTCCTCTTCTTCCCGTTTACTTTGTGTCTTGTCTTTTCCCAAAGTTTGGGGTTTTTTTGTTGTGTGTTTGGTTGGGTTTTTTTAACCCCATGTGTGGTTGAAGTACTAAAACTTAATCAAATAGTAAATTACACAGTCAGCACCAGTCAGGAACTGAACCTGGGTATATCAATTGGTTTGTGGTACCCAAATTCCTGGAAGAACGAAGAGAAAATTCTTGCTCCTAAAGTTAGGGCCACATCCATATGTTTCCATTGTCTTTTTTACCTTTACAACTAGAGGTAGAGTCATTTTGTCCAGTATCTAAAACAGCATGATCCAGTTATATTGTTATTACATTAATATACAGTATCCATCTTATCACAGGTATTGAAAGTGCATGGAAAAAGTCTAACCAAGCCAATTCAATGACAAATAACAGTGTACCAAACATCATATAAACACACCCGCGCACCCACACTCACACGTAGTGTATATATATATATTTATAGATTAATTTACAGTATCAGAGTGTTGTTTAGATCCAGTGGCATGTGCAGAAATATCAGGCAGTTGCTGCTTTTCCTTCTCCTATTCTCTTCAATTCTTTATTTCCAAGATGGACGGGTTGTGGTCCAGGATTGCCAGAATGATCTTGTCCATATACTGTCGCAATCTGTAGTTTATCTCTTCCTGCTCTTTGAGGGCTTCCATGAGCTGAAACACAACATTTCTAAGTTACTCTTGAAATATTCTCACTAGTTTACCAATAGTTCGATTTTTGAGCTGTGAAAGGCCCCTCAACCTCTCCAAAGATGAAGACTGCTTCGCTTTTTACATCGCACGTTCAATGCCAAACTGGCAGAGCTGCCAAGGAGTGACAGAGCCCCAGATCCTCTTAAAGCTCATGTTATTTGGGTGTCCATTTTCATTTGCCTTCACATAAGTACTACCCTGAATCTGCAGTTTCTTACCTTTGGTTTATTAGACAGGAAAAATGGCACAAATGGGAACAGTTTATGCAGATCTGTGAGGTTTTACTGAGCCTGGGCCACAGCTGTCAGGCACTTCCCTCCTTTGAAGGGGGAGTGCTGGGCATCCCTTGCATGAGCCAGAGTCACGAGATACAGAGGGAGAAAGTCACATTTTTCTTGACAATAGCAAAAGCCCAATTTGCTTTTACCTAATTAGAGATCAACAATTAAACACCTTCCTTCACAGAGCTCTGGTTCAGCAAGAAACTCAAGTATGCACTTCACTTCAAGAGCCTGCCCAGGAGTTAAAAGGCTGGCAGGTCATTCCAGTACACACTGGGTAAAAGGCCTGTCTCAGGACTCCTCTTGATGAAGAAATGGGGAATTCTGTCTGGAAGAAACAGAGCATAAAGGGCAAACAATTCCTTTTAATCTCCTTCACCACTAACCTGTCTTCTTCCCTGGGAGCTCTTACGTATCCATGGGCCTGATCTCCCAATCTGTCCTGGAGCTCAGAGGAAGCTACATGAGCTGGACTCAGCCCACAGACAAATGGGCCTCCCATAATATCTTCCAAAGCATTATCAGATTATTAATTGCAAACTACTTACTTTCTTCAAGAATTCAGCTCTGCTACAGTGAATATAGGCAATATATAGCTCAAATTTAGATAATAACTACCTATGGTCATTTCTGTATGAAACTTATGTCATACTATCACAATACCCTAAAACTGTAAAACAGTTCACTGAAAGTCTCATAATTCCTTTTTTTTTGAGAGAGAGAAATGGGAGAGTTATATTACAAGGAGCATCCCAAAACACTGTTAGACTTAAGGCAATCTTCCAACACTCCTGAACTCCTATCAAAGCAAAATTTCTGTTGTTCATTTGTCAACTTCAGATAGTTCAACCTTGACAGTTAATTACACTGCAAAACGCTTATTCTTGGATGTGGTACCTGACTAAAAAAAGCACATTACCTCATCTCTTGATGCAGAATCAATTTCAGCAGCCAGTGACTGGGCTTTTGTTTGCGTTGCAAAGAGATTTTTAGCTTCATAAAGACTGAGGCTTAGGATCTGTCCATTAAGGTCATCATTTTGGTCACGAAGTTTCTGATTCTCCTGTTTGAGGAGGATGAAAAGACAAATCGCTTTTAAGTTCTTCCTACAAGGTTTCATTAAAAATAAGTAATATTTCAACATCACAGGTAATTTGGGTGACACGTGGTGAGGCTGCAAGTTAACAGCAACTCTCTTACCTCCAGTGACAAGTCCTCCCTGCCTGGATCACAGGGCACAATTCACATTACTGATGCAAAGAAGTCCTACACAGATGCAACGTGTGTCTCATGCTTGTGATAAAGGGGGGAAAAAACCTAAAGGCAGTGTGCCAGGGGTTGCAGCTGTAGGCATTTTCCAAGGCAGCCCCATACATTTCACGTGGGTCAAGAGGCCTTTTCTGCTCACCTGCTTCAGCCGCTTTATTTCATGCTCCATCTCCACCTCCCTGGTTTTGGCGTTGAACTCGCTCACGCTGGATGAGGAGCTTCTCCCACGCCCAGGGCGTTCACATTCCAGCTTGTACAGCTGCAGGTGCTCCAGTTCCTTCCGCAGGTCTTCGATGAGCTGTGGGCACGCAAGGAGGTCGTGTATCTCCAGCACAACCCTGCACAACCAGCCCCCCTGCAAACAGCCACCTCTGTGCTCAGACAGGCACCCTGTGAGCCTGGTTGAGGCCAGAGTCCTACAGCACAGCCACCTGCTCTTCTGTGGAAGCACAGCTCACTTACACCACTGCAGAGATGGAAGGGGCTCTGACTGCTAAGCTTCATGCCCAAGAAGAATAATTGCCCTAGTATGGGAAGTGTTAGGGCACACATTTGAGGCTGCAAGTTCTCAAAGAGTTGTAAACCCTTTGGGTCAGGGATCGCCATTTATATTCTTGCAGTTCATCACCCTGTGGGCACCCCTCCCACAGAAACACAATCCAGCAGGACATTCCCTGGCTGTGCTATTCTCAGTGCTCATCCTGTCTGCCCATTCTTTTTCAGATGGGTTTCCATGCAGGTGAGAAGAGACTGCCTGGCCTTACATCCCTCTTCACACCTACCTCCTGTGTGGCTTCCCTCTCCTTGTTGAACTCCAGCCTGTTCTGCCGCAGCTTGTCCATCATTCTCTTGTACAAATCCATCTCATCCTTCAGTCGCAGACTCGTGTCCTCCAACCTGTCTGACATGCGTTGCCTTTCCTACAATAAACGGGGAACTCCATAACCAGCTTGCAAGTGCAGGAGAAACCCTGAGTTTTACAACACGAACCTACAGACACAGCGGGTCATAAGCTGGCTTGTGTCCTGGGGCATTCCTGCCTCTAAATGTTCCAATTCCATTAATAGTTTAAGGAAGAAAAATTTAAGAAGCCGGGCCAAGCACCGTATGAGTTTTGCTCTTACACAAATGAAATTGCTGTTAAATTGCTCAAGTACTCAGGGGGGTTTTGTTACCTCATCTAATCTCTCCGTTTGGGATTTCAGCCGTGTGACAGTGCTTTTCAAATCACCATTTTCTTCTTCCAGTTGCTGAACCCTGTGTTAATAACAAAAACCTTACAGCAAATACCTCTTCAAGATTGCAGACATGCAAAATAGCGTGCTCTAAAAAGCCATTTCACTTGCACTTGACAGAAAGACCAAACACAAAAATCTTTCTAATCTTAGCACTTTTTAACGTGAGCTTTTTGATAGTTTGTTTTTAGGGCCCAAAACCCCACACTGACCCTCAGATTCTTGTGCTCCTAAAACCAGGTACCTAAAAAAATAAATCAAGTCGGAAGAAACAAATGTTTGCTACAGTTGGTCACAATTCCCTCCTTGAATCCATGCCAAATATCCAGCTAAGCTGTCTACATGGGCCACGTGGATTAAAGCATTAATGTAAGGCATCCTCCCAGCTTTTGGGCTTTAAGACACACAACTGCACAGCTACTCTACTGACCTGCCAACCTGCCACCATCTGTGCACTGTCTGGTGGTAAACAGCCTACATTTACATGCAAAGTAAAAATGAAGACAAGAGAACCTTGTGCTCTGTTCTGGGTGGCACCAAGGTGTTTGTTACCTTGTATTCAGCAGTTCGATTTCAGTGCCTTTCTCTTTTTCATACTTGCTGTAAGCTTCTCTATGCCTCTTTATCTCGTCTTCCAGGGTCTGTTCTGCTGATGTTTCTTGGTCTTTCAATAGTTCCTCTAGTTCATGAACTCTAAGGAAACCAGATCTCACTTCAGTAAGAGCTTCACAATTACTTAAAAAATAAGTGTGCAACTTCACCGCCTCCGTCTTTCTGGCCCATTCCTTTATTTCATTCTACTTCACCCTCTCTCTTGGCATTTAATCTCTCCTAGTATCTCTCCTGGTATTTAATCTACCCAATAAGCACAGAATTAAGTAGTACTGGTTCATCTATTATTCTTTCAATCTCAAGAAGTTGGGACTACGACTCAGCCTTATGCTCTTGCTACATGCAAGAAAAAAACCAAACAAATCCAACCACCACAGTAACCTTTCTCACAGCAGAAGAGCTTGCTCTGTGCAAGTCAGTAACATCTCTGTTAAAGACACCAGTTTGGAAGGCCTCTGCTTGCTCAAAATTCATCCCTATTGCACTTGACTTCTCAGATGAAGCCTTATTTCATCTGTCAGCATTAAGGATGGAGACTTGGTCATACTCTGCAGGTAGAGATATTCCTTCCCCACAATTGTGTTCTGGCTTTGCTCTGACATGGTAAGGAGACCTGGCTCTGTGCTCTGTTACCTGTGAACTAGCTGTGTGTTCTCTTGTTTCAGTTTGCTCTTCAGGTCACCATTTGTCAGGCTGTCATTCTCCAGTTCTGTCACCTTCTTCTCTAGGTACGTTACCTGGAAGGGGAAATGGAAAAAACTGAAGAGTTTGAATCTCTCTTCAAACACCCCTTCACTGTTCCTAACTGGCATTTAGCTATTCTACTCTTTTTTAAAGGTGGCATATTTCTCTGCAAAGCCAGCAGTGAAATTAAGCTCCGAAATTCTGGGTTCCCCAGACCCAGCATCTTCCTTGAAGGTGATCAATGCAAATACACCACAAAGAAGTACTAACACAATGCCTGGATCTGTGCTCGCACAGCTCTTGCTTTACTGGGAAACAAAGCCATAATATCAGTGGAATGTCAAGGAAATTCTGAATGAGGTACTTCAGATCAGGGGTCACTGTGAGCAAGGAGCTCTGTCCATTGGTGCAGGTCTGCAGCAGGATTTGGTTGGGTACATTAATCCCAAGGCACACAGCTTCTCACCTTTTCAGTGATATCATTGTCACAGGAATCTATACTGTCTCTGAACAAGTCTTCTGTGCTGCCATTGCTGCTGCTGAAGTTACTGTTGTGGAAGAGTTGTCTGAAAGATCAGAAGGATAATTATTTTGCTTGATGAGGAGAGAGGACAAAGAGTCTGGTTGAGACTTTGAACATCCGATGCTAAAATCTGTGCAATCATTTCAGTGACAATTACAACTGTTTAAACACAAGTCTTACAAGAGACTGGTAGCTAAATGAAGTCATACTGAGCACAGTCAGTGACATTAGTTCTAGGGAGTGAGTTCTTTGTTGCTTTTGACAGGATCTGCCACCAGCACTAACATAGTTTAAAAAATACTCAGTCTTATTCACACTATGTACTGAATTGTATTTGCCTTAGTAGAAATTTTAAAAAGGTCACCACTGCACACTGGTTGGTGCAGTTAACCTAGAAAATTTCATAGAGTAAGAATTTTAAAAAAAATAAAAAAAGAAATCTCAAGCAGTTCCCACTGCTGAATAGTGTCAGAAATACGCAACACTGGAGATTATGTAAAATGTTCTCAACCCTTACAGGCCTCCCCAGCCCAGGGCTGGTTCATTCAGTCAAAGGAAGATGACAATGCTGTATGTCCTCTTTAAAGGGGTGCTCTTGTTTTCCTTTGCATTTTGGCAACAACAACAAGGCCCACATTATGAGGGTTAAAGAAGCAATACCTGGACTGATGGAATAGCAGTATAAAGGAAGAAAGCTGGCAGACAAAGAAGCAACTATCTATGTTTTGAAGAGCTCTTTCCAGTTCAGGAGCCTGCTCCAAGCCAAGTATTGGCTTCTATATTCTTTAAAATCCCTACCCAAACAAACACAGGCCCCTTTACTTGAAAACTTATCTTGGCAAATTTTTGTTTTCCAAACTTATTCTTAATCTCTTCTCCCACTCCCACTTATGGAATTGTTATGATTGATTCCACAAGTATTCATGGAAAAGTTGAAGACTCTTACCTTCCAAAAGCTGTGCTTGATATTTTCCTGTTAGGGCTATATGGATACAGAAGGAATGATATAGGAATTAAACACTGATTTGATTCAATTTTAATTGCATAATGAAATAGAATATTGACTATTTTACCAAAGTCAAAACATGATTATGTGAACAATATTCTTTAACAACTTAACCAAAAGCTGCAGTTACTAACAAATGCAAAGATGAGTGAAGCCACAAATTACTGTGATCATTAATAAGTCAATTTGCAAATACTGTTACGTTTAGCAGAGATTTGTCAGTGTAAATCAGAGCAAAACTAACATTAGAAACACCACAAAGGGACACTAAGTTAGTGATGAACATATATTCTGGATTCCCAGTTTTTAGATGATTTTATAAACAGTTAGTTTATTCTTCCCCATAATGCTTCCCAGTTCAGCACAGGAACTGAGGTGCTTCCCATTTTCACAGCTCCCTTCTGCAAGCCAGGGCCTGGTATTATCCAAACAAAGGGCCACACTGCAGACAACAGCACCAGAACCAGATCAAAACATCCTGCTGCACCTCTCCATGAGAGGATGTCACATCTCAGTGTGCACAGGCACAGCTCTCTGCCAGGGCATTGCTCTCTTCCAGCCAGGCATTCACAGCCTCCCTCGCAAAATTCCCAGAGCCCTGGTGGGTCATGCTCTGGGTGTTGGCAGAGCCTTGCTAGGGCAGGAACACTGTTCATGTCAAGTGCTCCACTGCTGTGCCACCGAGAGCACAGTGTGCTCTGTCCCAAGGATTGTGCCAACAGGCAGGACTCACGTTCAGTTTCTAGGGGGAGCCAGAATCCCACCAAACAAATCCCTTCAAAAACCCTGGGTGACTGTTGCAAGCACTTTCCAGGTGCTCAGTACAGCTCAGAAGGGGATGGAGTGGCAGAGATGTAAGGAAATTTCCTTACAGAAATGTAAGGAAAGAGTTGAAATTGCAAAGAACCCCAAAAGTAACTTCTGCCACAGGAATTTATCATTTTTCCAAGTTCCCTCGAGGATTAAAAAAAAAAAAAAAAAATCCCATAGGAACAAAGTACCTCTGCTGACTAGTAGCTTTAGGAGAGGTGTATGTAAGGTTATATGCATTAGCTAAGGATCTGCAGATCCCTCCTTCCCACCTGGAGAAAGCAGTAGTTAACTGTAGATCTGCACTAAGCAGCACAACAGATTTCACTTCCTGGGAAAAATTCCTGGAAATATCACTCTCACTCTGCAATCAAAGAGCTCATTGGTTAAAATATTTGAGTTTACTAATGCTGTCTGCACCTTAAGTCAGAAAAATAATTACTAGCTAATGAGGAACAGCATTTTGGTTCAGGCTAGATGTCAAACTCTAAATTTCTTACTGTTTTCTAGGGACAACACATGTGTAAGACAGAATGGGATACAGGAAAAGAGAGGGTTCTCTCTCCCTCTCCTCCTGCTTCTAACTGGTGCCATTTCCAGGGGGCATTGCCAAAAGCAGGGCAATAGGCTGCTTACCTGTTTGCTTTCAAGTTTTTCAGCCTGGCTTCCAAATCGTTGAGGAGATTTATCTTTTTGCAGCACTGTGAGCAGTAAACATCCAGTAACTCGCTGTTATAAACATGCCTCATCTTTCGGGGGGTTTGGCCAGCGCTGTTTGCAGGAAAGGAGAGATGTTACTGGCTGTAGTGACCAACTCACAACTGGCTTTCCTCTTGACTGTGTGTCTGTGTGTCAGAATCACAGATGAGGGACTTGAAGAATCACTTCTAACCACAGCCATCTAGTTCAGAGCTGATGATGGAGCGTTCTGACCTTAGGGCAAGTCTACCTGTCTGAGCTGAGCCTTTCCAGAGGACGTGGTCTGGGTGTCAGTGCAAAGAACCAGTCTGGGTGACCAGAAGAATAGCAAAAGGCATACAGAGTCCACTGGGATGCATGTAGCAAAGGCAGCTAGATCAGTATGTTCCACCTCAGCAATGCCCTCCTCTCATCCTGCCCATCCTCCCATTAGAGCCTGGCATGCAAACCAAAGAGTCTCTTCTCCAAGAGAAAGACAGGAAGATGAAAAACAGAGTGGCTGGGTAAGAAGTCACACAAAGCCCCTCAGATGGTAGGATGAAAGGAACCCTGGAATGAGGGGAAAGGGAGAAGTGGACACAGAGGAGGTAACTAGCTCTTGGCATGATAAAGAGAAAATAAATTCAAATAAAAAAGAGCAATCATGGCATGAAGTGCACTGAGCCCCAGGAATGAGAATGGAAAGGGCTGCACAAACCCAAGGAAGGAGGGGATGAAGGATACAAGCCATCCTCGTGAAAGGGCAGAGGAGAAGGGTGCTGGCTCTGCATGCAGGACAGAGGTGGCAAGGCTGGACTGCAGAAGTGCTGGAAACAGAGGGGAGCACGTGGGGGCTGCATGCAGAACAGAAGGATGCAGTGAGCTTGTCCTGTGTTAGCCATGAAGCACAAGACCTTCGTGTGCTGTTGATCCAAGCAGGCAAATCCTAGAGAATCTCCATGCTCAGCTCTTCCCAACCCTGCTCCCCCCCATTCCCCTGCCTGGGAAAGGACTGTAAAATCTGGAACTGACTTGGTCACAGGATGTAAGAGCTGCAGAGACTGAGGTCACATGCAGGAAACCAGTGCACTGCTGTGGCATTTCTAGCTCCCAGCAGAGAGCAGCTACTTGCTTATGATAACCCCCTGTCCGTGGGCAGCACTTCCCCTCCCAGCTCAGTGCTGAGGATTTGCAGTATCAGAACACCAAAGAGAAACAGCTTTCCTGTAAATCTTCTCTCCACTGCATCAGGGCTGGTGCACAGTGCTAAGCTGGTTCCCATTGCAGCAGACCCCTTCCAGTACTAGCCCTGAACTGTGAAATATACTGTCTGCAATACAACGCAATCTCTAGAAGCAAAACAGCCCAGTTATTTCAACAGAACCCAACAGAGGTTATCAGAAACAATATATTTGCTCAGCTCTTATTAAATGCAGTCTGTCAACTGGAAGGCAGAAAATGAAGTGATAACATTTTAAAGTGAGTCTGTGTAACCAGTGTAAACTCTGGTATGGTCAGAGAAGAATAAAAATTAAAAATTGTTTGTTAACGAATAAGGAGCAACCTGGAAGATACAGATGAGCCAAGGTCAG
The DNA here is from genome assembly GCF_003945725.1 of Corapipo altera. NCBI lineage: Eukaryota > Metazoa > Chordata > Aves > Passeriformes > Pipridae > Corapipo > Corapipo altera. Next base: position 3,178,693 of record NW_020884913.1, read on the forward strand.
AGTAGGCGTTGGTTCTGGTCTCATCATCAGGGCATGGGCTACTGGGAGTAAAATCCACATCATCTCCTTCCCCATAATCTTCAAACTGTTCTTCATTACTGATCAGAGAGGCGGTAGAGTAAGTGGAGAGGTCAGATGCTGCAGAAGGGTTGTGAGGACTTGACCTGAAACAAGAGGTCAAAACATCTCGAAGGCCGACTTTGATAGCACCTCACCTCACATGGAATCTGCCACCTTCACAGCCTGTCCCCTCACTGGAAGTTGTACCCCACTTACTTTGTGCCAAAGCCCTGAAGTGCTAAATGCATCTGATGTGCAATGGACACGGTGCCCTGAAAGGCACGAGCACGGGAATCTACAAACAAGCTACTTGTGAGACAGGTTTGGATCAACACAAACCATTTCACTTTAAAGAGCACACCCTGATGATCCTCAGTCACCATTTCCTCGTGGGGACTTCTGCTCTGAATGCAGACAACTCCAAAATGCATGGGGTAGTGAGAGGAACATGTGCGAGACAGAGGTGGTCGCTGTATTCCATAATCAGAGAGTTTTCCAGTAATCCCAGTAAATCCTCTCCCACACCCCATGACTTCCAGCCACTCTCTTCTGTGTGGTCAGAAACAAAATTGAGCTCACCACAATACCTGAGAGTCACTAAAGCTACTGATGTGACCTTCCTTCCATCAGGACAAATCGTGTCTTTCAGAGCAGATAAGGATCACAAGGAGAGGCTGCCTAACTACCAGAGAAGCACTTCAAATAATGTCCAACAGGCAGGAATGGCAGGACCCTGTGACCTCAGAGAGAGGGCACAGAGGTAGATAGATCAGCAGAGCCAGGCACCACAGGAAAGCAGGTGGCAGAGCAGTTTTGAGCACATCACATCTAATAAAACAGAGCAAGTTGGCTGCAGAGAGGGCACAGTGTTCTCCTGCCCAGAGTCCAGACTGCCCTGCAGCCCCAGAGTGCACCTGCTGAGGCAGAGATTCCACACAGGTTTGCTCAGCTCCCACCTCAGTCAGGTATTCAGAGAGAAGCCACTAAATTCACATACAAGTTCTTACAAACAAACTTCTCCCTACAGAAAACCCACCTGGAAGGCCTGAAGTAAGATGATTCACTTGTGGAACCCTGGCTTTGCCCAACACACTGCTCTTCCCACTACAGAGCAGAATCCAGGGCCTCTGGAATACAGACAGGCACTGATGGAATCTGCTGGCACTTTGTGCAGATTGGTTCAAGTTTTCCACTCCCTCTGCCTCAGTGTACAGTGCCTGCACCTTCAACCCCACCAGCTTGAGCCACGGGACAGTAACTCCCAGTTGATGTTCTACAGCAGCTCAACAATATTTCCTCCTAGGTTTTTTTTGAGTCTGCCTTGAACCTCCCAACCTCTCCACAGGGAGATTCTTTTTCCCGTAATACTACACTGGTGAGCTGTAAACAAGAGATGCACCAGTGTTCCTTTGGCAAGCACTATCTGCATATCCCTTCCCTCCAAAAGCAATTAGCAGAAGAGGAAGCCTGCCAACATTTCAGATGTATGCTCTTTTGTTTCTCCCGTTTTATGAGATCCATTTATAACCTGCAACTCATTTATCTAACTCACATTAACAGAAATTAGGGCAAGTCAAGCCTGGCACACTATTAAAGGATGAAGATAGGAATACTCACACTAGAAATAGATCAAACTTATCTAACAAGGCTCCTTGGCTGGGGCATTAGTGAGAAGCTCAACATCTATTCATGAAGAACTGCTGTGCCATTTATTGATTAGTGTTTGGGAGATCTCATGATCTGTGTAACTGCAACTGCTGTTTGTATCTCAACATAGTTAACACCGAGTCAGTTTGGGAAGAAGCTCCTTGTAACACCTCCACCAGGACTGGAGGTCTAGGAATTGCAAAGCCATTTGAAAAGAGTTGCTAAAAGCAGATGATTTCCCTCATTCTAACGCTTTCTGAAGGAAACTTTCATGTGTTTGGTGTTTTTTGTTTGCTTGTCTTTTAAAGCTATCTCCTGTTCTGCGTGAAGCTTCACAAGTGTTTTCCCACAGATTTACCAAGGCTGAGGAGGCTTCAGAGGATAAACCAAGGTCTATCAGTAGTAGCACAGTAGCTCTTAGTAGTTCCTGCCTGCCCTAGAAGGAGGGTACAGGATGCACAATGCCTTTCCCACCCCCTTTACGAGAGCCTGACTGGCACAGCTGGCAGGAAAGACACTCATTTCAAACCCAGTACAGGTGAAAGTCACTGCCAAGGATGGGGCTTTGGAGAACTGGGAATGGCAAGCAAAGGAGACAAGTTTGATAGAGAGCTGATGAAAACTGTAATTATCTTGATAAATCTCTGAGATTGCTTGGGCAAGTGGGAAAAGGTCAGAACAGGCAGCTGAGAAATTCAGGAGGACGGCAGGAATGAGGCTGCACAGGGAGCACCTGAGAAGGCCCAGGAGAGTGAAGGAAGACTGCCTTAGCAATGAACAAAGCTCAGGAGACACAAGTCAAGATGGCAAGCCAAAAATAGGGAAGACAAGGCAGAGGCTTACAAAGCAAGCCCAGCTGAGCTCTGTCCTGTGGCACTGCATTAACTCAGTTCAAAGCAGGATTAAATCAAGTTGGGTCCTTTTCCCACCCCAGTCATCTTTAACCAACGTCCCCAGGGACACACCTGGGAAGAGTCAAGTTAGGATTACAGAGACACTGGTGTTAACAGCAAACTATGGTTACACACACACATGCCAGGACACCCCGTGTTAAACACCATTTACTGCTGAACACTAAAGGTTATGGAAATTAGAAACATAAAGAATTAACTTGGTACATGAAGTTGCAAAGCAAATCTGCAGAGCCCACACTGCCAGGTAACTAGATGCACAAAAGACTGAAGCAGCATTCCTCATACTGAACTGCTTTGCAGGAAGTATTTAATTCCAGCATGTAAAGCTTAAGGGAACACAGAAGATCCTAAGTTTTGAGGGATGCTAACCCAGTGATCCATCCTGGAGAGACTCAACAACACTTTCACTTCAACACACAAGTCCTCTGAGTGCTCACAGAACATGCCAGAAGGAGCCAGGACTGAGACTACCTAAGCAGACCTGGACATCCATCTCCCTCACACTGCAAATGGATGTTTAGTCTCTCAATCCACCAGACATCCTCAGCCTCCCACAGCAGGGATTAGTCACACAAAGGCTTCTCCCTGGCACACGCCTTGGAACAGAACAGAGCTGCCACGGGGCAAAACCAGCACTCACTTGTCCCCGGGCAGGAAGAGGCCCCCCAGGACACTGTCCTTGTCCTGGCAGACATCAGAGGCCTCTGAGCTCTGGGCACTCTCGATGGCACTGTCCATGTCAGACTCATGGTGAACCTCCTGCTGGGCCAGAGTCATCCCGTCCTCATCAGGGAACAGCTCCGACTCGCTGTAGGTGCCCTCGCTGTCCAAGTAGGCACAGTCCTGGAGTTCACCCCCCTGGAAAGAGAAGAGTTGGGAGTCAGTTCAGATCACCCCTTAAGGCAGTCAAGCAGATACAGGAGAAGCAATAACCCACTCTCTGGTTGCCCTGGTAAGCAACAGTGATACTGAATAAAAGCCATAAAACAACAAGCTGACCTGCTTTTACAAAGCCAGTTCCTGCAGGCCCCTGAGGTAGCTTGTACCTTCCAGAGGGGCTCAAATACTGTCTGACTCTTACATAGGAGTAAGGGTCAGAGGACACAACACTTAGGTATGAAATGCAATCAATTTTGCCCTAATTTACTAAAAAAATGCACTTGAAGTAATAAATATCCTCAAAGTTTTATAACAAAATGAGGCATCCTTTGAAAGAAGATAATACACGAGTCACTGAGAATTAGTCCTGTGATTAATATTTTAGATTAAACAAAAGCAAACCAGATAAGCCTAACAGTTTACTCTGTCTTTGAGGATGCACAAAAATATATAAGGTGAAAAAAGAGTTGGCAGGCGTTAAAATGGTTATGGTAAGTCATGGTGATAAAGATTTAAGAGAGCAGGAAAAAAAAAAAGACTGAAATCATCTGTTCCTGCTTCCTGGAACCACATGTCTTGATCAAGTATCAACTAAAATAAGACATCATTCTCATTAATGCAACTCTTTGCTCTTGCTGTTCGTCCTCTCCCTCCCCTTCTTGCCCTGTGAACACTCACAACAGCCAAGACAAGCTGGGTTCTATTTGCTTGGCCCTGAGGGACAAATAAAAATTCTTAATTGAAAAAACAAAGGCGAAGATTTCACTCTGTCCTTTGATAAGCAGCAACACAGGGCTGCTTTGACAATTCACATCCAGCATGACACAAAACTCAAAGGTCCAGAGCGAGTCCTGCAAATTCTCTGACTCAGAGCTCCACTCCAAAGCTCACCTGGAAGCTCCACAGGCAGCCTGACCATTGAGCTGCTGTCAGGAAGTGAAGACAATCAGGCATTTAAAGCTCAGTTCACTGGCAAAAGGAACGGAATATTTCATTCACGGATATACCTCATGTTTAGGCATAACTGTCATCCTACCCAGCTCCTCCCCAAGGAATCCCAAGGCACTGGCAGCCTGGCACCACTGCCAGCATTCCCTGCCCTTCTGCTGAGCACCTACACTGGGACACTGCCACAGTGGCACCACTTGCTACAGCTCTGCTTCAGCCTCTGGACACTCCTCTGCTGGAACCAAGGAGGCTTAAAGCCCCTCCTGCAGAACCAGAGATGTTCTGTGCTGATGACACAAACCGTCCTCAGTGTCTTTTTCACTTCATCATGACAAGAGTCAGGCAGAAGCTGCAGCTTCTGAAGATTTGCAAAAACTACCATTAGAAATGCAGGTCTCGCTGTCCATTTTTCCCCTGAAACACCAGTTTATATGACTGAGAAATCTCCCAGCATATGGAGGCTGAAAAATTCAAAACAACTCCACCTGCTCAAACCTCATTAACTACTGAACACCCGAGCAGGGAAAAGCACAGCACTGCCTGCTGTGTTTGAATCTCCAGGTACACACTGAGAGCAGACACTGGGTGCTTTTCTAGCTGAGCTTTCAGCAGGTCTTCCAGATGAACAAGGAATGTCAGTGAGACACTTATACAGTAATAACCACACGTGTAGATGCCTTTTCCCACTGCTCTGTGTCAACCTTATTACACCTGAAACTTTCCTCAGGTATCACTCAGAGATGTCCAAAAGGATATTCAGCCTTGGTTTCTGCCATGTAGTATCTACTGAAGCCATGCTGACTCATGCAATTGGATTTATAGCTCTGAGCCACAGCCCCTCATCCACAGGGTGGTTTGGCAGGTCAGACCCCAGCCCTAGAGCCTGTCCTGGCCCTGCCTTAGCCCCGGGTTCTCCAGCACATCTCACCTGCACCTTGCACCATCACAAGCAAGCAGGGAAAACGCCACTGTTGCTCTTTGTAAAGTACCTTGGGATCTACAAACAGCACAAGCAATAAGACCTTTTTAGTAGGTGCTGAAAAAGCAAATATTGTTAAGAGCAATTAAAATGTTTCAGAAGTACCGGGGAGTGTTTGTTTATCTAACATTTCCCCGAAGTTTCCTCCCGAATGCTGAGCCCCACAGGCACAGAGGTCCCATTTCTCCTAACAAATTTAATGCAATAAAGCCCTTGACTGCTGTTATGGAATTGCACCAGCTGGTAAAAGTCTGATCCAGGCGGGAAAGAGAGTAGCATGGAGCACACAATGGATCCCTGAAGCTCCCAATTAGCACGTCTTGTTCAGAGGTTTTGGAGAAGTCTCTGCTTAAGCAAGTTTTTATAGCAGGAAAATCTCACTGGTATTAAACAAATTAACACAAGAAAGTAAAGGTTAAGAAGATCACGAAAGACTCCCTTTTTGCTCTCTGTAGGTAACACCACACATTTGCTTTTTCTAATAATAGCTGCCAAGCTGCTCTTTAAAAAGAGTCCATTAGCAATTAAATGTGCAGTGTCATCTGTACAGGCTGAGGGCTCATTTCTCTTCCCTGTCACTTTGTGGCAACTTAACCTTTACACATTTACTTGTCTGAGAGTGCTCATCCACAGCTCCAGCACAGGCTGCACTGTCCCCAGCCTGCTCAGTACCAGGGATTCCTTCCCAAGTGCAATTGTTCTGTTCCTACACTTGTAAGTCCCGTGGAGAAAAAAAAAAAAAAAAGAGCTCTTGGAGGTGATGACCCACTGTAAGCCTGAACACCTACTTTACAGCTTCTAAAATGCCTCACTGCAAGACTTCCTTGGAACCCCTTCTGGAAGGAGATCCTCCCTTCTGCTGATCCCACCCTTGAGCTGAGGGGAGCTCAGGGACTGATGGGGACTGGATAAATGAAGAACATGGGCCAGCCAAGCTCCTTGGAGGAGCTCCCCCTCAGCTGCTTCCTCACAGGAGGGGAAGCAGATCCCACATCCCAGGCTGTCAGCCCTCCTCAAACCTGGTACCGACCCCATTCTTGGCACAAACCGAGTGCTCAGCTGCTTTCTGAGCACCCAGCAGCCAAATCACACCCTGAGGGACCCCCGGCCCTTTCAAAGCAAGCAGCACCAACAAACAACCCTGCCAGGAAGGCTCAGCTCCAGCAGCTGCATCAGCTGCTTTTCCATGCTTTTAAGAGCTCGAGGTCCACCTCCAATTGGTGCCAACGCCACTTCAGCAAGATGTACAGCAACCAGGACCAGCCCCTGTGCTGAAACCCGTTCTCTGTGAGTAGGAACTACGTGCTTTGCTATTAAGTTTTAAGAGCTTAGGGGTGTGGAATCACTACACCCCCAATAATGCAGTGTTCCAGGCACAAGGATACCTGTAAAGCACGGAACAAGGATAACAACACTGAGGTGTCTTTTCAACTCCTCAGTGAAACAGCCTTCAGTGCAACTGTCACAATTACACATTTAATTACAGGTTTTCCTTCTGTGGCCTAAATAACCAGTAGGAGAACACAGACAAAGCACCTTTAAAACAACTGATACAGGTTCAATAAGCCACTACAAGGCAAGAGGATCAGGGCATGTCACTAGTAAACAATATACAGGCATCCACACCTTCCTGACTAAAGCTGTAAGTTATTTGAAGCTGCAATTGTTCAGTGACCATGGTTTCTCACAGAACCCTACTTTCAATGATGCCATGTAGCACAAGCTGCTCACAGACCACACCTAAGCTGCTAAAAAAAAAAAAAAAAGAAAGAAAAGAAAAAGAAAAGGCTGATTGCACACCTTAACCCCTCAAATTATTCTTTCATAGCTTAGATATCTACAGTACTGCAGGTACCAAATTAGAAGCTGGCAAGAACAAGTGTTATTCGGGTAGCCTTGAAAGAGCTAACTCGAGTTTAAGGAGAGTTTAAAAAGTTTAACTATGAAGAGACACTTCCAGCCTGAGTCATTTGTTTGCAGTGCACATGTCATTAGCCCAAACCAGTATGAGAATGATGCCTTGAATATGAATCACTGTGGTTGTCATTCTGCTAGGCAGTTCCCTTTGTTGGCTGACTCAAAAGAGATAAGTGGCTGCTTATGATCTTGGAAGATTCACATTAAAAAAAAAACAAACAAAAAAAAACCGCCAAAAAACCCAGCCCCAAACATTAAAATACCACCAACACAACATAGCTGCGGGTAGCTTTAAACCTGCGAGTGCTTTGCACTTTATCTAATGGGATGCTCAAGATAACTCCAAGTGCTTCACAGGCAGCCGGCCCGACTGCTTGTATAGCAACTGTTGAATATTCAGCAACAGTTTGCTCTATAGAAGCACCTGCTGCCCAGAGATCCAAGGCCACTTCACAGAAACTAATGAATTCCCTTCCTCGAAAGAGGCGATTGTCTGGCTGCATTGAAGGCAGATGAGTAAGCCCAGCCTGCCTTTGCAACAGCAACCTCAAACAGAAGCAGGAGCCAGAAGACAGCGATTCCCATGGATTCCTTCTGATCCTTGTGGGTCAGGAAAGCGGCATCAGCATTAGGTGGGTATGGGAATACAGCTCTGCCTTGCCCTGCAGTGACCTGACTGGGCTTTCCCAGGTTGGAAGCAGTCCCTAAAATATGCATATAATACAGCTGAAAGCTAGTAACTTGGCTGACAGACAGGCTACATGACATGCCTACATCAGTACATTCACGCTGAAGAGCAAACCTCGTTAAAATTCATTCCCATCACAGCCAAATCACCAGCACCCCTGACATTTAGACAGCTTCACAGTATGACAGAGGAGACAGGGAAGAAAAGAGCATCCAAGTATCCCACCACTGTGCAATGTGACTGGTAAGAGCTGGACACACAACCAGAAACAAGCGATGCCACATGTACATCAGCCGTGGCACTTCCCTAGCCAGGATCGTGCCCCCAACCTGCACTCTGACAACCTGAATCTGCTGGGTATGGGGCAGATGCCAATTTGAGTCCCTGCACCCTCCCCCTTCACTTTCTTCCCAGCAAAAACGCAGGAAAAGTCACTTCAACACAGCTGGAAGGGAAGAGGTGCCACGTGGAGGTGTGCCAGGCTTGGTGGTCTCAGATGATTGTTACTTACTGTTGCACATCCATCATAAGAGAAAATCCAGGCTCTCTCATCTTTATTTAAGCAGCCACTGCATTGGAAGGCAAATATTCTCTTAATTACTGGGTGACAAAGAAGGGTGTGATGCGTTTCTCCCTAATGTGTTTTAGAAACAGTCACTCCTCAACAAACATCTACATATTTACACCAAGTGGGCCGTGAACTTTTTTTAAACGCCCAGGTTCTCCCCGGCATATTTCCCTTCCCTTTTCAGTCGTCAGGCAGAGGTGGGGAGGTGCTGATCTACCCTTTGATCTCATGGGAACAGGAGAAACCGCGGAAGAGGAAAATGTAGCAGCACTGAGCGAGACCACACGTGGGCATCTGCAGCCGTGATGTGAGTGAGCGCCCGCCGGCCCTCGCCCCCGACTGGCGCTCCCTCGCCCCCACATCTGGCTCTCTCGCCCCCACATCTGGCTGCCTCGCCCCCACATCTGGCTCTCTCGTCCCCATGCAGCTGTGGCCAGTGCACAGGGCACAGCAGGGGCTGTTCGCAGGTAGGCTGCTGGGGGAAGCAGGAAGCCACAGAAACTGCTTCCATCTCCTCCTCCAGCACGGAAGAACACCAAGTCTCCCCACATAGCTGGGAGGATAAAATCTCTCAGAGTTCAGCATCGGTGTGCAGAGCATAGTTATTTTACCAAGTCGTTCAAATAAGAAGCTATGTTAGGGCCATGGGTTAGTTTGCTCAATGCAATAGCTTTCTCCAACTGTTTTGTTACTCAAATCTAATATTTGAAGTTCAGTTTAAAGCAAACCTTCACACACTCCTGCTATGGGTATTGGAAGGGGCAAGTTTATTCCTAAAATCCAAATCCAGGATCGAGTGCTGGACAGAATCCTGAAAAGCCAGTGGAGAGTCCCCAGACACAGGGCAAGCTCTGCCTGTGCTGCAGTGCACTGCCAGCCTCTGCAGGATAACATCTGTATCTCACACAATTGTGCAATTCAAGGACAGCAGGTTCTGACTGAAAGACCGAGTTTTAGCTTCTGGGCTGTTCCTGCTGAAGCACACGAGCAGAGGGTACAGGGGTTCTGAAAGGCTGCTTTGTGCTCTGGCTGGGGAGTTCAAACTGACGTGCCTTTTCCAAGGCAAGGGAGAAAGGGCGTGTGCAGCCCGGAGCCAGCCAGGGAACGGCAGGAGTCAGGAGTGGTTACACTCTGCTACCTGTCACTTTAATTGGCCGTAATAGAGATGCCAGACCTCATCATGCACAGGGTCCAGATCCAAGCACTCCTTTTCACAGGTCATTGTTTATGCTCTGAAAGTTTTAACATTAAAAGACTTTAGCAGACTGCTAATTTGATCCTCTAAAGAAAGTTTAAAAAAAAAAAAAAAGTCTTCCCTTTACTTTGAAGTTGCGTCCCATCACTCCCCAGGCTTCTTCCCACTGCTGGACTATCATACACTCATCAGCCATCACTGGAGGCTCATCAAAGCAAGGAGCATCCCTTTGCAGATGAAAAAAACATCCTAATCTGCAACGTTAGGAAAAAGAGTACATTATCTTCAGCATGAACAGGGCCAGCACATCAACCACAGAGTTCAGAACGAAACCCACTGCGTCGTTTGGCACCTTGTTCCAACGTTGTTTGGGGCACATTTAGCTCTGAGTTGCAAGACAGTTTCCCTTCTCTTTCACATCCCCAGTGGTGCAAAGTGTCACCATGCTGGTACACCATGAGCATGTCACAAACACCATTCAGGAAACTCCTAAGGTGTCCACTCCAGTAGAAGCAGAGACGAGACCTAATTACCTAAAAAGTCTCTGGTACCATTTTGAGAGTGAAATGCTTGTGACTGTGCAATCTGCCAGCCCTCTGCAGACTGACCCCAGGATCCTTCCCACACAGTGAACTGCTGGGACAGCCCACAGCAGGTACCCCCCTGCCACCCCCTGCCCTGGGACAGGACACCCTGGTCTGGCAGCTCTTGTGTTGAAATGAGCTGTGAGCAACTCAGCATCGCCTCTGCAGCGTGTGTGGGGGTGCTGCAGACCTTGGCTTATAAAAGCTGGTATGCAACTAAAAAAATTATTCATATTTGCTTAAAAAGATCTGCGCAGCAGATAATAAATGTGACATAATTAACCCTCTTGAGAAGCCTTTGCCTTCAGATGAGACAATCTCATTCTATTTTTAAAAAGTCAGAACAGCAGTAACAGGGAGGGGGGATGGAAAACGTCAAACTCTCACCAGGGTTGGCTGCCTGGGACTGATGCTCAGACTTGACCTTGTTGAACCTGTCCCTGCTGAACCTGCCCCTTCAGGGCCAGTGAAGGCAGCTCTGGTACACTGTGGGCAGCAGCATTTACCACTCCTTTGGCATGGACACTCGGCAGCAAAATTAGGGAGGCCACTGTGCCCTGGGTGCCAGGTGTCACAGCATCACTCACACAGCAAACACAGAGCTGCAGCTGATGGTTCAAGGCACCCCCAAGACCCCCAGTATAGACCAGTCTTAAGACCAAGGGGCAGAGCTATGGTCAGATTACGTTATTTTGAAGCAATGCTACCAGTGAACACCTATACCATGACAGGGAGAGCTGGAGGCTACTTCCAAAGAAATGTCTATTCTAAGCCTAAAGCAGAGTCCAGCACTCGCCTCTCAGTTCAGTTCCCTAATTAAGCAACTTTGTAGTTACAAGATGCTCTTTGTAACTGCTGTTTGCTGCTCAGGAGACAACTCAGCTCACACGCCAACATGTTTTCCTTGACAGGCCTCAAGGTCACCCAGTTGGGTGCTCAGTAAATAACAAAAAAAACTTGCATCATCTTTGCCCGGGAGTGCTGCAGGCAATGGGTGAAGAGTTCCTTGAGCTGATTTAGTGCTGCCCAGCCCAGTGGCTGGGTGAGGAGAAGGAGGGTATTCCTGGCACCTCCAGAGCACCATTAGGCACAAACAGCGTGAAGAACAGGAAGAAGCCGTCCCAGGCAGGAACAGTTCTGCCTGTGTCTGAGCTAATTATTTACAGGAACGCTGGTCAAATTCCCATCCCCCCAAAAGAACTTAGCAATTATAATATTCACATTTCTTTTCTATACCACTGCAAGTCTGGCCTCCAGCAAACACAGGGAAATAAAGCCATTTAAAGAAAAACAAAGGAAAAGAGATGTTTGCCTCACAAATCATATTTCTGCCTTGCCACCCACCCAGATTAGATTACACTGCAGTCTCCAGAGGGAAGGGATGCTTGGGGAATGGGAGCAATTTCAGACCCCAAGAGGTAGAGAAACATCTCGAGTTTCTTCAGCACAGTAAGAAATCCAGCCATGCCTGATAATGAGTGGTTTATGTTGGCAAGCAGAGGGAAAGCATTAAGGATGTGGCTTTGCTCTATTTTACACAGAAACACTTCCCAGAGCTCATTGGTCACTCTGAAGGCAGACAAGCCTAAAAGGTAATTTACTTCACGTTTAAGAAATACTGAAGTAGCTCTGAAGAGCTCCTCATTAGGAGGAGGAAGGAGCTGCAGGACCTTGGCTGCTCTTCAGCTGGTGGCTGGGCAAACCACAGGTGAAAGTGTCTCTGCTGCAGGAATAACTGGAACTGCAGCCTTTATCCAGCAAAGATCGTAAGCACTGATTTTTAAAAAAAATTTTGTCTCCCCGTCTATTTATAAAAGACCTTTTATTTCTTTTTGAAGACAATCTCTCACATACTTGCTCTTCTACTTTCTTACAGTGAAGTGAATGCATTAATTGCAGAAGGGCTGCCAAGCACATCACTGAGCTCCACACGTGACAAACATGAATTAAGAACCCACTGATCATAAACTCTGGCTCAGTCAACAAGCTGTGTTTTTTCACTTATACAGTAAAATACACATAAGGCAGGAGATATTTCTACCCTTGGACCTGCACAGAAAAAGCAGATGGGGACCAAGTAGAAATCATTTATAAGAACATTAATTTGCACACTGAAAACACAATTCAAAGCAGAACCATATGCAGAGACCCCCTACTACTAACCAGCAGTATTTGCTGCAACACAGTGCCCAAAGCACTGCTTTATGTCGTCAGGAAGGACTCAAAGAGCCTGTCTTATGTTCAGTGTAGCAATCAACCTACATGACTAAAGGAAGAATAAAAGGAATGACACTATTATGCTGCAATTCAGAATTTAAGGGGTCAGCTACCCAGACATGGCGAGCATTTGAGAATATTAATGTTTGGATAATGGTTAATTCAGCAGAAACTCACCATTAGTTTTATAACCATTTAAAACATTCCACTAGGACAGTATTCAAAAGACTGAGAGTTAAGATCAAGCCATGCTCAACACATGCAACAGCACTGGTTAATCAATAACTGGAGCAAAGTGATTCCATTCCCCGTGCTATTTTGGCATGGGAAGTGTTTTGTTTTGCAGGCTTTGCACATGGCAGAGATTCTCCAACCACACTGGTGGTAAGAGCCCCCTGACAAGGCAACCACAGCTGAGAAACATCTGCACATCAGGTGGCTTCTGGGAGACCTGCTGCTGTTTGCAGTAATTCTTCAAATAACAAACTTAAAAGAAGCCCATTAAAAGAGTATTTAAAACTGCTTGAAGGCTGCCACATCTAGTGTTGGGTACAGCTCAAGCTCCTCTCAGTTTGGGCAGATGCTGCCAAACAGCCAGTGGAAATTCCAGTCTGTCCTTCTGTACCCAGTTGCATGAATAATATTCCCCAATACTGCAGATATCTGTTGGTGACTCCATGTTATTCCACACCTCCCCAAAAATCAGAAGGTCCACAGGCACAAAAATCACAGTTAGGACAGGGCAATCTAATCCCAACACTGGAGCAACCCCACATTCAGTGTGTCATCTGAGTGCAGTAAGACTGTTTTCAACAGAAGCAGTTTATGACAGCATGTCAAAAGGGAGCAAAATGATCACAAATTATACTGGTATAAAGGCCTGGATACAGGTACCACAGAGTCCACCTTCAGGGAGCCTATTCTGAATCCATTTCAGAAGTTTTCTCTCCTCTGCGCCTCTTTCTCAAAGTAAGTTGATAAATCAGCCAAATAATGTGAGGATACATTGTTACCTGTGTCCCCAAAGCCACAAATAACCTCACAGATCTGCCACAAACGATGAAGGTATTGCTACCAACCAAAGCAACAACATTGAACTGCCACTCCAAAATCAGCAGTAGCACAATACACAGAGCAAGGACTGCCCCAGATCACTTCTGCGTAACAGGAAAGCACAATTGCTCTTCTCCATTTCAGAGACACGACAAACAACTGCAGGCCAGGAACTGTTCACAAAGTCTACACTCCCACCACTGAAAGCTTCAGAGGAACATCTCTGCTGTGAGCTGCTTTCCTGTGGTGCCAGGCACATCTAACACAGGCCCATCAGGGCAACACGGGTCCCACACGAGGGCTACAGGCAGCGTCAGTAGTTCCAGCACAGACTGTCGTGACAGCCACACACCAACCGCAAATCATTTTTTCCTGCCTATGTCACCGGCATCCCAGAGCCAGCAAATGCATTCAGAACCACAAGTGGGTATTAAAAACATTCAACAGTAAGTAATGGCAATCCAAACACGTTGCCAGTGCCACTGAAAATAATTACAGAACGAGCCCCTTGCTTGTGTTCATCCTAAAAAAGTAGTTTTTTCCCTCTTCTTCCCCTTGTAAAGGGTTAAATCCCAGATATTTGGGCATCTCCAGGTGATAGAGCTGAGTGCTGTATGAGGCTCAGCTACGCGGGAAGACACCCCTTCCTCCCCAACACCCCCATTTCACCCCACAAGGCTGCTGACAGCCACGTATGGTTTGGCGTTTTCCCATATAATAGTACCCCCAGGACCTGCTCGCTTCCACAGCGAGCCCAACCTTCCAGCACACACAACTCCGGAGCGAAAAACCCCTCCTTCGGCAAACAAGAAGAAAAACCCCTGGCGGGGTTCCGCTTCGCTCTACCTGCATTCCCCGCATTTCACGAAAACGCGGACACCGCAGCAAAAAGCCCAGAGACGCTTTTCCCCCCTCTGCTCCTCAATCCCCACCGGCGCCGCGCGGCCTCACGGATCCCCCCCCTTCCATCAGGAATCCTCCCGTCCTGACGCCGCAGCTCCGGACGGGCAGAGGCTGCGGCGTGGAAAACCCCCCCCCCCCAAAAACACCGCCGAGAACTTCCTCCTCACCCCGCACGGAGACACCGACCGCCGCTTCTCCTTCCTCCTCCTCCCCGCCTGCTCTGTGCCGCCCGTACCTGGCGCGGCGCCGGGAGGTCGGTGCGGTGCCCACGCCCCGTCCCCGCCCCGCAGAAGGGGCGGGCGGAGTGCGGGGGGCGGTGGGGCGGGCAACAGTTGGAGCATCCCCGCCCCGCCGTTGCCAAGCGACGCGGAGGGTCCGGGCAGAGGCGTTTGGTACCCGCGGACCCGCGACAGACATCGGAGCGCGGGGTCCGTCCGTCCGTCGGTCCCCGTCCCCCGCGGGTCGCCCGCGGTTGGGTGTTGTGCTCGGGTGGGTGGGAGCGGTGCGTGCCCGACCTCGCTGGTGGGTTTAGCTGCACTCCGGTTTTGCTCAAAAATAATTCGATGTCGCTCAGAATTATTCGTAATTAAAATCAGCCGTGATTGCTAGTGAGAGGGGAAAGCTGCTTGGGATTCCTGAGAAAGGAAGTGCGGCTTAAAACCTTAGTAATTCTCTATATATTATATAATTTACATTTATATATATACACATATATATATTACATATAATGTTTATATGTAATATATATATATAAAATATATATTAATCATATAATTATATGTAATTTCTATGGTTTTATATAATTATGTGTGTGTACATGACACAAGTTACCCAGAAAAGCTGTGGCTGCCCCATCCCTGGAAGTGTTCAAGGCCAGGTTGGACAGGGCTCTGAGCAACCTGGTTTAGTGGAAGGTGTCTCTGCCCCGTGGCAGAGGGGTTGTAAGGAGATGATCTTTAAGGTCCTGTCCAACCCAAACCATTCTATGATTCTATGTGTGTATATAAATGTATATATCTATATCTTTATATACCTATATCAGTGCTCAAGCCTAAGGTGGGCAGAGACCTGTTCCCTGTGGGGAGGAGGTTGTAGCGAGAAGGTCCCAGAGCAGATCTGGGTGAGGGCAGGTAAAGCATTGCCTCACTCCAGGCACTGCACCCATCAGCCTCCCCACTCCGGGGTCATGGACAACTTTCCTGCAGGTGGTGAGTCTGCAGGAACACATCTGAAACACCAACAGAGGAATTTTTAAGAACCAGTTTGGGTTTTCTGACTCCTAGTAAGTGAAGGCAGACATGGCTGTCAGGTCCCCAGGCAGGGACAGTCTCTGGGGACATCAGAGTTCACTGGGGATCACCTCACCTGCCTGGTGTTCCCTCAATCCTACAACAGAGTGATGATAAAACATATCTACGGCCTCCCCGTTGTGGTGGTGCCAGGCTAAAGCACCCTCAGTGCGCTGCAAAGCAAAACAGATCCTGTTAGGAAGTGATGTCTGTTTTGTCCTTGATTTTAATCCCTTTAGTTACAAGATAAAGAGAAGCAAAACAGAAAGGCTGAGAACAGTCACACTGACTTCGCTATTTTATACTCACTTCACTTAGAAGTTGTGTAACTTCCTTTTTCGCAACACCTCGAAAGAACTGTGTTTGCTGTGCTGTCTGTGCCAATGAAGAAAAAAATAAATAAAGAAAATCTGTTTCTGTGGCTTTGCAGCAGAGGACTCTGAGGCAGAAGGGGGTATTATTTCCACAGAACTCCTGTCCAGGGGCCTAACCCTGCCCTCACTGACTGTGACAGTTTTCACTGCTGTATCACACATGCAGACAAGCACCTCCCTCCCAACCTTAAGGTACTGAAAGACTTGGAAAAGGGAAGAATTCCCAGTCGTTACCCGGCCATATTCCAAAATCTATTTTTAAAGTTACCTACAGGTGTTTCAAAAGAGCAAAGCTCTTCAGGTTGTACTTTAGTAACAGTGCTCATGTACAGAGTTACAGAGATGCTGTAAATGTAAATCATTGAAAGATCACTGAAGTACTTTATACTTCTGTCCTCAAATCTTTTGGACTTCGCTGTGTCCAAAGACAGGGCATTTTCCAGAGAGGCCCAAGAGTTACTTGAAGCAGAGGATAAGGAAATTCTCACAAACAGACCAAAGCAGGCAGACACAAGCCCACCAGACAAACCCATCTACCAGCTTAACATCTCATGTAGTGCCTGAGCCTGCCCTCATTTTCGTCACAGCCAGTGACTCCTAAGTGTGAAATATTGCTGTTCAAAAAGTGAAAGAAGAGAAAGAAATTCATTAGCCTCGATTCTCACATGCAACGCTTAAAGCAAGCACTGAACTTGACCCTTTACGCAGTTCACTGAAGGAAAAAGAAAAGAATTCCCTCTCTGCTGAGCAGGGAAGCGTTGGAAGGGTGGGGGATGCCTTAGGTTTGGTGTAACAGCAACAGATGAAAGCGAAGTGCAGCTTCAGCCAGCACAGGCTCTGTCCCCACGTGTCCAGGGAGGTCACTGGGACCCAGCAGGGCTCAGCTTGGGGCGGGTCCCTGCACACACAGGACCCAGCAGACCCCGGGCTCCCTGCGGTGGCTGTGGGGCTCCAGACCCTTCCTGTTTGGGAGCTCTCCTGGGAAGCTGATAAGCTGATAATGAACGATGTAACAGCGATCAAAACCACCTCCCAGACATCCTTCTGTTCATTAATCTAAAAGAACGGGAAAGCACTTTTCTGCAAGACAGATCTAGGGACAGAAAACTGCACTGCTTATTAAATAGGGCACTTCTAAAATCTGCTTTTCCTTTCAGTATTCAATTTGAAAGAGACAGTTGTATGTCAGGGGTTCACTGCAGAATAAACAACAACCTTAAATGAAATAATTACCTGCACAGTACATTTTGTAATGGTTTCCTGGAAGATGCAAGTCAGAAGTGTTTGTATTGTTACAGGGATTAAGGCAGTATTACAGATATTGTGAAATGGTTCCTGACACTTACAGAACCATTAACCAACACAGCTCGACTTCCAATAGCTTGTGATGAGCAAAACTTAAAATAAGCATTAAACAGATAAAGCAGCAACAGTTAAAATGAATATTATAATAGAGATGTTAAGAACATAAGCACAACTGCGTGGTACACCAGCTGAATGTACTACTCACTTTGCTACCCAGGGCTTTGCCATTTATTACACAGTAATAACTGAGAAGGCACAATTCTCTCATTGACAGAAGTGTTTCTCATAAAGGTCCTAGAAAACCTACAGGGTTTAGACAATCACTGCTTATTAAACAATGACTGTATAAAATCTTTATTTAGTAATAACCCTAGCTATAATACAGGTCCATTTCTCACCTCATTAAAGCTAAGCCTGATTAAGTGGAGATTGTTATAAACTGTCTTTGATCTCCATTGAGACACAAACCTTATTTTTACATATTTCATGGTGAAGTGACAATTTTCTGTTTGATATGACTTACGATTCGTTTCCTACAAAGGGAAATGCTGCGCACGCTGTCACGCCTGAGGGAGGGCAGGTGGCCATCACTGGCTTCTCTTGGAGGGGCGAGGACTAATTTTGGGAGTGACACAGGCCTTCAAGTGCTTCATGCCCAGGAGCAGAGGGGGTGCCCGTCTGCCCAGGGCAGCAGCCTGGTACCACCGGCAGCTGTGACTCGCCTGAGTCAGCGCCACAGGAGATGTTGCGTGATAACATTTTTCCCATCTGAGGCTGGAGTCTACTCTCTTGTCATGATTTCAGGCAGCTGAGGGATTTGTGCAGGTTAGCAATTGCTCAGATGACCACAGACACTGAAATTCGCTCCAGGCTTCATGTGTAGTTTGCGTGAATAGGATCTGCACATGGAGACCCTCTTGAGCGTGGTTATTTGGGTATTCTGTGACTCCATCAGCAGCAGAATTGCTGCTTTTCAAAGGAAAGCCCTACGGTGGCAGATGTGCTCATCCAGTGCCTTAATAGCTGGCCCCTGAAAACTGCAGGGCGTTCCTTCACACCCAGTTTCCACCTTAATTCATCTTGTTTTTCCCTAAATCCCATCTGCCATATGTCTACTTCTACAAAGAGGTGTTTGAAATACTCTTTGTGCACTCTTGATTCCTGTCCAGGATTTGAGGTGGGGTTTGCTGACAATTACCTGTTAACAGAGAGTAAACTTTTATCCTCATTACCTCAGGAAAGAAAAGAGATGGTTACACTGGCAGAAGGACCCTTGGTACTGCCAGATCCCACAGATAATGCTATGCAGAAGCATGCCAGAGGAAATTTGGGAAAAATATTTGTATTTGGGTGCTTAAGAGGAAGACTGCTGAATACACAACTGCCTAAGTCACAATCACTGCTGGCTCCTTCCCTGTGAAGGAGGAGAGGCATGGCAGGGGTTTGGAATGAGATGATGTTTAAGGTCCCTTCCAACCCAAACCATTCTATGATCCCACGATCCGATGATTTCCAGTAGCACCCAGAGTCTCTGCTGAAACCAGAGGCTCCTGGCCAGGAAACGCTGGGCAGGGTGTGTTGCTGAAAGGGTTTATGGCAGGACAACCTGCTGATCTGGTGCAAAGCACCACAATTTCTCTGGAGCAATTCTGAACAAAGCCTGGCACCTCCTCTGCTGTTCCAGAGGCAGAATGCTTCCTCTGAATCTCACTAACTCATCACTCACAGGCGAGTCACCCTAATGACAAGAAACTGGAGCTGAAATGTGAAGAACAGAGACTAATTAATAATGAAGATAATGAGATCACTGGAATGTATATACCAAACCTGCATCTTAATTATCTCATGGAAACTGGCAACTCCAATCATGTTTCAAGAGCCTTTAATCGTGTTCTCTCTGATGAATATTGGTGGCTATTTTGCAGAGACATATGTAAAAATACCTTTTGTATAGGGTTTTTCCCCTACAATAAGAGCCAGCCAAGTTACTACTGCATGTAACTGCTCTGCTTCAAAATGAGATATCGCAGACTTGTAATTACAGCTGGCCTGATCTTCATCTCATCTACTCTCATCTTATTTTGGAGTGCTTCCTTTGAAGGAAATGCAGCAAGACTGGTGTGAATTACTGCAGTATTATTATGAATCCCTTTTATTATGACAGAACAAACCAAGAATGATCCCTAATTAAGCTAAGAAGTTGCTGCAGAAACACAGGGAGTGTACAGTCCCTGCCCCAAAGACCTTACAATTAGGATAGGCAAAGACAGACTTTGAGGTAAAAGGGGACAGAGGGAATGCAGAATGAGCTCACTCCAGACTACAATTTGTTCCCATGACTTGCTTGAAGGGGAGGCTGGGAGAAGGCTGAGATAGGATGAACATAGGAGAAGTGTGGAGCTGGTGAGATGAAGACTGTAGAGGGGGAAGAAGCAGGCTGCACTTACAGCCAACAGAGCCTATCCAGAACTTTCTGCAGTTTCCTCCCTGCCCTCCCCATCCCTTCACCCCTGGATGGGGTGAGGAGGTCAGCTCCAAACTACAGCTGCACAGGAACATTGCTCTGAGTGAAGCAGGCTCAGCTCAACCCCTGCTTCCACTCCCCAAAAAAACAAGACCCCAAGTGTCTGCAGAGAGGCTTATTTTAGTAAGTAAGGAAGCAGCTCTTCAGACTCCACACCATGGGGTAGACGGGGGGGTCTGCTCTCCCCACAACCTTTAACATCAGTGACAGCAGAGCTCCTGCTTGTGTCCTACCCTCAGGAGCAGGGCAGGCAGCCAGGCACATCAAACAGCTCGGGTCAAACAGGGCTCACAGGAGAAGGTCTCTGTGCAAGACGAGAGCACCAAAGGCAGGATGGGGCTGGCTGAGGGCCCATTAGCATCAATTCCTTGGGACTCTAATGAAGCTGGACCTGACTCTGTGACACTCAATTACAGCACAAAGACATTTTGGAGGCCTTACCCACTGCTCTCTCTAGAGAGGAGCTACTTGTAACCTTTTTGCCATCCGTAGGTTACACTTTAGTTGCTTAATGAGGCTGCGTTTGGAGAGATTTTCTGTGTTCCTCTCCAAAACCTCTCACAAGGGACAAGTAGTCAAGAACTGTTAGTCCAAAGGCCAGATAATGGAACAGGATATGCCTTCCCCTCTGAAAAGCAGTTTATTTTTTGTTCATCACCGCAACTGTACCATTGGCATTTTTTGTATCCAGCCCTGAAGGTGCTTCATAATGGTAGCTGTGAATCCACGATTAAAGCACCTTTGCCAAAAGCGTTACAAAAATATGCCAGACACAAAATCTGCTCTGTTTAGCCTTTGTCAAAATGACCAATAATAAGGAATAAAATAAAACAATAGGCTATGTGAGCAATTTCAAGCGAAAAATACGCAGCCTGTCCCTTAGAAATGGGCTGAGAGGGCTCTGCAGACCGAGGGCACGGACACATTCACTGTGCAGGTAAGAGCACAGAAGATGGCAAGGAAAGTGTGAGCATCCCTGAGCCACCCCAGAGCTTAAACCAAGGGGGAGCCAAGCAGAAAGATGGAATCACATTTACTCAGCTGTCTCTGCTCTGGCAAATTGACTCTGCTCCTCCGTGGCTCCAGGAGTTACTGCCCTACCTGAGCGAGCAACTGGCCAGGACTCAGGTGAGCCTGGAGCTGTGGATGGAGCTGGGGGTTCTGACAGCCCCTCTGACACATGTGTTGGATTCTACTAGATTCTGCTTTGTATGGTGTGCAGAAGACAGGCTGCTGCCTGAAGAACACACCTTTTGGTAGTTTCAGCTCTGAGAATACTTTCATGATGTTTTTAAGCTTTTAGCCTCTACCCATATACCACACCCTGTTAGCAGAGGAAAGGAAAAGAAAAAGAATCAGCTGTCCAGGACAAGAATAATTCATGCTGACCAGTGGCTAATATTTCTCTCATGACACATGCTAAGAGCAAGGCTGCAGAACAGAACATCCTAAAGCAAGGGAAAGGCTGTACTGAGCTCACGGGTGTAACATTTTGGCCCTATGGCTTGTTTGCATTAACACATCTCTTTAATCACACAATCACATGCTACTTCCCACTGGTCTGGATGTGTCCAGGACACAGGCTGGATGGTGCTCAGTTTATCAGCCACTATTCAATATCTGCTTTAGTCTCTTGATCAAAGTGCAGCTTCATGTCTTATTTATGGCTACTACTAACAGCCTGCTCTGCAGACAGAACTATTTATTTCCCCCCAAGCTTTTCTGTGGTGTTCATCACTCTGACATCTGAGTGCTCTGCAACGATTAATTTATCTTCATAGTCTCTTCAAAATGAGGCAAGATGGTATTCCCATTTTACAGATCAGGAGCTGTTGCACAGACAGATTGAGGTCAC
Source organism: Corapipo altera (assembly GCF_003945725.1). Classification (NCBI taxonomy): domain Eukaryota; kingdom Metazoa; phylum Chordata; class Aves; order Passeriformes; family Pipridae; genus Corapipo; species Corapipo altera. The sequence continues at coordinate 3,200,592 of NW_020884913.1, forward strand.
ACATTTCCACTCATGATAGGTCCTAGTCTAAAATGTCTCAGATCTAAATTTTTTTTGGTATCTTCAAATATAATGCCAAAACAAAAATCTTCTGGTTTGTGTGTTCAAATAGAGCTCTGACTGGCTTCTTACAAAGTCAGGCACAAGCACAGGGGAGGATTAGGGACTGTGAATGCTGGTCACAGGAAAGGATGAAAGCTTTCCAACCACCAGTCTCTGGAATACTGAAAACCAACACAGATAACCCATGTGAATGTAAAACACATTATTAGAGCCTTTGATGAAGCAGCAAAGTATACCTTAAGAAACTATACACATAGGGACCTTCCCTACCTTTACAACACAGGACCAAATCCTGAGAGCACAGTTTAAGGTGGGGAGAATTGCAGGTTCTCTCCACTTCTTGGGGTCTGGTCCATTAAGCACAGAAAAAAACCAGAAAGCTTTGTAGTGTAGAAGACCACCCTGGGAAGGGAAGCTTTTGTTTTATCACTGTGCTAAAAGCATCTGTGGATCAAATGTGCCAGTATCACTTTACAGCATGAAAACGCCGCCCAGGGGACTCTCAGGACTCATCTTTCAAACGCTGATACTTCTTTGTCAGTTTTAATAAAGGACAGCTACAAAAACAACGTGGGCCATGTGGTCCCAATGAAGCAGAGACCGTGGCAATCAATAACAGAAACAATCTGCACTTCCTTGCTGGGAGAATTTGCTTTTAGCAGCCACATCTATATGACAAGACATCACTCCAGACCTCCCTTCAATTTTTATTTGGACAATGAGCCCACTGTGCCCAAAGCACATCTGTGCTTAGGGAGATGTGCAAACCCAGGACAGTGTTTAGACCGATAACACGACCATGTGATATATGATGATGGATCAGCTTCCAGGATATGTTTGATCCTCCCTCTTCTATCCTAAAATGGACACTTTTCTACCTCAAAAGAAAACTCCTCTGTCAAAGTGTTGACTTTTAGTGCAATAAAGATGTTATTTTCTGCTTCATCTCATGATCCCTTTCACACAAGGCCTCAGAAGTGCCCTCCTGGCTCAGCACACAGGTCTGCCCAACACAAGCTCCTGTCTCCAGCCCCAGTTTTTAGAGATGGATGAGGTAGGTGTGTACAGTAAGGAAATACAAAAAAACCTGGGGAGAGGAGTGATATAGAAGTTTAAAGAAAGTCTTTTTCATTTGCTATTCCTTAAAGACACCAAACTGTGCCATGGGAAATGCTTTTTAGTTGAGAACCCGGATACATCTCAGGCCCCAGACTGTATATGATTTATATCATTTAAATTACATTGCAGATCAAAGTTTTATTTGCTTGGAAAATTGCAGCTGAGGCCATTCACCTTTTCTGTCTTATCAATCCAGTGCCATCTTCCTGTAGCACATACCTAGTAATGGGACTCCTTAAGCAGAGCTGGTCCTCCAGCCCAGTGCCACCAACACCAGGAACTGGCTGTCACCAGGGAAAACACCCCCAGGGAACAAGGTGGCCTTGACTCAGCCCCTGGCACTGCCAGCTGTGGTCTCTCCATGCAGGCTGAGTGGGGAGCTGGTTGACAGAAGGATGAGCAGGTTGCAAAGTGAACTGTTTGCAGTGTGTGACCATTTCCACCAGGTTAAGGTGCAGCTCTGCCTGGGCTCTGCTTTCTCACAGGGATCTGGCAGTGCCAGCACTGAGCACTGCAGGGTCCTCCCTGCCAGCTGAGCTCCATCCCCCCCTGTCACCTGGTGATAGCACAGTGTGATAGACCCCAGCATCCCAGCCCCTGTAGGCCCTGGGTCTCCATGGATACAAGAGAGACATGAACTGGTCTGGTTCCTGTGACTCTGCAGTTCACTCAGCTGCTGTGTCCCTGATCTTTCACTTTTTGGCAGACTCCTGGCTCTTTGCTCCACCAAATGAGGAACCAGATGTTTCCACTTCCTTCTGACCAAGAGTCACTGCTCCATTTGTGAGCAGAGGAGCTGCCTTGTCAGGGTAAGCACCTTTCAGTAACTAATATTAATAAAATCATTTCATTCTGAGTTGCAGCTGCTGCACATTTGTATATGCCTGGTTCAGGATTACTTTTGAGTTTAAGATCTTGGATTATGTGGAATGTCAGGAATGGGCTCAATCACCAGCTCTATCCAGAAACACGATTCTCATTCTGGGATATGGCTAAAAAAAGAAAAAACCAACCACTAAAATATTAACATATGGATGGAAAACCCTCACTACTTTCTACAAGTAATGCCTACAAAGCATTTCAGAGTCATGGTTGGATATTACAGAGGGAAGTCCAATCTCAGTAAGAGACATACAGATTGTAATTTAAAAGTCACACATGGGCAGTCTTATCATCTGAAACATGAATTCTATCCTTAATGACTCCGTACAGACATCAAAACGATCCAATTTCCAACCTGGACCATCCCTAGCACATTCTTTTAGCTTTGTGATTTGTGGTTCCTATTCATCACCCATCCCCATTCATACTGAAATCTAGCAAGTCAGGTACTTCCATCAGCTCTGCACTGCAGCAGGGAGAGACAGCAAGTCAATTTTCTGTGGCATCAGAGAATGACAACTCAGTGCTTTCCATGACATTTCATTTTGGTGGATTTTAATCTTGTCCCTGAGAGACAGGAGCTGACAGCCATTTCTGTTTGTTTTTTTTTTTTTTGCAACTCACAGATGCATAATAAGGAGAAGGTCAGTGGGAAGAGAGAAAGAAAACAAGATTTTTGCATGGTGAAAGTGGTGCTCTGGAAAACCACCTTCCAAATCTCCAGTGAGACTAAAACAGAGAGAAAAAGATACATGCAGAAAGCTTTTTTATCAAACCTTGCAACCAGAATTATGCCTGCTTCCCCCATGCCACCCTTGCCCAGCCGTCAGATCCCTCTCCCAGGATTCTGTTCTGATATAAGCCAAGATCCAGATTTGAGGCTCCCAGGGGCTAAGTACTGTACTGAGATCAACCAGCATGAAAACCTGGGGTTCAGTCAACAGAGTTCAGGGAACATCGAGAGAGTGGGCAGCAAAGGGGATTCACCTAAAAATGGAGCATCTACGAACCCCCAGTTGTCCATAGGAACTAATGGACTCACTTTGCTCCCCAGGTGTTTTCACTTCAAAGGAACATAAAAACGTTTAGAAAACTCTTGTCTTGACACTACAGCAAACAGCTCCACAAGGGCTATGACAAACCAACCACCTAATGCAGATGAGAAAGCAACAGGGATTTTTCTTGTACAGTCATTTGATGTTCTGCCCTTTGCTCTGGCCCAGCCAACTAGAGACAGAGCCTCTCGGGACACAAAAAAGCCCAAGATCCCAGACCATAAGACATAAAAACATTTCTGTGCACTGATTGCCTCCTCACAATAACCTCATTATCACAGCTGTCAGTCACCAGCACAAACCAGTCACCAGCATGGGAACTACTGACAGGAGATGCTCACCCTCCAACACATTCCTTGCCTGGAACAACACAGCTTTAATACCACCACAGGCTCCTCAGAGCCACAGTGGCAGTGTCCTGTCCCTCCCCTGCAAGGGGCTGGAAGGGTCACATGTAGAGATTCCCTCTGGCTCTGTGACACACTGCAGGGCTGCAGTTTACAGCCCCTTCCATTCCACACCGAGCTAGCACTCCTGTGAAGATAATTATTTAAGAACCAGAGGCACACACTGCCTTTTAGATTCACGTCTCACAACAGTGATGTCCTGTGATCAGGCTGAAAAATTTAAGGGCCTTTTTTCTTATAGATTTCCCCAGCACATAAATCTTGTATTCCCTGTCTTATCCAAAATTACCTTTATTAATCATTCACCTCGTGCACGATCTCTCTGTTTTATTCAAGTCCTTGATGTACTGATAAGGGGAGGCTAAATTCCTGATCATGCCGATGTGAGGCTGGATTCATCACTCATGTCCAGTTCTGATCTCAGTATTCCTCAGCCACTGCTCAATACAGGGGTGTTACAGTGAGCATTTGGTCCTGATTTATTGACCTGAACAAGTGAAGTGTTTTTAACAACTTTCAGAAAAATGCTGTCATCATTTTAAAATCAGCAAAAAAATCTTTCCCAAGGCAGAGATTTTTAAAAACCTGCTAAATCCCCTGAACATACAGTGCCTGAATCAGAAACTGCAACAGATGGAATCGGAGGGCTTTTTTAGTATTGTCTATTAATAAGTGCAAATGTTCACAATGACAAATGCAATGTATTTTTAGTCTGCTCTGGGATAGTAGCCTGGTCTTAATCAGCACTTTCTGTCAAACTTCCCGCTTTGACACAAACCCACAACACTCCAGTTGAGAGGCTGAGTGTGCAGATACACAATCACCAGTTCTTTCAGCCCCATGTTTCTGTTTCACAGTAAGGTCTGTAAACACTCACACTGGTCTGACTACCTGCCAGGGGGGCCTGTCCTTCCACCTTCCCTTATTTCTCTCCCAGCACTCAACAATATTTTTATAAAACTGTGATTGCTCCATGGCTATATCTTAGTTAACCTGGAATTACTCCAGTGTAAATCAACTCAGAATCAGGCTTTGCTACTGAAATGACTGCATTAAGTCATGATATAGTTAAGTAGGAGGACCTGGTTCTGTACTGTAAACATCACAAATGCAAATGTCTTTAATAAAGTCAAATCTTCCGTTGTTATTTTTCATAGTAAAAACCAGGCAGCAGTGAGGAGGGAAGGGGTGGCTGTAAGCAATCTAAGCCTCAGGAGCACAGATCAACACGTGCAGGGGGTCCCAGTGACCTTCTGTCTTTGCCATGTCTTTAATTCCCACACCTAATTCCCTACACCAACACCTCCAACAGCCCAAGGCAGTGAAACGCCCTTGCCATGCTGTGAAACTTGGCTGCAAGCAATGCAAATATTTTGAATCTGACTCCTCTGGCCTTTTCCCCAGGTTACACATCCAATCTTAATGGTTCCCAAAAGAACACTGTGGCAAACATGAACTGTGACAGGTTTGATAAATGCCAGCTGACGTAAAACGGACCTACTGTGTGTGTGTTTAACTGGAAGCAGTCAGAGTGTCATGTCTGGGGTTTGTGGTTTCTTCTGGGATCAATGCAACAGTTTCTATACACCATGAGTTTATTCCAATAGGAGCTCATTTTTATACAGAGAGCACCAGAAAGGACATGGGGACACCTGGGGTTATTGCAGAGGGAGCCTGCCTCTGTGCTGCTCACCTGCAGTGCTGCTGTTCTGTGGACAAACAGCTGCACTGATCTCCCAAAATCGCCCAGGAGAATCTTTGCTCAGTAACTGGCCTTTGGGAGGTGCTGTCTGGTGCTGCAGGGCAGACACAGGAGAACAAGGGAAGAAGATTCAGGGCAACACAGCTTGGACATTTGTCATTTCCTAACACTTGCATGAAAAGAAAGAGTAGCTACTGCTATTTCACTGCAAAAAAATCTGACAGAGAGAGGCTGTGCTTCTAAAGGTGTTTACAGCCACAGCCCTGTGAATAAGAAGTATTTCAGTGTCAGAGCAGTTAACAGAGGCACAAAGCAGGAAAGCTGGGCAAGCAGAACAAGTGCCTTGAGTAACAAACCCCACAGCTACTGCAGAACCTCCTGAAAGGTTCTGAGTAGGAAACAATCCATGACCTAATTAGGTGTCACTGTTATTGGAGAATAGAGGAAGGAATAGAAAGAAAAGAGGGGGAAGATAAAGGCGAGAGAGACAAGGAGGCCCAAACACTCAGCAGATGAGTCCAAGCTGGAGCTGCCCAACACTGAGGTTTTATTTAACACACACAAGTACGTTCCATGAGGGAGGAGCAGAGGGAAGGGGACTTGCTCACCCCTCTCTGGGACATGTTCCAGGGGTGTTCTGGGTGTGTTCTGTGGGTTTTCCAGGCGTGTTCAAATACACCTGGAGCCGGAACACATCTGGAAACATGTTCCAGGTGTTCTGGGCGTGTTCCAGATCCAGGTGTGTTTGTACATTCCAGATATATTCCAGGTGTGCTGTACTTGTGTTCTTGGTGTGTTTTAGGTGTGTTCCAGGTGTTTTCTGGGTGTATTCTGTGTCCCAGGTCCACGTGTGTCTGACCATGCCTGGAACAGCTCAGATCCTCTCAGTGTAATTTTCTACCACTTGCATGAAAAGGAAGTGTCTGCTGCCATTCCATTGCAAAGAAATCTGACAGAGAGAGGCTGTGCTTTTAAAGGTGTTCAGACACCTTCTTCCCACCCTTTAATTGCTTCTGTTCCATATTTGTGTGATAAAAGCTACAAGAATCACTTACAGGCTTTGCTGAAAAGCAGGAACACAGCCTAGGTGGTCTCCAACCCTAAAACTACTTTCAAGTGACTTCTCCAAGCTCAGACAAGAAAAGCATGACAAAGTCAGGACTTGGATGCTCCTTCCCCCATTCTTGCAATGCCACCCCCAGGGCTCTCATGCAGGACCCTGCTGGGATGGAGGCTGTACAGGACTAAAATTATCCTCATCAAAAATTTGGTTTCACTCTTTCCCTCCTCCCTGAGCAATGGGCAGCTCTGGGGTGAGAGGATTTCACATGATTCATTTTCTGCTGTGGCAGAGAGGATGTGTTTCCTCCTACACCTGTGCTTTTGTTCACTGGTGCTCAGACAAACGACCAAGCCGTGGGCAGTGACCTGGAGTGAGAACAGCACTCTGAATCCCAGCACAGCAGTTATTTGTGAGGGTGGCTGACTGCACCAATTGTCTTTCCTTCCCAAGGGATATTGCCATTTTATCGTTAAATCACAGTCAACATCAAAGCTGGAAGTCTCCCCAAGGCCTGAACAAAGTACATCACAGAGCTCCCCAGCTGAAACCAGTATTTCAGCTGCTGTTCCGGAGAAAAGTGATGACTTTTTTGATATTCAAATATGCTAAAACAAGCTGGCCACCAGACACACCCACAGTGACCCAGTGAGCACCAGTACTCCTGCCCAAGCCTGGTCTAAAAGCTACTGACATCAGTAGCAAACCTTCCTTTCCTTAAAGACAGTTTTTGCCTTAGCCCTCAACCCCCTCATTCACTCATGCTGAGTCCCAAGTACATTTCTTGAGCATCTCTGCTGGTTTAATCACCCTGTGCCCTGCCTGGGGGCAGTGCTGACCATGTGAGCTCCTCCAGGGAGGCTGAATGTCCCTCCAAGGCTGGGAGATGACGCTGGAAACTTCTGGTGCCCTTCAGCCACCAAGCTTAAAGGGAAACAGAAAGTGTGTCCTACCAGACCACTTTGCTCCTACAACTTTCTGAATGCTGGCAGCTCCTCCTTGCCAGGAATAACTTCTGTCCTCCAGGCTCATAGAGAACAAATGCCCTTTCTGCATTTGGGCATTTTCATGCACTGGTGAGTAGCCACAGACACAGAGCAAACGCTTCAGATCCATGGCTGAGTGTCAGCTCTGCTGGAAGAGTTGGCATTTGTACCTGTCCTGCAGACACAACTGCTCTGCCTGGAAACAGCATGGAAGCTGCAAGTCTGGTGTAAGACCTCATGTAAGTCTCAGGGGAAAAGTGTCCTTCACTCCAAAGATAAATCTGTCCTCCCTCTCATCCACCCCCCTTGCAGAGCTGGCCCCAAGGATGCTCAGACCAGCCTTTCATGTCCATCTTCCAGACCTTTTCAATTCTCTCATGTTTTAATTGCTTCTGTTTTACATTTGGGTGACCAGAGCACAAAAGAAACCAGTTCAAAGGCTTTCTCAAATCACAGTAAAACAGTAGGTGGTCCCCTCCACGGCAATCACACATCTTACAATTAGACAAAAGGAAAATGAAGGAAATAATTGCAGTGTCCGTATAGGGCCCCTGCTGTCAATTATCCCTGATGTGGGGTGTCTGCTCCCTGTTTCCTTCCTGGTGGCACAGCCCCAGGCAGGCAGAGGCAGCACTGACAGCCCAAGGATGGATCAGTCATCAGTCACTCCCACCTGGTGTCCAGCAGGACTGAATGGCTTCAGCTGCCTGAACACAGACATTTAATGCCACTCTAAAAACCCAACATACTCAAGGCAATCACAGGGATGTGGCACAGCCCCTCCAGGAGACCCTTTCCACACAGTAGCACCACATGGGAACAGGCACCCAGGAGACAGGGGCTGCAGGTGAGGAGAGACACATCCTTCATGGGGGCTGCAGCACAAGGGCCCTCCTGGCACTTGGCTCCACTGCCCCGTGTGAGCTGTGAACACCAGCTCACCACCCAGCTGCAGTTTGCTGGGCTCCTCAGGCTGCCTGAGCTGCTGGAGTCAAAGGTATCCCAGTGAGAGCCTTTTAGCGACCTGAGCAGGCTCTGAGCTGTGGCCAGTTCTCCCCTTGTTCCCTTCTGGAAAAGGCAACAACTGTGTTTCTCCACCCCAAACCCAGAGGAATGCACAAGACCCAGGGGACTCTCCTTTGAGGCTGCAGACACTGCAGGAACTCACCTGGGAACACCCCAAAGGCCATGCAGCTCCTCTCAGGACAGTTATTGGATTACTGCTTCAGGCTCAATGCTTTAGGCTCTCTCAGACCTGTTTAATCAGCTGGTAATGTGACACTTCCTTCTATAAAGACCTGAGATCTACTTCCCTGGCAGCATGCCTTTTCCTCCAGGAGGTCAGCCTGCATCCCTGATTTCTCGTGTGCTGTTGGCAGATTGGACAGGGATACAAGGCAAGAAGAAATTAAAATTATCAAGACAGTTGTTATTTCCATGTAAACCTGACAGGATGTCCTGCTCAAAAAGGGTATCTCAAGGAGTTCCTGAGGCTGGACCATTTCAACTTCAGACAGCAGGAGAGGTTGAGCTCAAAACTCTTGACTTACTCCAAATGCCCACTGGCTTTAAGTGCTTGAGCTAATTAAGGAAGGAGAAGTGAATCTCAAAAAAAATCAGAGGTGACTCAACAAACCTTGGATATAAATGTGAGCAAAAATGCCCCACAAAAGAGATGTTATCTACTAGTCCATGATGTTTACTGAATAACCTACTTTGTGAGATTTCTGGAGACAGCAGTGGTGCTCAGACCTGGGACATCCTAAGTGCCCTGAGAAACTGCCCCTCAATTTGGATTCATCTCCTTTTACTTTCTATGCAGCTTTCTGGTCTCCCTCATCCATTTCCCATCTTCCAGCATCTCTCCACTCTTGCTAAGCCACACTTAGCAAGCAATGGCAAAAAAATGTCACAGCAAAAAAGCCAGCTGAGGTGGTCCCCTCCATAGCCATGTGTGACCTTCACTTTGAAAAGTGTTACAACACATTCCAGGTGAAACATTTACTCAGGCACCACCATCTCACCTGGATGCACTGATACCTTGCTTGGTGAAGAAGCTGGAAGTACCACCTGCCCCTCTTTTACACAGCAGAGCACAGAATGAAGATTTCTGGACAGTCCCTTATGCAGCACATGCCCAGGCAAAGCCAGTCCCGTCATTCCCAGTGTGCAAATTCTGCTGCCACTGATTGCTACGAAAAAGCTTTAGTTGGGCATGAATGAAAGGCAATGACTATAAAACACTGTATGAAATTCATTTAACAAGGTTCAATGATTGAAACAGGAAAGATTTCCCTTAACAAATTGTTACAGGAAAGATTCAGCCACTGTGACCAGCTCTGCCGTGAGCCTAATTGAAATTTGTGCAGCAAGGGGGCAACAGCCTTTGCTCTCAATTAACTCTGAAGAAAAGTTGAAATCTTTTTAATCATTCTGAATTATCAGCCTTTCTTTCATCTGTGTTTTTTTTTCCAATGTCTGGGTATTTATACAGCTATTAAGAATATTCACAACTGTAATTTAGGACCATATAATAAACTGCTTGTTTCAAAGGCAGGATTAGAGAACAGGAGACAATTGGTATTTTTGAGGGAAGGAGGTAGGAATCTCCTACAAATACCCACTGCAAGGTCTGCATCTAGTCCCAGCCCACTCTGTCACACACTCCTGGCTGCAGATTGAATTGGGTGTATCTGGAGTTTCCCAGATTTTGGTTAGAGATACAAAAAAATCCAATTCTGCCAGTCCTGCCCTGAAAGCAGCACCGTGTGTGTTGTTGCCCAGATGTGGATCCCAACAGCTTGTACAAGTAGGAGGCCGTGCTTGGGCCCCAGGGAGGAGCAGCAGCTGAAGCTGCAGGCGGTTTCATGTGAGGATCTTCTTCTCTTGAAAATAGTCTTATTAATAAAACAGTAGGGAATGCAGAAAAGCAGATTCATCTCAGAGTAAAATGTTTCTTTGGGAGCTCCCCGAGCAGTCAGTAGCAGCTTGTTATGGAACTAACATGGCTTTTACTGCCACAGCCCTGTAAGAAATATTTCAGTATTGGAGCAGTTAATAGAGGCACAAAGCAGGAAAGCTGGGCAAGCAGAACAAGTGCCTTGAGTAACAAACCCCACAGCTACTGCAAAACCTCCTGAAAGGTTCTGAGTAGGAAACAATCCATGACCTAATTAGGTGCCACTGTTACTGGAGAATAGAGGAAGGAATAGAAAGAAAAGAGGGGGAAGACAAAGGAGAGAGAGAGACAAGGAGGCCCAAATACTCATCAGATGAGTCCAAGGTGGAGCTGCCCAACACCAAGGCTTTATTTAACACACACAAGCACGTTCCATGAGGGAGGAGCAAAGGGGACTTTGCTCCCTGCTTGTTGACACCCTCCTCATGGAGTACATTTGCTGACATAAATGGGGGAATCAGACAGGAAACACCACATTTTGTGGGGACCTGCAATGAACAAGTAATATCCATGTAGCTTTCTGTTACTAAAATATCCCATTTTTCTCTTAGGTGAAAAACTGGGTTAGGAATCCCAAAGTAACCTTGTAGGAAACAAGTATCACAGTGAATTGGGCAGTGAAGTGTGTTCTGGTCTAGGTAGGTTCCAGGTGTGTTCCAGGTGAGTTCCACACATGTTCCAGGTCCACATGTGCTTGAACACACCTGGAAACACGTTCCAGCCTGGGTAGGTTCCAGGTGTGTTTCAGCTGTGTTCCAGGTACGTGTGTTCCTATGTTCCAGCTGCATTCCAGGCAGGTTTTAGGTGTGTTCTGGGTGTGTTGTAGATGTGTTTCTGTTACGTTCCAGTGGTGTTCCAGGCATGCTCAAGGCATTCCAGGTGTGTTTCAGGTATGTTCCAGGTGTTTGAACATGCCTAGAAACACGTTCCGGGTGCTAACACATCCTTCACAGGAGTCTGCTTCTTTGCAGGCTGTGCCCCTGTGTGTGCCCTGAAACACCTCCCCCAGGAGTGCAGCAATACCTGCAGTGGCTGCTGTTTGCATCACAGGCACGGGGAGAGGTTGCCATGAGCACCAGACCAGCCAGTCATGCCCACCCACGCCAGGCCAGCCCACGCAAGGACGTCACATGCCAGGGAGAGAAGGCTCTGTGTGGGCTCCTCTACAGTGCACAGCCACATCAGCTCCTTCCCTGAGGCCATGCTGAGAGGCTGTGACAGAGGCTGGAGATGGACCCAGACACCCCTTTCCTAAACCAGCCATACAACCACAATGCACCCTTCCTCTGGCTTGCAATACCTCTCCAGGTATCCCACAGTCACGTTTTACTCCACTAAAAGCAAAACACAAACACTTCAGAAAGCGGAAAACCTCAGAGGGAACAAGACCTCACAGCATACCCCACTTCTGCATAAGAAAACAGACATCTTAAAAAAAAAACAGAACAGCTCAAGTTCTCATCTTCAAACCCGCTTTATCACAGGCTCAGCCTTCGGAGCACAAGCAGTGGGAAGGTCTCCCTGTTGCATCAGCCGTGCAGGGATTGCTGCCGAGCCCGCAGCGCTGGCCCTGCTCTGCTGTAGGTAGCACTGCACACACAATGCTGACAAAGGGGGAAGGCTCAGCCTCTGCTTTCCCAGCCTATAGCGTTTTCTAAAACTCATCTCCTTCAATCCCACATCACTTAACTAATGGCTGGTTATCGCACTAACTGAAAGCAGACTTCTGAATATTTTAACTTTCAGCCTGATTTACATCCCTGACCTGCAGCCACGCTTAAACAAAGGATGACTTCTGAGGGAAGAAAACTTATCGTCCCTTGATTTAAAACTGTACTTACTGAGAACGGCTGTGGAGTTCTCTGAGGGAGCTGCAGTGTCTCCAAAGCCCGTCTCGGTAGCAGCAAAGTTTTCCCTCTTGCCGCACACGGGTGGGATGTGAAGCCAGACCTGGGACACGCTGTGTCTGTGCTGATGAGGGCTCTCAACTGTGTATCGTTGCCAAGACACCCGGGGCAGACTCCAAAGCCTCCAGATCTCGCCCTGGCCAAGGCATTCCTAATCAAATGCTCCTTTCAGCACGGCCACGGGCATCACACAGAGCTGTGAACAGCAGCAGTTTCTTTGGTTCAGGTAAAGGTAAACCTCCATGAAGTGCTCCCATCAGTCTGGAATATTGCTTATTAACGAAACATTTTCTATCTGGAATTGTAACCAGCTCTCTATGTTAATTTTTTTGAAATAAATGAGTTTTCTGTCTCACCCCCCTGCTTTGAGCTGCTCGGAGATCACAGAAACAGTGGCAGGATTGAAGCCTGCAGTGGAATCAGTTATTTCTGAGCGACTGTAACAATCTGCTGTGCCAAAATTTTATCATCTGTAGTTGATGGAAACACAGGGAATTCACAAAATCAGCTGCTGCAGCAACACACGTGACTAAACTTTTGCATTACGGCAACAGGTCCTGGACAGCCAGGTCTTGTGATGCCAAGGCCTATCCCAGAGGTCTCACAGTCCAAAATACAAGATGTTTGCAGTCGCAGAGAGCAAGAAATAGGAGGAAAACAGAAGTCTCAAGTGCAGGAGAAGCCAAAGTGTCTATCTGAAAACATACCACCTCTGTGCTACCTCTCAAACCAGTACAACCGGTGTCATTTTGGGCTCTCACCCTTTTGAATTTGTTGTCCCTTTCATAAGGTGTTAATTGTGCTAATGGCTATTCCATACCTTAGAGGTGTTAAGACGGAAAAGGTTCACAGAGCTACACAAGCCTGTGCAAAACCAGAAGAGATGAACAGGCATTTAAAAATCCTATTTTCCATTGCTCCTCTGTTACAGCTAAATGCACTCCAACTTCCTTGTTCAACATTAATCTTTGCTTCTACAGGTAAGTTGCTTTCAATAAAAATGTTTACATTATGGAAGTCAGATCAAAGCATTTTAAAATTCTCGGTATGACTCATCTGGCAGATTTTTTTTTCTTTTTTTCCCTGTAGCTCACAAGCGGTTCTGAAAATTACTTCTTGAGTTAGGGTAGGCAACATTTTTTTCAGTATCTTTCAATTTTTAATGGTATAATAACAACACTTCCTGCCCTTTTCTATTAGTTAATCATAAACTAGACAAACTCCTAACATTCAGATTTCTGCAACAATGGAAATTTATGAACCCTTAGTTTTGCTGATGAGGGTTGCTCAGAGTGGGAAGGGCGAAACATTTAAAAGATTAGAGTTTTCAGGGAGGATATACTTTTAATCCTCTTCTTTCCTCCTGCAGTTACCATTATGGGTGTGCAAGTAACTTAAAATGAACTCCTCCTCCAAGACCACGTGTAGTGTGGCTGGAGTAAACCAATTAAATACAACTTCCCAGTAGGGCCTCAGTTCCTGACTTCAAATAGTAGTGTTGTAAGGGAGACTGGGAAGCAAAAGGAGACAATGAGGTCACAGAATTAGTGAGGGAAGACAACTCTGGTTTTGCATCTGAGTTTTCACACTTCTTTGTACTCCCAGAAACATAGTTTGAAAGGAGACTAAATTGCTCCTCTGCCTGCCCCTGGCAGTGCATTTGCATTGAGCCCTGGGGTGTGCAGCCTTCAACCAGCTTCATCACTCAGCCCACAAGAGATTAAGCACAAATAGTTCTGCCAAAAAGATGATCATCTGTCTCTCCATAAAATTTAGGAATACAGCAGCAAGTACAGCTTCTTAATTCAGCGGCTCTGCATATTTGGAGCCTGCCTGGAGAGATCCAAACCCAAAGAAATGTTATTTCTGATTCCTCAGCAGGCTGAGACAGAGGATGGATCTGCTCAGCTCCACAGCAAGGCTGGCACAGTGTCCCCCAGGCCAGGGCAGGGGGTGAAGCCAGTTCTCCCCCAGAGTTAGGATGGGATGTGCCTCGGTGTGAACCCAGAGGGAAGGGCTCCACACTCCACAGTAAAGACTGGCAGAGATTACAATTAAATAAGCTGAGCACGACTAAAAATGTGTCTCTCCCATTCACAATTTCCATGAATCTTTCAGAAGGCCTAAATCCGAGAAGGTAAATTAACTCCTTATCTGCTTGCACTTGAAGTTTTTTAAAAAGCAGGCCAGAAGTCTGGAATAAGTTCAGCAGGCAGCAATCTCTTGGCCTTACGTGGGAACATGTGCTTAATAAAACACCACGGTTTTATCAGACTGTTTCCTTCTGTTTCCTTTCTGGTGGGTAATGGAGGTTACACCCACTAGTTCTTTTTGACGTGTGTAACCCAGAAAAGCCTCAGTTCGCTGTGAAAACACCAAGTGATACCTTCCTTTGTTAGAAGATGCCTCGGGGCTCCTGTGGCATTCTTCTAAACACGTCAGGAAAAACTAAATGCATTGTTAACAGCCAGTGGAAAAGCACCACACATTAGTCATCCCTCTTCTGAATGGAAAAGAACAATTTCTGATGAAATATAGTTCCCATATATTCCTAGACTGCTTTGTTGGGTAGCTGCCCTGCCCTGTCTTTCAACAGCCTCGGGCTGCAAATGGGAATTCTGAAAGAGAAATTTTGATACTCTTGAAAATAATTAAAGGAAAATGTGAAAGCACTAAAAGAATTTGTTTAAAAGTTGGGGTCGATCAGTTTCTTTAAGTGTTTCTTAAACATTTATGTTGTGATTAAATATGCCTGTTAAAAACCCAGTCAAAACGAAACTGAAGCTTTCTACTCTTGAAAAGCACCAAAGTGAGATGCTCTGAAATTTACACATAATTTCCTTTTCCCTGAGCCAAGTTGTCAAAATCAGCATTTTTACGGACATTTCCAGTTTGACAGAAAACAGCTTCACCGCTGAATTTGGCACTTTGTCGTAAGAGTGTCTCAGCTAGAAATGCCACCACAAAACGAGAAGCTGAAAGACACCCTGAGGGAAAGCACGCCCAGGTGGAGAGCAGAGGTGAGCTCCAGGGTTGCTCCACAGTCCTGTGACAGGTCAGTCCCTGCTCCTGGCACAGCAGTGGGGCCCTGGGACGGTGTGTCCTGTTCCCAACTGGTGCGTGCGGCTCTGGAGAGCCTCGGGATACATCTGGGATCAGCTACTCCCGCCTAGCCGGGGCTGCTGGCCCTAATGCTGCTTTTGTGGCCCAGCATTGTCCAGCAGAAAGGCTTCGGCTGCTCCTCAATGCCTGTCAGAGCGCACTATGGCTGCACTATAGCTGAAGCCTCGCCTGGTGCCACTGCAAAAACCGCAGCTCTTTATGCGCCGTCTCATTTCCAGCTCGGCTTCTTCTGAGTAGGAGGCACAAAGACACGTATAAATGGCAATTAAATCAACCACAATAGGTTGTGTTAACTACTGCTAACTAAGAAGCCACCTTGATCCCTCCCTGCATCTCAGACATTCACCGCATGACACTGAGGCCTCGGCTCACAAAGACTTTTCAATTTGGGATTAAACATGTTGCATTGGAAAGAGCTCTGGTAACCCCCGGGAGCAGATTATAGCTGGCAAAGAGGGAAGAATGAATGGCTGAGGGAAGATGGGAGGGGATAAGCATTTGCACTGGAAGAAGGGGTGCAAAGGCAAATCACCATTTTAAAAAAAGTTTTACCGCCTTGCCTTGTTTCTGGGAACTGCCTGACCATGGAGAAAGGGAGAAATTCTGTGGACTGGCTGTTCTAACAAAGCCTGATTCCACTTGCTGGAGTTCCAGTTCTTGAAACATGGTCAAAATCTGGGAGAAAAATCCCATCCCG
The DNA here is from genome assembly GCF_003945725.1 of Corapipo altera. Classification (NCBI taxonomy): domain Eukaryota; kingdom Metazoa; phylum Chordata; class Aves; order Passeriformes; family Pipridae; genus Corapipo; species Corapipo altera. The sequence goes on from NW_020884913.1 coordinate 3,216,552, forward strand.
AGGGAGACTTAGCCAAAAACTGCACCAGTAAGAATGAGACTGAGCCTCAGCATAACCTGAGAAGGCAGAGCCAGGGAAGGGTGTGGAGTCCCCAGCAGCATCTGCTGCAAGTGGCAGTTTTTCATAGGAAGACTATTTGCTTCCAGCTTCCATGATTGCTTCTGAGAGCTCGGCCTCCTCCTTTCAGGATTTTCTTGCAGAAACTTTTGCTAGTTGCTCTCCAGATGATTCACATTTAGCCTCAGAGACTATTTTTAGCTGCTTTTATTTCAGCACATGTTCTTGGAGAGTCCCTGCTATTTATGGGGTCCACACTTCCCTCCTCTTGGCTTCTCTGGGGAGAAGCTCCACGAGGCATCTACTGGGAGCATCATTCCTCCTTTTGTTCTTCCACACAGCAAAGCCAGGGAATTTCTGAGGTCAACAGCAGCATTTTTTATCACCATGAAGACAGATAATGGAAAGCAAACAAGCCAAGGAAAATCAAACACACTTCAGTTCCTCACAGGGTTTGTAAGGCCACTCTCAGGCTGGTTTGGGCAAAGGTCTGGTGATCTGGACACTGAAGGTGTAATCATGCAGCAAATACATCTAGAGGCAGCTGGGTACAAGTGAGCAGCAAAAGCCATGAGAGAACTGCTGCAATTTGTTGGGGGTAAACCTGACACCAAGACATGAAGTCACCTCTTTGTTAGGGTCACACAGCTTTAAAAAAATGGGAGATATTAAATTACCAATGTGTCCACAGCCAGCATCGTGGTAGGTGTACATGTGCTGTCTGAGCTGCACACTGATGTCTTGAGGATTAGTTTTATAGCTTTGACACAGATATTATGGGATACAGCTAACAAAAACCCAAAACACATGCACCTAAACAATGTTTCCAGCCCAAGAGGCAGCTCTGCAAGTGGGAAAGTGCCTTATATCAGCTTTCACTCATTTCTTTCACATATGAGAATAGTGTCGAAGTACTAAATCATTTTTACACTGGTAAAGCCACACAAATGAAGGCCTGTCTTGCTTTAACTATTCCCATACAAAAGCCTATTTTTATGAAACAGCAGAGACTAATATGGAGATGTTCCTGCTGCTCTTCCAAATGTATTTAAAATTTTTGAAAGAGTGTAAATTTTTGGCTGGATAGAATTGGGACTCACGCATGCATGCACACACATACAGTCAGGACACCCCACAAACATTGGGAAACCTAACTAATCCAGAAGGGAATCAGCTGGAGGCAGAGATGAAAGCAATCTCAAGGTATGAATGTTAAGCAACTGTAATTTTTTATCTTTGCTGTCTTCCCTGGTTTACAAGTAAATCTCTACCATGGAGACATTTGGCACGCTCTAATACATAACCCCATCTTTCAAGAGCATCTTGTATATTGGTCTCCAAATAATAATGGCTCAAGCTCATTATTTTATAATCTGCTGGGTTAGGAAGAGCTCATGGGGAGCCAACATATGGATGTACTTCTGAGCACATTATCAGCTGCAGTGCAGCAGCTCAGCCCGTAGCACTGAGCAGTGGAGTTGGGCACACTTCTCCTTGCCAATATGGCAATAATTAGGGCTGCTGTGTGGCTCTGTAGACTAAAGGAACTGGGGGACCAAATTAATCCCAGGAGTAGCTCAAGGAAGACAGAGGAGTTACACCAGGAGTCACAGCCCACTGTGTTCCACTCCTTAAAACCACTGCTTGAAAATATTAATTATTTGCATACTGAAGTCTGAGCTACTAAATAGTAATTAGGCAGCTACATGGGAAAGAATTACCTGATTAAGAGATGATTAATTAGTATCCTGTCAAGATCTGATTATCCTGGATCTAGGGAATACACTGCATTTGTTCTTTGCCCCTTACAAGATGATGATGGCAGCATAAAGCACTTCTGCCCTAAATCCCTAAAAGAACAGCAAAAGAGCACAGACAGTAGCACTCTCAGTACCCAGGGATTTAATGACAGTAGAAATATGCAGGACAGACTGACAGCCCTGTCCTGTCACAGCAGGTCAAGAATAGACAAGGAAACAGCTTTACAAAGAGCAAGAAACACATTAGACCCCACCTGCAAATCCCTCAAATACACTCAGTGCACCACTCCTGATGACAAGCAGCCTTACAGTGGGAGAGAAGCACTCTCTGACCCCTCTGTTTGGCAGTGCAGGCACCACACTTTGGGACCATCAGCTCCAAAGCCTTGCAATTTTACAGATGCCTGCAGAGACTGGAGGGTAACAGCACATGCACCTCTGGCCCCTGAGACACCAGGAAAAGCCAGAAGGGCTGATGTGATAGGGAGAGGCAAGACTTCCACCACCAGCTCCTTCTGGCAGAACACAGCCTGACATAATCAGTTAGAACATGCCTTTTGTTCAAGGGTGCAGCAAACTTATAATGCCACCCTGTTTTTATAAAGTAGATTTGACACCTACCAACCTTGCCAGTCCAGCAACTTCATAACCCAGTGCAGGTAAGCAAGAGAGGCACATGCCTTCAGCACCATCACAACCAGAGCTTTGATCATTTCCCTGGCTGAGGCAAGGGAGCCCTGCTCTGCTCTGCCCTTCATTTGAGTGGATTCTGCAGACAGAGGAACAAGGAAAAATACTCTGGAAAATTATCAGCCTGTGAAATTTAGTATTAAATTCCACCTACATGCAAAAAAGGACTGCTGAATGTTACAGATGCTCAGATATAAAAGCTAGGCCAGCAGACAGGGCACCAGCTGAGACACAGGTACCTGTTCCCACTAGATGATGGACATCTATGACCTCAGTGGTATGCAGTCACCTGGCTCCTCTGGAAACCAGTCTGACTCTGCCACCAACCTGGGCCTTATCACTGAACAGCTCAATTTATCTTCTTCAGACTTGGATGAATAACAATTTTCTAGCTCCCAGAGAAGCTGCAACAGGAATTCATTAGAGCCTGTGAAGCGCTTTGGTAGTGTAATAATGGAATAAGCATTGTAAATAGTTTTTATGCTAATTCCTTCATCTACATAACTGTGGCCACAGCCTCCAGGAATTTAACAGATATATGGAATAAATCTCGGAAGTTACAAGCCTCTGAGGTACCAAGTTTGCAGATCATTTCCACATCTCCCCACCCGTGCAGGGGGCCACCCTACACTTGTCCCTCCAGGACAGGGGAGAGCAGCCTGCTGTGAGATGATGCTGAGTGAGAGCCCCAGTGCACAGAGCGTGGGAGCTGTGCTGCTTCACACATCTTTGGGACCAGCCTTAGGGGGAAACCATGAGGGTAGAAACCCTTTAAAAATCCCCTAGTGACAAAGGCCATGCCCACCCAGCTCTCTGGGATGGAGGTGTATGAGCAGGCTTTCCTTGGCTGGCCAATTGTTCCAACTGGTGTCTTCCTACGCCTGTATGTGAATGTCATTAGTGCTTCTCACATTCCAACTCTCCCGCTGGGCCAGATCCTGTCAAACCCTTAATTCCAGATAAGCCAAAGCACCCAGGTGACCAGCCCCTTTGGAAGCAACAGGAATAAAGTTTCTGTGCCTACCGGTGCCTCCTGGGTCTCCTGGCCACCACCTCCCTGGGAATGCTCAGCATTGCAGCCTGGGGCGCTGAGCACTGTGTTGAACTTTGCCTCTCTGTTACCCCTTAACTAGACAGCTCCCAATTAACAACTTCGTGTGGGCCCAACCAGCTCTAGACAATATTTTCAAATGTGACCACTGTGAAAGGAAAAAAAAAACAGGTCAAGAGGATTATGCAGGGTGACTAATGATTGCTGCATGCTGGGCTGAGATGTGAAGTCTGGCTGTGTTTTCAAAGGTGCATAATAATATGTCCTTGTCTGACCTGTGGTGCTGTTGACACTTTTTTCTGAGTTGATGCCTTCTCACAAATCCCCATTAAGCTGGAAGCTTGAATGCCCACCATGAATGATTCCAGCAGAGTGGAAGGGCTATCAAACTTTGCAGAACTCCCATTTAAGTTTCACTTCATTTCTTAAAAGCAAGACAGCAGAGGCAATTATTGAACTGTCAAGGCCTTTTGGAGTTGTTTGCTGAGGGATGTGGCTGCTGTTCTCAAGACTGTGGGGAAGGACATGTTAATTCCATGACAATTCTCTGGAGCTGACCAAGAGATAAGAGAAGAGGGATGCTCTGCTCAGTACAGATGGCACATACAGTCAGGGGAATGTGCCCTGCCAGTCAGTTTACCATCCAGACAGCCAGAACTAATAGTTTTATCCTTATTTTACCGATAGGGAGGACAACACGGTACAATGGAGGTCATGGTTCAGCTGCCCTTCCCAAAAATCACTGGAGGTTTGTAGCACTAAGAAAATGAATTCAGCTGTTTTCTCTCCTTGTCCTGTGTTTAGCATTACAGTCCCTCCATGTACACCTTTCATTAACAGGGAAGCTGGAATTAATTTTTCTTAGCTGACAAATGTTCATCAGCCTCTCCATCTTGGTCACAGAAATGTGTCCCTTCCTAGCTACAGAAACTGGAAGAGAAGGCAACTCACCTACAGCTATAGAGGAACTCCAGGGCAACAAGTATTGCAGCAGCCTCAGAGAATCACATAAAAAAAGCCTTTTGTTTCTCTCACAGTCCCTTCATGGCTAAGACTATAAATATAACAAATGCAAACATACCAGGAAAAACATAACCTCTGGTTCAGCTTCACTTGTGAGGAGGATCTGAAAGACACTTCGTGTCAGACAGCAGGGACCAGCCCTTGCATATGGGCTGTTGGCAGCCTGGCAAAAGCCGGGTGTGATGACGACAGACTGGGTGATACTGGGCCCTAGACACAGAGCAGGGAACAGCAGGTGCAGATCTGCTGTAGGAGGCAAGACACCTTCAACTCATCCGGCATTTTGTCAGAATGCCGCAGGGAGAACTCCCGTCTTCAGGAGAAACAGAGCTGGCCAACAAAGCTCACCAGTGTGGGCAAAGCTGTGACAGTATTAGCACCATCCAGACCTTTCTGAGACACCATCACACTGATTTCCTACAGCTTTGGGGTGATGTTCACATTTATATAAGTCATGGGGGAGGGCAGCATGTACATTCATCCCACAGTTGCCTTTAAAGTAAGGTCAATTTTAATTCCCAAGCAATCCTACTCTGGTGAAAGGACAGAAATTCCTTGCTATGGCAAGGGCAGAGCACTGTGACTGAAATGGTACAGCCCAGGCAAGGCCTCTCACTGGAATCCTCCTAAGGCATTGCAAACTGCAGGTTGTAGAGGCTGGAGCTCCTCCTCACTCCCAAGGTACAGGACAGAATGTAACAGAGGACCCATTTCTGCCCCACTGTTACACCTCTGCAATCACAGACTCAGAAGAATAATTTTGCACGAAATCCTTGATTTAGACCAACCTAAAAGCACCAAGAATACTTTTCTTGCTTTGTAAAGAAAGCAAGAGTCTGGAGCTGGGAGACTGATTGTTCCACAAAATCAATTCCTTTCCCAAGGGTAACATCTCCACTTGCTCATTCTCGGTCTTTCATCCTAATTAAATAGTGATGTGAAGTAATCAGAAGCATTGTCAGTTACTCTGGTGCTGCACAGATACTTCTGAATATACAATATTAGAGGGAAATGAAGCCAATGAAGAAGATTCCCACCCAGCAGCTGCACCAAGAGCAGCAGCTCAGGCTGGAAACATCCACCGAAAACCAAAACAGCCCAGGGGCCTGCAGTGCCCCATGTCCTGTAAAGAACAGGTCATGGAAGGGGCTCTCCCTGTGATAAACATGACCTGGCTTTCAGCAGGAAGCAAACTACCTCCAGTTACCTTTCACATTCTATTTCCATAATTTGTTCAGATTAAAACACTGAACTACTCTCAAACACTGATTCCTGCCCTTGACACTCCCCTCTTCATTCTAATTAATCACATTCAATACGGAAATGTTTAGATGCCATGAGAAAAGAAGTCCTGTGAGGCACAGAGTTGTCAGCAGGGGGGAAGCTCTGAGACCCCACGTCATCTCAGAAGCAGTTACAGATGGAGAATTACCTCAAGAAGCAGAAACCCGTGTGGTCCATGTGGTTCTTGTTACCCATTGGCTCTTGTGGAAGCGGCAGGAGCGCGAAGGCAGCCCCGGCCTCCCAGAAAGTGGGAGCTGGGGAAAGGATGTTGTGCCTCCCCAGGTGGCACATGCCAGTCCCAGGGAGCTGTGCTAACAGAGGTGAGCCCAGAACAGGTCACAGGGGATATCCTAACACAGTCTGAGCTCCTGGGAGCTTATTCAGGAGAGTCCTTCCTCCCTTCAGTATTGGTTCCTTCATAAGACAGAAGACACTGCAGGTGAAGGTGAGTCCATACAGAATGCAAGTATCTAAGTCAAACTGAATCTTACCATTTTGTTCAGTAAATATTGATATACTCCTACTAGTGCTGGTTTCTTCACTTCCCAATCTCTTCCTTCTAAAATGAAGTGGTCCTGTCCTTATAGGGGAGAGGCAAAGAAAGGGCCCTACATGACAGGCACTATAAAAACACAGTTGAGAGAGACTGTCTCTCAAGGTTTTTGATCTAGTAAGACTACAGACGAGCTAGAGCAGCACAGCAAGTAATGCCCTGGCCCTAAGTCAGGAAATATCTGACAATTTGTTTACGGGGAAAAATTAGTAACCTCCAATAACTGGAGAGAAAGTGCTCCAGGACCTTCCCCAGCCCCAGGACTCTCCTTCATGAAGCACATGGGTCGGTGTTATCCAGCACATTTCACTGCTAAAACTCTTCTTTGTAGGCCAGCAGGAGATCAGTGACTCTTGGCAGGGCATCTTCAGTGATATCCGAGTACAAACTCTTTCCCTTTGATACGAGAACCATGACACGACACGGGATGTCTCCTGATTGCAATGTTTTGTCATGGTGCAGTAATCTGAGAAGTCTTACTCAGAGTTTCTTAACAGGCAAGGAATTGTACCTGACAACAGTTGAAATCTGAATTTACTGTACAAAACTCCCTTTTATAATTCCCCTGTAATATCTCACCATTGGCTTGGCAATGAGACAAACAAAGATTTTAAGTGCAGCTTCAAAACACAGCAGAAAGAGAAAGCTGGTGATTTACTCTTTCACTTAACTGACAGGTTCCCAGGTGAGAAACCTGTGTCAGCTCCTGCAGCTACACAACCCTGCAAAGTGTGATTCATAATGGGATGGTTGTTGATCCTTGTGCTGAAGAGTTCAGAGGTATGAAAGGCAATATTTATCCATTTGTCTCACAAAATACCATGCTTTACTGATTTCCATAAAAATCAGATCTCAGAGGTGCAGTGAAATACTGACTTCATTCATTATTCAGGTCCCCCTCCTCCCTTTTTCACAATAACTAGACTATGAAATATTCTGAGGAGCGTAACAAGAATCCAGTGGAGCAAAGATCCCAAGAAATACATTAGTCCAAAATGTACAGTTTTATGGCAGAGACCTTTTAGAGTTCTAACTATGACAGGCTATTTAAAATTCTGAAACTCTGAAACACAAAAGAGAACCTTGGCAAAGGTGAAGCTGTAAGAGCTGGAAGGAGGGATAAAGACGGGGAAAGCTCCTACTGTAACAGTCTCAAAAGCTTACAAGGTGGGGAAAAAAAACCCCAACCAACCCAGGAGGAACATAGGTTTGCTTTTCTCATGTTCTTAAGTTGATTTTCATCATGTCCAGTTCTTAGCTCAACACCCCTCCCCATTCTGGACAGGCTCCCATCTTCCATGCTCTAGACTTTACGATGAGTGTTGCCTTAGGGCATTGTAACCATATGGTCCATCTCTTGATGAAAGACACATGGCCCAGTTCCCCCCCACAAATGTTCCTCAATGACATTAACCTTCAAGGACACAGAAATTAAAAACTCATTGAAGCCACAAACACCCATAATTTTTTCAACATACACATGCCAGTAATAAAGGCAGAACTGTTACAGATATAGGAAACTTCTTGTGGAGAATATATAAAAATACTTGAGGTTCTGTCTGTTACCAAAACAAGCCAAACATCCTTTCTGCTGCTGGAAGCAGGTGGCAGCAGATTCAGTATGTGTAAGTTAAGACATTCCTCCCATTTTAAACTAGGTCAGGTTTTGTATACAGTGCTATGAATAAATTCCTACCAAGGGCAAGAAAGTTTACCTGAGTATTGCACTATTCTATAAAAATGGATGGCCAAAGCTCTACTGTATTTACACCATATTTATGTATTTGATGTACCTATAAAAGGGTGAAGAACCTGCAAATTTCCTCTCCTCCAGTCATCATCCTGCTTGGCTCTAAGTGGTGCTGCACAAACACACACTGAGAAAGCCTTTTCCCCAAACAATATCCTGAATGACCAGAGACTTATGTACAAAGGTAACGAACCAGCAGGATTCCCACCGGGGCTGTCTCCTGCAAATCAAAGCCTCTTGCAAAGTCAAATAGTTTGTTATCACAGCCCTATTTACACGGGCTGGCACGAGCTCCAAGGAATCACCCTTTTGGATATGCCTTTTTCTGCTTTATGCATTCCCTCTCCAAAGCCTTCCCAGGCATGGTGGATGGAGCCTGGGCTGCCAGGTTCACACTGTCAGCCCAAAACCCTCATCAGCATTTGCGTCAGCCCTGTATCAACACTGCCATGGTTATATTATTGTTCCAACTGAACCTTCCTAGGAGCTTATCATAACACTGAGTACCAAAACAAGCCCGGGGTCCAGCCTTCACATCCACCCAAACAGGCTGCTCTGTCTCATGGCCCCTTCCCAAGTGATGCTGGAGTCAACTGAGTGATTACAGCAACAGCCTGGGAAAAAAGGTGAGCCAAAGAGCAAATCTAGCAAATTAACTCCTAATTAACAAGGCCTCTCAGGGGACTAATTAATCTTTCCTGGATTTCTGTAAACTTAGGAAAGGTGACAACTGACAGTTTATTTCCTGTTTCTCATCTGTTTAGACTGCAGCTGTTGGAGCATGGACTGTTTGACTCTACTATAACCTGTCCCTGTACCTGGTGTCACTGTGCCACCAGCACCAAAACCAGTCTGGACCATGTCAAATGCAAGGAAATGATTCCTCTGCTCCACTGAGCTCAGGATGAACTTCAGCAGCCTCTTGCTGGCACGTAATCGCTCAACAGAAGCTGCATTTCTCTGCATTCCCATTCCAGGCAGGGCCTCTGTGTCCCTGACTGAAAGAAGGTCAAATAGCCCATATCTCTTCTTAATTTTTAATCGCAATGTCATGCTGTTATTTCAGCTGCTGGAGGCAGTGTAGCACAAATCCCCCAGGAGTAATTCCTAGATACTCTCTTGTAGGCTGGCCTACTTTTTCTTTCTGTTCAGTTACAAATTGCTTCTCATAGCCCAGATGTGTGGCAGTGCTGGCAAAGCTGCCTCCTCCCAGACAAATAAATTCTCCACTGCAGCATGAAAAAAAAAAAAAAAAAAAAAAAAAAAAGTCACATTTTGATTTTTCTCCAGTTTCTAAAAATAGCCAAGATAATTGAGATCTCATTTTTAGCTCTGTGAGCCCAGCTGAGTAGGATGGTTTAATTTTAAACAGTTCTGTTGCCTCTGATAGAGGGCAGTGCCACGGTGCCCCTGTGACACCTGACTGGGGCTGAATCCCAGCCAGGAGAACCAGAGGGGAGACACCTGAGCAGGCAGGACAAAGACCACATGGTTTTGTGGGACTTTGGGCATGGCAAGAGCTGGGTGTGACCTGAGAGATGAAGGACAGGGGAGAGGTGTCCCAGAGCTTTCATAACTAGGAGGAGCGTTGGGCAATGCCATGAGCTGCGTGGGTCACTTTGGTGGCAGTTCTGGAGGCTACTGAAATAATGCATTTAACACTAAAATACTGTGCCAGTACAGCAGCAGCTGTGTGGCAGAAATGACTCCTGTAAGATTTCACCTATGGAGGAACAGTTTTATATAACGGGAAAATTTTTAGTGTTATGTGCAGCTCTTTTGTTTTGAAAAAACGAGAGAAGCTGCCCCCAAAAAACTACACTGCTCTCAGTTTGGTCAGAGAGTAGAAGGCAGAAAAGAAGCAGTCAAATCCTTTTTGTTTGCCTGTGCAATGAGGGATTTCACCGGTTTTATTAGCTAGAACATCCCTTTGTGGTTGATTTTCTCTTTACAGTTTCATAACAACCTGGAATCTCGGCTTTATAAACCAGCTTTCAAACATTTACACAGAACTTTCTTCTTCTGAAAAAACAAAGCAAACAAATAAAAAGAAAACAACCTATTTAAACCAATGCTATTACTGAAAAAGAAAGAATTCCTTATATTTCAGTTTCACAGCCTTCCCCCTGAAAATAATCCAACAATACTCTGTGTCCCACAGTCTACCATAAATGCAGCACAAATTTCCCCAAGCAGCAAGGAGAAAAGATATGAAACAGAATAAGAATTTAAAAAAAAAAAAATCAAGAAGGAAAGAGCCAGTGTCAGTTTATGAACTGGAGGGCACAGATTGCCCAGTCACACAAGACACTTGTGTTTCTTGACACACTTGTGTTTCTGAACACTGTGTGTGCCCTGCCCTCAAGCAGCTACGTGTATTACAGATATTTTGGTATTCCCCAAAGGCTGAATATCAGAGTCAGGATTCCTTCACCACCCTCTGACTGAGCAGTTGCATTTTTTTCACAGGAACACAGTGCAAGGCGAGTGTTTTCATAATATTCCTTTTGCTTATGTTGTTAAGAATGCTGCATTCAAAACACCACAAATAAGCATGGACAGATTTTCAGTATGTCAAATAAAAGCCAAAAAGCACTAAACCACAAAGCTATACTTACCTGAAGGATTAAATCAATAGGGATGTGACTTCCTTGATAAAAGAGCCCAACTTTTGCTTTTAGTCCTTTCACTATTTCTACCTAAACACCGAGCCACAGCCTAAATTGGTTTATCCAGGGAGAGGAATATTTTGCCATGGCAACTGACAATTTCAGGAAAAAACACCCCCAAAACTGTGCTCTGTAAGAAAATCAGCAGATTAGAAGCTTGAAGATAACGCCTCAGAAATAAAAACTTGGGAGGAGACAGAAAATGTCTATTAAACAGCAGTTCTGCCAAAGAGATGGGTGACAGGCTTTAAAATAAAGCTTCTGAATGCTTCACAAAACCCCACCTGGGCCACAGAAGAGAAAGAAATACTCAAAAAAAAGAGCCACAGATAACAATAAGTGCACAAAATTACTTTCCTATGGATGTCTGGAAGGACAATCCTCTTGGAACTTCATCTCTGTTGCTGAGTCACAGCAAGAATGGCTGAACCAGGCAGTCAAACCTCCCTGTTTCAAACCACCCAGCCAAATACAGCCCTAAGAAATGGTAAATTTTGACTCTTTTGTGTTATTTTAACATGTGTTTTATACCACAACTGAGCGAAAACAAGTCAGGGAAAAGTAATTTCCCCTTTAAAAATGCCAGTGTGTGATGTTCCATCAAATCAAAAATTCAACCTGGTTTTAAAAAAGAATATAATCCTCAATCTCTCTTATGGCAGTTTTTGGAGGAGTTGGCATTTATTTTGTTGGAAGATGCCTACCTAGCCCTGAGTGCAGAACTGCTCATTCTCAGGGCAGCATTTTGGAATCAGCTTTAGCAGCCAGAGAGGCAGTTTATTTTTATGCAGGTGTTTTGTAACAAGGACACTTATTTTTGCATGTATGCACAAACATAAAAAATACAATTCAGAATATTGCCAGGTGAAATCAGGCAATTTCCATGTAAATGAGTCCCAAATGGGGGCACACTGTGCTCTTCATTGCTCTTGGTAATTGCTCACTGGGGGTTTCTCAGCAGTTGTAGTTAATGCTGCTTTTTGATGCTTCCAAGCGTATATAGGAACAAAAATAGGAAAAAATATATAAGAATAAGATAGGAAAAAGTGAATTACTGAGAGTGTTGCCTGTAGAGGTTACAATAAACTTTTCATCATTGTGGACAGTGCCTTGCTTGTGTAAAATCTGCCTAGTCCTACCCAGGAACAGGGACTTTTTTCTCTATAACTGTATGACTGTGCTTCATCAAGCTTTTCTCCCACCTTCCCCCTCCAGCGAGGGATTCAGGCAACAATCACCTCAGAAACAACCCAAAGTGTTGATCTAACATCTGCCAGGGTCTAAGAAGTCTTTCTACTGATTTCAGCAGGAGCTGGGATCAATCCTTAGGCTGGACCTCCCAAAAGGTTTACAATGAACATAGTTATTTCCCAGGGGATGCAGCAGAAGCTGAAGGGAAGGAGAACCTGGCAGATTTATGAGCACTAAATATAAAACAGACTTCTAGATTAGACCAGGAAACCCAGGGAAAACCTCCTGCTTCCCTTGGCCTGTCCAAGAGAGACAGAACATTGCAATTTGCAAACATGCACCGTGTGATCATCAACACCCCAAGAGTGTCAAGCACAGGGAGGGGAGTCTTCACACACAACAGACAGGGAGCATCTGCAGGGCTGAAAACACAATGGGAGCCAAGAATGACTGAGAGCATGTGGGTGGTGAAGAAAACTGGAGGTTGATGAGAAGAAAAAAAAAACACTTCAATTTGCTGTGTTTAATATTGCTTCTTCTAACTGCACAGTCTGTTTTTTCTCTTGGCTATGGGTTGAAAAGGTATTTCCACTTTAACTACTTCTTAGTTACTGTGCTAAGGCAGGAGTGCCTCAGCTAATGCTGCCACAGAGGGCAGGAGGAAAGATGTATTTCACATTAACAGATAGGCAACACCTGGGATTAATGTTAGGAAAAACAGTATCAAGAAAACCCTCCTGACAAATGAGGTCAATTATTTTGCCCGAGAACACTTGTCAACTCAGTGGTTGAGATGGAGTCTTTGCTTCAAAACACAGCATGTATGAGATGAAAATTAAAAATATTCTGGTTTCCCCACTAGATCTGAAACTCTTCACTCAAACTTTGCCTCAGCTTCCAGAAGAACGAGTGGGCTCAGTACAGCAAGAGTGCACAGACCCAGAGCAAACTGTGTGGGAAGACACTTTGTCAGGGGCTCAGCACTGCCAAGCCTGCACCAAAGATAAAAATACATCAACAGCTCTGAAGGATGAGTGGTGCTACCTGTACTGAAGAGCTGCACTAGCTTCTGGTGTCAGGTCAATACTATGGCTTGACTGTCATTGCTTTGGTGGTGGACACCACCCCAAACTGGGCAGAACAGGCTGCTGGGAAACCAGAATTGATAAGTCAGGTTTTCTTGGGCTCAGGTAAAATTTGATGTCTTTGTTGGCTCCTTTCTACTGAAGTGACCCAGAGAGGTTTGTTCACTAGCAAACTGGCACTGCTGCAGCTGCTGGTGTGCCTGGTGAAAGGGATGTCCTCAGTGGGGGAGAAAAAGGACAGCTTTATTTAAGAGATAAACAAGAAGAGAACAACAGGTCTGAGTTCAACAAAACAGTCAATGCTTTCCTGTACTTTGCTTTTCAATAAATAGCAAGAGATGGCATGACCAGAGATAATAACTGCAATCCCAGACTGCCAAGGAAGACCTGTGCAAACCTCTCCTCAGTGCAGCTGTGTCTCAGACTGCCACCTCCTTCCACAGCCTAATGAAAAACCCATTTGGATCAGTCTTTTTCCAGTGCAGAAGGGTTCCCCCAGCTCTGCTCTGACACAGGTGCTAGCAGAGATCCTCGTGCAGCCAGCGAGGAAGGAAAACTTTTTTCAGAAGCTGGTGGGGGCCTCCTAATTGCTACTGGAAATATTTCCAAAGCAGCAGATCAGCTAGCAGCCCCAGCTCCATCCCAGAGGCAAACACAACTCATTTGTCATGTTTCAACAATTTTTCTGCTGCTCATACAGTGTAATTAATCACCTGGCGGGCAGGAGAACACACACACACAGAGGACTGAAAAGGCAGCTCATTCTTTGACATGCAGCAATCCTCCCGTATTTTGTTAAGAGGCAGATTCACTCTCTTATTTACAGGTGAGAGCAAAAAAAAAAAAAAAAAAGGTAAGTGGCAACTCAATACAGCAACAATGAATAAGGAACAAACAGCTTTGTTTTAAACAAGGACCCTGCCGTTATTGTACCTCACAGCAAGCTCTTCCACTGGGTTTGCATGTGTGGCTTTTGGGCATTGATTTCAGATGAAAAGGCAACTACTCACACCTAAAAATATATGGTCTGTCCCTTCACAAGCAGCTGCTCAGGTAGGGACCCTGCTAGCTGGTGGTGAGAGGATCCAGGACCTGTCACTTAACCCTTTCTTTTGTCATCTACTGAGGTGCTCTAGAGTCAGGCTCCCTTTAAGTCTGAGCAGACAAAACACATCAGGTGAAGAGCTCAACAAGGAGCTCCTTTTGCTGATTCCCTTTTCCCTAAGGGATGCTCAGACAGATGAGCACCTAGACCCAGGTCTCTGCTTCTCTGCCATGCAAATCTTGGCCAGGGAGCTGCAGCTGCAGCCAGCCTGATTCCCTGAGTCCTGTGGCTAGTGCTCCCAGCTGGCCAGGTGCCCGGGAAGGCCCAGAGCCAGCCATTTGGAAATCCTAGACACAGGCACCCTGCTTTGTTTGAGCTGGCTGAATCTGGGTCTGGGCTTTCACACACATACTTCAGCTCTGGACTTTGTGTGGGTTACCATCTCCAAAAGGCTATCCAAGGGCTCTGAAGTGCTACCAGATGCTTGCCACAAAGCAAACTGGACTAGGGAGACTTTTGTCTCCCTTCAAACTGAAGCCAAAACAAGAGTTGGGGCTGTAGCAGCAAACACTGTGAAAGGAATTCAGGAGTGATAAATTGGCTTCTGGCAAATTCAGAGCATTTCTATAATCTCTCCAAAGGCTGTGAGAGACAGAAATTATACTAATAAACAACACTTAACTGAAGCAGTGCCTCAAATGGAGCACAGTCCAGACCTTAACCAAATCAACAGACTCTGAATTCACAGACAGACAGGGCAGGTTTATTCGTAGGTCCTGGAGCTGAGGGGCTCTACAACTGCTTGGCTCCTAACTGCAACCCCAGCCTCCTAAATTCCTGTGGACCAGCTTTCTCTGGTCCAAAGGGAAAACACACTCTTTGTAGGCTGAGTCAATGCTGATGGAAATCAGTGGGAGAGGTCTCACTGAATGTACAGTCACGTAGTAACTAAGTGCTGCTCTCTGCATTTGCATATCACACCCTAAAAGACCTAAGCTCAAAGGAAGAGCTCTCCATTTACCTGAGACGTCACTCATACAGCCTCTTGATATAAACCATTAGGAACCTTCCATGGAATGGTCTTTGCATTTTGAAGTGCAGATACAATAGTATTTTTTTTTTCTCCTTTTTTAGACCAAGTTTTCAGACATTAAAAGTTTGGCAGTTTTTGCTCTCGTTTACACTGAAAAAAACCCAAAAAGTAAAAGCAGACCATTTAGAAAACGTCAAATGAAATGCCCCAAGTTCCTGGTATCAGGGGATTTCATATATCAATTTAAATAAATTGCACCCAGTTGGTTGCAATTAAAGGCTGGAGACTCGGTGGTTTCTTCTTCCCGATTTGACTCAACATATATAAACAGCTGGATCAGTGCAGCCCCTTACTGTGGCTCCTGCCACCTCATCCCACTTCTTGGCATTACCCTCACCTCTTCAGTTTGCTGCCTGTGGGCTTCAGAAAGTTACAACAGAGGGAGTGGGCATTTGGGAGGGGAAGGAAAAATGAAAGCAGGGGACAAAGGGAGTAATACAGGACAAGGATAAATCTCCCCTTCTTCCTCACAAATCACCGTGTGAATACAGAGACAGCATAACAATGAACCAGCTCAGCACCTGCCTTTGTGTAAGCACAACCCCCTGGGAGGAATAAAAAAGGGATGCATTCCCTTTTAAAGTATCTATTTGTGCCATCGCAGCAGTTGTATCCTTCTGCTGCCTGAGAATTTGACCTCACCTGAGAATCAGACAGACATGCAAAGGGTATAATGGGATGAAAATCAGATTAGACAAACTACCATTTGTGCCATTGGGAGCTGTCCATAAACCTGACTACAGCACCAGGAATTCACACTCAATAAGGGCTGGGAGGTGCAAGGGCAGCTCGTATGATTTCAGTCCGTGTTTCCTTCAGAAGGGGGAACAACTGTCAGGAATGGTGATAATCTCAAATCCACCTGCCCCTCGATTCTCCTGTTTCATCAGACTGAACACTCCAACTTCCTGCCATAGCAGAAGATCCTCAAAGGCACGCACCGAGCCTGTTCACAGCCTTTTCCCAGTCTTCAGCTGACATCTAGCGAACATTTTCCAAACTGCACCTGGAGATGGGAGACGGACCGAGCCCCTCTGGCGGGCGGCGGTGCAGAGCTGTGGCATAAGCACGGGCTGTACAACAACGTGCACTGTTCCCTGTCCTCTCCCCACCGTGACAGATCAGTCTATGGGAAGGTGGGGAAGGACCTGGTTCTGCTCCCAGGCTGCACAAATCCTGCTTTTCCCCAATTAAAGTGGGCAAACACCGCATTGACTCCACTGCAGTGGTGCCCCTCACTGCAGGGACCATACAGGGGGCTGGCGGACATCAGGAGGAGGGATCAGCAAGGCTTCCACCACAGCACTGCCACAGCAGCTCTTTCTGACCAGGGAGGGTCACCCTCTGCCCACTGCCTCTCCTAGAATCAAATATCCAGCACTCATCAAACTCATCAGCTGCTATCAGGATTAGCAACCTCACTTCCCACCCTCAGGCTCTCCTGGAGGACAGCTGGCAGGAGAGGTGCAGTTTGCAGCCAATCTCAAGTTTGTCTTCAAGAACTGTCTCTCCCCAGCACATCTTTGGGTGACAGCAGATGTGAAATCCCTGAGGAATAAAGACCCAATGCCCATGTCAGCAGCCTTCAAAGAGTGTCAGACCCAGCCTGCAACGTCTGCACAGCAACAGGGGAACATCAGGAGTGTGCAGAGAGCCCAGTTTAATTTTATAGCCTCTATCAGCTACTGCAGAACAGGGAGTTTGGTTTATGGGATCTATTAAGGTAACCAAGCAACAGCATGGTGGGTATGTATGTCATCAGTTACAAAAAAACCAGGGGTTTACAAACAAGCAGAGTGGTGATGAACACTGAGGGGAAGGAAATGTCTCTGTGCTTTTTGTATGAACACTGGAAACCATTCTGTATAACACCATGGAGTGGTGAAACACCAGCATGCTCATCACACGTCCTTCCACAACACGAGTGTTCTCACACTTCACCACCTGTGAAGGTAAAATGCTTTCCCTACTGACTTCAGGATCACTTGTAGTCTCATAACACCACTGACACACAATCCTTGTCTGAATGTACAATGCTAACGGCACTTTAAATCTTCAGGATTTACATGGGAGGACGTGATTAAAACCAAAGTAAAGTGAAGGAGAGACAAAGAGATGCTTAAAGGAAAATTTCAGACTGCTTTTCTTGTTGGACTGCACAGACACTGTCAAACTAAGGATAGCGATGAAGACATTTAATGGTTTGAGAATATGCTACACCCACCTGCCAAAAGACTACCAAAATTTCCAAAGGTGTATTGTTTGTGCCTCCCAACAGCTGTTGAGTCCCTGTTTATTATCTGCAGAAGGTCCCTGAGGCCTTGTTCACCTACAAAGTTTGACTGATCTAATTAGACACAGATCAGTGTTTTGCACTTGTGAGGTGCCAGTGAGCTGGTACCGGTATCTCCCTTCACAGCCAAGAGGCCTGCAGGAGTATCACAATCTAAATGCTAAATACTCTCACACCAGCTGACAGCTACCCCGTGTTAAATGCAGATAAACCAGAATGGATGGTTTGCTGTGAATCTGGGAAGGAAGAGTTAATAGGCCAAGTAAAAAAACGGCATTTAACAAGGACACAACTGCCCATCCAGAGGCTTCCTCAGCCCACTAACATGAGACAGAATTAGTGCTTCTCTTACCTGGTAATAGTAATCAACATACTGTGGCTCATAGTGTTGAGGCTCAGAGTTTTCAGGAGACAGGACATCTTTCAGTAAGTCTTCACAGCCTGGCAAAGAGAAATGAGAGCAAATGGTCAAGGCTGAGAGTTCATCTTCCCAGACATTGCATGGACAATGGAGGAAGAAACACAGGTTTGTAGCCAGTCTGTATGCACTTGGAAGCCAGCTCTGGAAAATATTTAAATAGCTGTAACAAAGCTCTGCCTTTAGGGTTCTGTCCAGCTCATACTCAGTGTGTAGCACTTAGAGTAAGTGCAATTCCACTAATGCCAACTCTCAGCACAGATACACTACACAGCAATGAAGCTGGGAGCTGGACATTGCTTGGCTTGATGAACCATCCCGCAGAATAGAAACCCAGCCCTGACCAACCCAAACTCTGAAATCAAACCCTGGATTTGCAGGCTTGGCATGAGCTAGTGACTACTGCACATTAGTGTCAGTGCAGCTGCTTCTAATTTTCTCTGGTCAAAATGACAATGGGGCAATACCTAAGTGTCACAAATTCCCCTTCACAAAAAGCTCTGTCACCAAGAGTTCAGTGTTTGGCAAGAAAGTATCTACGCCCTGCAACTGGAGATTTCCAGCTTCCGTGTTTGCTTTTGTTAACAACCACATTAAGAGCTGGAAAAATCAATGTCTGTGTTTCCCTCAGTCTTTCCCTCATCTGGCATCCAGAGACAAATATAGAAACACTGAAATCACCAAATGCCTCGTTCCCCATTAATTACCAGTGGCTGCACTTGGCACAGTGAGCTGCACAAGGCAGGAATGTCAGGCCATGTTATTTTAGACTGTGTGAAACCTTCTCAGCATGTGTTGTACACTATTCTACTTGGAAGCTGCAATTATCCAGTAGTTATCCCTCCCTTCCATCCCATCACCAATGCAATACATGGCTGTGACATTACACACCAACACCCTCTCAGGAGGCAGGTGAGCCAGAGGAAACAGGGTAGGGTAAGAAAGTGTGAACTGCACAGGTTTATACTGTTAGCTGATCTTATCTCTTGGTTTTAAATATAGCAGTAACATCTGTAGGGATGAAGATATGTTGTGGTTAAGGAGAAGAGTCCTTTACAAAGGAAAGAAGCACTTTAAAATCCAGAAAAGGTGAGCAGAGATGCAGGAAGTCTAAAATGGGGGACCACTATGTTGTCCCTGTCTCCCACACACAGGCATAAGTTGGAGGCAGCACCTGGGGAATGAAGCCACCACTGAGATCTCAGGAGTGACACTTGGACAACAGGCAGAAGGACTTTTTCCCTTTTCCCGCTTCTGCAGCAAAGTGAGATTCTGCCGAGGTACTGAACAGGGAAAAAAATGAAGCTGTTACATGCACACTTTGCTGGAGAAGTTCATGGACAAAATGGTGTGTCAGGGTCACTTCCCACAGAGGAGCTCATCTGGGACTAACAATCCCCTGGCTGACAGACACCAGATGTTAACCTGGTTTGCCTAGAGAGGGCATCTTTCTACATAACCTGCCCTGCCTGTGACTCTCACATTTCCCAACCAGCCACGACCATTTTCTTTCCCTTGGCTTTAGCATTAAGTGTTCAGCCTGTGCCTGGCTGAGGTTATTCTCTAGTCCTCTCACAGAGGAGAATTCAATTTACTGTTCGTACCTTTTGACATTAATAACCAAAGCTTATTACTCATCAAAATGCCTTGTGCCAGCACCCACTGTGAGAGTCATTACATGTATGAACTGCTCTGCTAAAAGGTCTCTGCATGATATGGAGCAGCTACTCGTTAACGTGAGCTATCCCCAGCACAAAAAAGAAAATAAATGCCAAGTGCTGCACAGTAATGGATGTAGATTAGTGTAATGAAGGAAATATGTTTACACCGTTCTAAAATTTCTCAACAACAGTATCTTCAGCCATAATTCCAAGCTTTATTTTCCTCATGCAGTTGTGCTCACAACAGTGCTTCTAGTTAAAGAGCTCTAAGCAGTCAATCTTCATTTGAGCCTGTTAGGTCAGCACCTTCCCAACCTTTTTGGTTTTGGTGGAGAAAAGTCATGAAAGCTGTGGATCTTCAAAGAAGGATTTAACTACCCAAAACAAGGGATGTGAGATGTTTCTCCTTTGCCTCCTTTCAAAAGGCCAGCCAGACCAGTCTGTTAGAGAGAGTCACAAACAGATCCCAGACCTCCAGGGTCCCAAATCTAGAGTTTAGCTGCAAGGTCTCCTGTGTCCCCTCTTTGCTGTTCAGTTCTTACCTAACATTACTCCTGATCACATTCTTTCATTTTCCTTGTCTGTCAGGGTGGACCACTTCATGACAGCCCTTGGCCATTTAAATTCAAGCCTGTCATTTATTCAGTAAACACACTGGGGAGAAAAGCATTGTCTCCTTTATACCCAACCAGCTCAGAGGAAACCCTCACCACTTCTTCACAAGAGCCTCCTGGCACAGGCTTTTACAGCCTGATCCAGAACCACAATAATGATCAAGCCTTTGACCCATTTCCAGAACATCAACAGGCATTTAATCCAATTTGTTTACCTTGCTGCACAGCTGAAAATGGCAAAAGAAGCCAAATCTTGCTCAGGCCAAGTTTCTCTTGGCACTGACAGACTCAGGATGTAAGTTCTCCTCCTGCAAAGATGACTTTTTGGTGGGGAGATGTCTGAGTGTGCAGCAGGCAGTGTCCCCTGGGCACTGCTTGGCATGGAAGCTGGCATGACAGCTTGGATCTCCTCATCCTCCAGGGAAGGTCTGCATGTCATTATACTCCATAAAAAAGGGAAGAGAAGGAAACACTGAGAGGCCATTTTCCCCTGAGATTACTAAACCACATCACTGCTACCCTGCAGACATCTGAACCTGTCCCAGCATCCATCAGATCAATGGAAAAATGGCCACTGGCTTCAAGAATCTTAGGGTTGTGCACTGGTTTTATTCCTGTTAAGAACTGAGTTTAAAGAATAATTTCTCTGTTGCTCTTCTTCCCTGTGAAAACACAAATAGGAATCTCTTCCCTCTGCAGGACTGTGGTGCTGGTGTTTTCCTTGGGCCACTCCTTATCACCAGGGAGGTGGGTTTGGGCACAGTTAGACAGTACATCAGTTTTCTTATTCAGTGTTTTTCTGCAACAATGCCAATACACCTCACTTTTTGCTTCCCTAACCTAAATACAATTTGAATTTTCCAGGTACTCTGAGAGGTTTACACAAGGGGCATCACACAAAGAGGGAACACTGGAGTGCCTCAAATACTGTGCATATTCTTACCACCAGAATACATTTTGGCTTACTGAGAAATGCCAGGGAACTAAATTAGTGTGTCACAGTCCAGACAGAAAACAACAATGAATCAAGGTTTACTCTGGCAAATCCCAATGTGGAAATACGGACAAAAACTGGACAGAGATTTGTAGAGGGAGCAGCCTGGTCTGGAACACGGAGTGCTCTCTGCTACCAGAACCACTCCTGAGCAGAGACGTGGTGCTGAGGCTGCAGAGCTGCCACGGTGGGTATGTCAAGCTGTGCAGCACTGGGCACCCAAGGCTAGAATCTGTCCAAAAATAACCCACTGCAAAGGAGGAAAGGAATCCTGCACTGAGATGCCCCATTATTTCTATAACTTCATTTCCCAGGAAAAGGCAGAACTGAAAGCCACTTACATGGCTGATTAGAGACAGTTCATTTGGGTGTCTACCTGTATCATAAGATATTCGTGTGCTTGATGTTCTCTCCTTTGCTATGGTTGGGAAAATTCCCCCATATACATTTTTGGGCAGCATTTGGTCTGTCAAAATTATCTGAGCTAAACCCTATTTATCCTAATACCACAAATGCACAAACAAATACAATTCATTTAGCCAGAACAGGGTCATCTTTAGCCCTAAGCAATGATGATGAAAGCATTTTACAAGTCACTGAAGGGGAAGGCATGAACCTTTAACTTTGTCAGTTCACTCAGGTTGCTAGACATGATTATCTTATGAGATAATTTTTCAAATTTACATTCAGTTTCATTTAAAAAAAATGATTTTCACATCCTAACAAACAGCCAATTTGCAAACAGACATTCTGGCCACAAATAAATTCGATTTTAGCAAAGCTGTTTCCTGCAAACGCTCCAAGAAGGAGATTTAACCCATACTACATCAAGCAATTTTCACAGGCAATTAGGCAATTTTAATACTATAGGAAATCAAACTGGTTACCTAATTGAATGTAGTTGGTTTCTGGCATTTTTCCTAACAGCAATGGCTTTTTACCTTATCTACCCTTGGATCTTTAACAGTGTATTAGACTCATTTATGGTTTCAGCTGTACTTAGTAAAATTTAGTTTAAAACTCTCAAGTACTTTTAGGAGTAACCAACTTCAGTTCATTGAACAGCTATGGCTTAATTTACAGCAGGAGAGCTCAGCTCTTCACATCTGCTGACAGTCATCCTCCCTGGAGCCACCCCAAGCACCTCTCCTGTCAGTAAGTTATTCTTAATAAAATGGATAGAACCATCAGATCATCTCCAGTGATGGCCTACTGTGAAGTTTGAGATCTACAGCACGAGCCTAAACAGGTTCATCAGGACTTTGGGGGTTTCTGCAGTGCTTTACTGAAATTCCCAGTGCAGCTGCCCTGGTCTTAGGTATTGGTCCATAATACAAATACTGGTGTCTGGTAAATAAACTCCCTTTTATATAACACATCCATCTCTTACTCCATACTGGATCTTCAGGGCAAAGCTGGTACAATACTTTTCTCAGCTATGGGACTGCAAATTACATTTTCATTTTAGTTGAAAGAGATGGTCAGAACTTGGCAGTAGTTCTGTGAGAAATATGTTTGTTTGCAGCATCTGAAGGAAAGCATAAAAGCATATTAAAAAAAAAAATCTCCAATGAAACAGAACGGCAGAAATACTCTGGAAAACTCTGTTCTGAAAAAAACCCATCAAATTTCATATTTACTATTTTCTTTTACAGTCCAAATAACCTGTGACAGTCTGAGCTGCCAGAACAGCCAACATCCCTTCTGGAACAGTTCTTTAAAACTTTGGGCAAATCTGTATCCTTGGAATTTTCATCAAAATTGCTAGGAACTCACAGAGAAACATCTACTTTTTATCTGCTCACACAAAGCCTGCTTCTAGAAGCTTTCCAGCCAGCTGCAGTAATTAGCTGCCTAAGGATCTAGGGAGGCACAGAGATGGATTTTTGCAGGCACATAATGGTCTGTGTTACTATTTTGAAGATTCAAGGATTGCTATTGCTGAAGGGGGGGAAGTGTATAAATTCACAGCTGTGCTTCTTCCACCCTGTTCATGAATATGAAGGAGCTCCTACAACTCTCCATTTTCAAATACCGTGACAGAGCAAAACTTAAATGCCCTTAAAACTTCTACAAGATGAAGGAAAGACTCTCTTGCTCCAGGAGAAAAACAGACTGTATGGTTTCATCTGAAAAACCAGAGATTGTGCTAAAGCACAATTCATTATTGCAGAAGTGCTCTGTGCTACCATGGCTCAGTCTCTCCCATTACAAAAACCATGATCCCCCAATTGCTACACAGTCAGTGCTGTTTTCATGGTTAAAATAAACTATAGAGTCAGAATACATCTACCTTTAAATTTTAATTCTGGTTTAGTTTGTGCTTGTTCCATACCTTCTCATCTCTGTGAGCTGCAACACCAAGGGCAGCAGGGGGAGCTCCCCCTTTATTTGTCAAGGTCCGGGTGGTTTTAAGTTGAATATCAAAGCAAAGAGACTATTGGAAAGACAACAGAAATCATAGCAAGAGCCTGGTCCTCCAAACGTTTGAGTGTAGAACCCAACAGCCCACACAGCACTTTAGAATTAACAGCTCCACTCAAGCCTTTAAGTATTACAAGTGGCAGAAAATATTTACTGGATCAGTACAATAAATTCAGCACAGCAAAACCAGCCATTGGCTCTGCTGAGCAAACAGGAATGGATCCCATGCTGACCCTGCTGGAATTAATGGGAACTCAGCCTTTGAGTGATGTTCTGGCTGCTCTTGGTGTCTGTGAGCAGACCCACTCCTTAGGCTGTCCTGGATTTGACACAGCAGCTTGGTAAGAGGTTACAGGTGTTATTTCATGGCAATTGCTCTCCAGACAGACACAGTTATTAGAAATAAAGTCCTGCAGTGAGCAGATAAACAGGGCAGCTTCAGCAGGAGTAAAACCTTCGTATTCTGGCATTCCAATGAAATTGCTGCAAAGCTTTAAATTTGATGGCAACTCTGCCCCTGGCTCTGGCAGAGCCTAATTGCTCAGGGAAAGCAGCCTAGACAGCAGGGGCTCAGCACAGATGCTGAAGCAAAGTCCTTTAATCCACAAAAGACCGCAAAAAGAAGCAAAGCTCTCCATAAATAGCAAGCACCATGCCTGTCCAGTATTCCACCCCCAGAGACACGGTGGGAACGACCTCCTCCAACACACTTCTCCTCTCCAGCATATTTACCT
Organism: Corapipo altera; assembly: GCF_003945725.1. Lineage (NCBI taxonomy): Eukaryota > Metazoa > Chordata > Aves > Passeriformes > Pipridae > Corapipo > Corapipo altera. The sequence goes on from NW_020884913.1 coordinate 3,240,941, forward strand.
CCACTTGAAAAAGTCCTCTCCATCACTTCCAAGGGTCCCTCACAAGTGAGACTCCTCAGCCCATCCTTCTCCACAGTTCCTGCTACTCAGCAGCTGAAGAAAATTAACTCTCTTTTACACCTGATGGTCCCATCAGCTGCTGTGAAGGTGCACGACTCCTACATCATGAGGTTTACCCAGCCCTGAAGTACTAAGGAGGGGGCAAGGCTTGATGTCCACTTGCAGAGGAACACAACACCTTTTGTTTGCCCATGCAAGAGTGAACAGTGCCCTGGTTTGTGGAGGAGAGAGGCCAAGCTGCAGATTTTAGATCCAGGGATAGGAGTTTCTCCTTGCAGCAGGAGCTGCTACCAACCAGTTACAGAGCAGGCATTAAACACTCTGATGTTTGTGGTTTTTTCAGGTTCCAACATTTAGCTTTTTGCTCAGATCCATCCCTGGATATGAAATGCTCAAACCAACATCATCAGAGGACAACTCTGATCTGAATCTGTTGTTCTAGATGCCTAAACCCTCATCATTTAAATAAATTCAAGGCACCTAACTACCAAAAAAACCTTCACACTGTATCACCTCTGGCCAGCAAACAATTTCTTCAGCACACTATAAAGGAAAGCACTATGAGACAAATTAATTTGAAGTCTCATAAATAAGAAATACAGCAAGGCATTAGGATAGCAGAACTTGAATTTCAATATTTGGCTTCCAGTGCTAAGAATAGCACAGCTTCATTACTGAAAAACCCACTGGATTTACAGTAGCATCTCATTTTGCTCTATTAATCTGATTGCCTCAAACCATTGTAATAGGCTGAGATGTCAAAGAATCATATTTATAATCTGTTGCTGCCAAGACAAATTGCTTTTGTTTGATAACAAGCCTGATGCTACCCCTGAGATGTGGCTGCACTGCAAAATGAGAGGTAACAACACAGTGGAGGCTTTCCATTCTGAAAGGCTGACGTACCCTTCCTGAACTTTAACATGAGCAATTTCATTTTTAAGGAAAACATGGCTGGTAGCCAAAGACCAATAAAATTTCCATGCTGTGAGGTGAGCAACAGAACCAGCTGTTCTAAAGAGATGCTGTGAAAACACGGAGCACAGTGTCTTATCAGAAAGAGATAGAGCTGCTGCTGTGATGATACACACTTATCACTGACACTGGGTGAGTGTTGAAATGCTAATGATGTGCAAAGGGAGCTCTGGGTGGTGCTGCAGGATTGGGTGGTTTCTCTGCATCTGTTCACACCACCCCCCACCCCAATAACCATTACACAAATTATCTGGACCCTACTGATAATTTGCTCAGTGTAAGAGCTTTAGGCTATTCATAAACGTGGAGTACAAGGTATTCCAGAGAGTTTGGTTCAGTCACATCTTTGCAGGACTAGACCTTGGGATATGAATACAGGAATCAGTTCCCACAAGATGAGCAAGGATGAAAACTCCCAGGGCACCATCACTCTCTGGTACCTGCCAATATGACACTGTCCCTCCCAGTAAAGGAAACACAGCTGCCCACTCCATCACTGAGGGAACTGCCCACCATGGACAAGGGCATGGTTATTACAGAAGAGATGTTCTGGGTCACTTCTATCCCTTCCTGATCATATTTTGTGCATTTGTGCAAGTCTTTAGACTGTGAATTACAGACAACTACCAGGTGATTTACAGAGCCTGTGTCTTCCTTAACCTAGAACTCAGTTTGCCACAGCATTTCCTGCTCAAGGAAAACCTCCAGCACAGATTTTAGCGTCTATGCACTAAGGTATTAACTTTCCTTCTGGGCTTTCTCTTGCCTTCTCTTCAAACACATCAGTGTCACCTTGGATGGTGTCTCCAAGAACATGGACGAGAGCAGTTTCTCACTGTAATTTTACCTAATTACACACTGTCTTTGGCTGCCATAAACTTTAATTAAAATTACTGTGGTGTTATGGTCTTGCATCGTTATGGCTTCATAATAATCTCATCATAGCAGACTCTCCAGAGGCCTCTCCCAGAATCACACCACGATCACTTTGACATTCACCCTGTCCCTGAAGTGCAGCCTCTGGGCTGTGACAGTACTCCAGCACTTTACAAAGGACATCCCATGTGCCTGGAAGAGGACAGGGTGGATAATTGCACTATGGGAAGTTAGGAAACTAATCAGCAGCCAAAGTGCCTCTTCAGTGTTTTCTTTGCTGCCCTTTGGCTAAGCTATAAAGCACAGCAATGTCTGTGTCTTCTGTCCAGGGCTGTGTTTCCTTGCAAAGGAGGTGATTTGATCCACCTGGTCTCTATCCTCAGGGCTTGCATGGCCAACCTGTAATTAACCCTTTTCATTCCACAATATATGACCACAAGTACTCTGAAAACATTAATTAACTATAGATCCCTCAAGAAGAGTATAATAGTCTTACATTTCCTAGAAGAGAAACTAAAGCCTGAGGGGTCTCTAACTTCCTGAGGTAAATCAACAGCAGAACCTGGAAGTATCAGACCTGGGCACTGCCTGCTAACCACAAAGCTACTCTTTCTTCTGCTGTATTTGTCTTTAAACCATATCACATTTATTTTGACAAAAATTAACAGTAAACCAATGCACAAGCACCAGTGGATGCAGGAACTCCAGCACTGCTCACCATTAATACATGAGATGCACAAAAAGGAAAAATATCCTGGCTCTGTTCCCAGATCTGCTCTACTGTCACTACAAATAACCACAGTCAAAAGAGAGAATGTCTTTGATCATTACATTTTCTGCAACCACAGAAACATTAGTGGAACTGAAGGGGATTATTTTTAAGAAATATGCACATACCTTTGATAGCAAAAACTCCGTGACAGAAGTCCTTAAAATTGATTCTTCCCAAATCATTTGGGTCCAAGTACTTTGCCAGTTTTTCCACCTAGAAGATCAGAAAATATGTGTTGAGCTTGGTATATCATCTGTTGCTCAGACAGAGTCTGTGTCTTCTACAGAAGACCACAAGTGGAAGTATACCAGTAGTTTTCACTTGAATAAGCCAATAAATCATTCTGCAGGGAGAAATAATGTCTTTGTTTGGGTAAGGTGTGCTCTGACCAAACCTTCTTAAGCTGGGACTCAATACTCTCCTATGTGGATCTCAAGAGCTTAATAAGTGGTGGATCTGTGACCTACCCTCTCATCTCAGAGCAGGGTGCCAACAGAATCTCCTTCCCTGCAAGCTCTTGCATGGAGCTCCTAAGAACTTAAAACCTCAGTGACCCCCATCCCTCTTATCAGAAGTTCTTTGGGAAGGAGAAAGGACAGACAAAAATGTGCACAACCCATAGCAGTCTCATTCCCTGAAAAATCCAGATTACAGGAGAGAAAACTCATTGGGCATTTGGGATAAAACAAAACTTCCTTGATGCAGCAGAGAATACGATTTTTGTATAGGAAAATTAGCAGTCCAAAAATATATTCATGTGATGAGACAGAGAAGGGTATGCAAATAAGCAATGCAAATAAGCAATGTACTTATTGCTTACAATCTCAGCGTCACAGTTTATCCTTTCTGATCACTACTCACCATAAAATGAGATTATACTGAACTTAAACGCAGCCACAAAAGTGGCATTTGCCCCAGAAAAGATCTGTCTGGAAGATTTTTCAAGAGGGTTTTGGGATAGAGGGAGAAAAGCAGCCTAGACTGGAGAGGCTGTTGTGTGCTGTGCTGCCTGGAAAAAAAGGAATGGGCAAACAAGCAGCTGAAAAAGAAGAAGTGAGAGGCAAAACAGTCCAGGGAGGTGGGGCAGTGCTGACCCCCCAGCTGGCTTTCTCTCTGTGATAACCCAGTCCCCTCGTGTGCCTGTGGCTTTGCCTGTAGTACCCAGCAGGGACCCTCTGGCTGCTCTAAGAGCTCACAACCAGCTGCAGCACAACCTTGACCTTGGTCTGGGCCCTGCAGACCCCCAGGAGAAGGAACAGGATGAGTGCAGGAGGCAGGGAGAGCAGGCACGCAGGACCCTGTACAATCCTAGTGCAGCACAATCCATGTGAGCTCAGATATGTCAGCCCGAGCAGCAACAAAAGCCCAGCTGGAAAGATGCAGCAAATGAATCCAGATGACCCAGTTTCTCAATTTTCTGGTGTGGTGTTTTTTTTTTCCCCCACATGCTCTAAAACCCAGCAGTTTCTCAAAGCCCTGCAGATAATGCACTAATGTGTGCGCATGACACTTCTTCCTTCAGATTCTCTCAGTGCTTATAAATTCCCTCTGTGCCAGTAAATGCCATGATAAGCCAAAGGGCTCATTTAGAACAAGCAAATCTGGATGAGAAAATGACAAAGTTTTTACTCATATGCAAAATTCTCTGTTGAATGAGAAAGGCATGATCTGATCCTTTACATTGAATCCTTTCCCCTCTCCTTTTCTTAGGGAAAATAAAAAAATCAGCTCATGTAGGTAGGGCAAATAAGGAGCTACATGATGATTTCAGAGCCTAGGACAAGTTATAAATTTTCTTAAAACTTCCATATTGCAGAAGACTTCAAGAACTGCAGCCCTGCCAGCCAGGCAGCAGAACCCAAATGTTCTTGTGTGACTCACGACCAAATTCCTACCCCTGGTATCACAAGAGATCACTGAAGCCCCATTAATTTATAGCAGGAGAAGACATGTCTCTTTTCCCAAAATACAGCCACTTCACCAGAAACTGCAATGTGTGGTTAATGCACCCCAGGCTGGCTGGAAATCCTGGCCGAAACCAATGAAGTATAGACACATTTGACATGGAAAAGCTGGGTCAGTGTTACCCCTGCTTACCTTCACCAGCAACACTGGTGCTGTAGAAGGATGAAGCAGTGGCAGAAATGTCCTTCTTCAGGCAATTTGGTGGTGCATTCAAAGCAGCAGGATCAAGCAAGCTGCTGAGGATGGGAGCAGCATGATTTTGCAGCTGAAAATCTTCCTGATTGCTGTAGCAGCTTAAATACGTGGCAGATGTGTCACCTGGTGTAACTCAGGTTTTGATGAAGACCCTGGTGTGGCCACCAGCTGAGCATCTGTCCCCTCATGGATACAGCAACAGCATCTAATCAGACACCAGCCTTCTGGGTTACAGGGTCAGCCTCTAACTCTCTGACACATGGCAAGCTCCCCTCACTATGTCAGTAAATACCATTTCAGATGCTTGCAGGGTTGCCTTAGAGATTTTTATTTCCTGTAGGGCCTTTGCTAAGAGGCAACAAATTGTGTCGTAGGTTTTAATGTACAGATTCCTGCAGCCAGCAGGGAAGCCTCTACACTATTACATACTGTGCTATAACACAGTAGCGTCACTGGGTGTTCCCAGTGAATCTGGCACATTAAGTTTATTTCTCAAAGTTGATCTAATGATTTTAGTCTACCTTGTTGCTCAGATATATACAATTACACTTTTAAAATCAAATTAAATAAGATGTTATATGCCTGGGGGTGTGTATTATGGAGGAACAGATACGTTCACATTCAGGTCTAAGCAATGTCTTAACTGTAAATGAAATTATCACCTGAGCAAAGTGCTTCAGTCTCCAGTTTCCCTTAAATCTAATTTGCAGGTTTTCAATTAGATTTTACAATGCAAATAACTGACATCAGTGCCAGAGATGACGAAGAATTTACAGAACAGGCTGATGGAATTAGTGCCAGCAGTGCTCAGATCTTCAGCTAGGGCTAATCACCACAGCTCCCAGCACAGGTCAGGGGCTATAAGATTTTGATCAACTGGGCCTACATTTGGGTGGATACTTGCAAAGAGTTTGTGCATTAATATACACACATGTATAAATCCCTGCATATTTGAGTTTTGAGCCTGCAGTGCACTTGATCATGCATTTTACCAGCAGTTTTCTGGGACAAGGCAAGAAGCTCTTCCTAGTTAATTCCAGACTGAAGGCATTACTTAAAATTAATCTCAAGTTTCAGTCTGTGGCCAAATAAACTGCTAATGTCATTGCAGGGGACACAGGACTGCAAAACCAACTGCTGCCAAAATCCAGAGCTGAAATGACTGTGTGATTCTTGTGATACCTACAGGCAGCACAGGGAACACACCATGTGCTCCAGAGCTTAACATCATAAGCCATCAGGATGAGCTAGAGGTAGTGGTTTGGGCTGGGGACAGACACTGCACAGAGCAGTTCCCCACCATGTGGTTCACACACCACAAACAAGGTCTGGATTGCAAACTAGTTCTGCATTGTAGGAAGCAGACAAGGACAGAAAAAATGAGCTGCAGGCTCAATAATCCAGCTGGTTCTTTTGGCAGCTGTGAAGGTCTCTCTAATGAACCCCTCAGCAGACATCCAATAGTCTCAGAGAGAAGACATAAATCATTTTTGCTTTGGGAAACAATTGGAGAAAACCAAACCTCTGTCTGTATTGTTTAACTTGCCTGGATGAATGGTGATTATCCTTTCAATGCAAACATGTTTCTCCATTGTAATAACAGCTCACTTCAGCCAAAGCATTTTCCTCATCTCTGCTGGGTTTCCCAGCTATCCTGACTGCCCTGGGAAGGGGTGTTTGCCCCGTGCTGCCTTCTGACACATCAAAGGAAGCTGGGAACACTTTAAAGAGAAGAACAGAAGGGATGTTCGTAGCAGAGGGAGTGGAGGAAGGGGAGAGAGGAGGAGAAGTCAGTGACAGATCTCAGAAGAGATTTACTGGAACTGATCTTTTCCTGCAAGGGAGTTCAATACAGGTATTGAATAGCCAAGGAACCCTCTGAGGACTCCTGGCCAGCTCTCCTACTGATGCTGCCAAAGCAGCCAGGCACTTCTTCCAGCAAAGATTTTCTGACTGGAGCTAAATCCTGCTTCCATTTCCAGGCAAGAAGAAACTCAGACCTCTACTGACCTCACTTAATTTGCTTCCAAAACTGACCAGCACAGAAGAGATTTTGTTAACACACAGAAATCTGTAAGATTTAGATGTAACAGAGTTCAGAGGGACCCCACGCTGACTCTGTTCACTGAAATCCTGCAGCAGGATCCAAGTCACAGCCAGAAGATGCCATTTGAAATAAACACCTCGTCTCAGCAGTTTGCCTTCATGCTGCAGGAGCCTGTGAGCACGTCCCACCCTGAAGTGCAAGCAGGGAGCACCTGGGAGCTGTGACAATGGCAAGACAAGCACTCGCAGGAAATGTCAGGCTGTGCTGCGGCAGCGACATTTGGGCAGGATCTCCTGAGGCAGGAGCATTGGTGAGAAACCTCAAGAAACAGCAAAAGGAGATTAAATATGTAAATGCTGCAGGGTGGAATTAAGAGAGCTTCCCACATGATTTATACAGGGAGCAGCAGAATTGCACTTGCTCTGATTTTAACAGAAATCTTCTGGGGAAGGGGTGTCATTTTACACCTTCACGGAAGACAAAAGGCAGAGGCAGGACCTGTTCCAGCTGAGCAGGGCCAGGCAGTGCAGCCACTACGTGTGCCAAGAGCCACCCCTGGCTCTTTAAACACCCCTGGGTGTCCTAAGCATCGATGTGGTCCTGGATGCTGGAGCTCTTCAGACACAAGAGCTGTCTTTTGATGAGCTGGGATTTACAGAGAGAGGGGAAAAGAACAAGACTTCTTTGTGATATTCTGGCATTTCAGGGAAGCAGTGCAAGATGAGGGAAATTATTTTACATTGCAGTGGAGAAACTAACACTCCCACAGTTGTGGTACCCACTGTCATAAGAGATGCTGAAAACCCAGACAGGTTGCAGAGAACTGACATACAATTCACATGCTGTGGAAACACCTTATGCAACCAAACAAAGAGAGTTTTTTCTGTTTAATTTGGCAAAAGGGAAACCAAGTGGTGATTTGTTCTAAAAGACTCTCTAGTCTAGCAGAGGAAAGCCATAAAGAACCATTATCTGCAAAATGAAACTGAACAAATTACAATTAAAAGCAAAGCACAATTTTTATATCACCATGATTGTTTACCCATCAGAACTATAAAACAGGAGGGGTCTGGGACTATAAAAAGGAAATGGAGTTCCTCATCTGAGGCTTTTTGAGAAGACAGTGAGATACACCTGGAAGATTTACCCAGCCCAGAGTAAGTGGGTTAAAAGCTGTGCTGTCACCATTTCAGGACATCACACTAAATAACCTGATGCTCTCCCTGAACTTGACCCTCCAAGCACACAAAGGACCATGTTCCCAGTTACATGTGTAAGGAGTGGAAGAGCAGCATTTAGGGATCAGGAGTCCAACAAACTGCCTGCCCTTGCCACTGGGATCTGTGTGAATAATTCACACCCCGGCAAATGGCGTCATGAATTTCCATCAGCTGCCGTCTGATCTCAAAGCATGCAGGGATATACATCATTGTTGGAAACAATGGCTTTGAATTTTGATTTGAAGCATCAGTCATTGCCCCTTTATCTGCAGGCTTCAAGCCTGAAAGTTGGCTTCTCTGTAAGCTTTCTGTAAACAGAAACGACTGCTTCGCTTTCTGCTTTAACTGTGCATCCCCAATTCACCAGCCAGAGGGCAGATTTGGGGGCTGTATCCTAAATGACATCAGCAAATTTGTTGAATAATCTTGGCCTTGATTTTGAGCAAATTCCCAAATTTATCAAATCCATCATTTTACTAACAGCTGCAATACCAAAAATCTCATCGAATTCAAGGGAGCCCATTCACTGTCTCTCCTGGGTTTAGCATTAACACATGGAATTGCATCATCTTCCAAATATGAACTGTGTCCTTGGGGCCTTGATCTAGCAGGAGAAAAATACCCACTAGTTACCCAGATGGAGAAAACATCCACAATGTGGCATTTTGAGGAGTGTGTGAAGTGTATCAGTGAATTACAAAGGCACAGAAGGAAAGAGGTGGTTCCAGAGGCTTTGCAGGTGGCCGAGGGCATTCAGAGGAAAAAGGAAAGCTTCTGCTGTTCATGTGTTATTAATGCTCTGTGTAAGCATCACCTGGGCTCAGGTGGGCAACAGATGGTGAGTGCAGCTGAACTGCTGGATCAGGAATGGTGTATTAGTAACCTGTGCTGTGCTGCAGTGAAACTTGCCCCACTGGGCAGACCCTTTTCATCATCATTTTATTATCTTCTGGAAAAAGATTGAGCCTTGTGGTACTGCACAGAGAGAACACATGAGGGATGAATTTGTTTAAAACATTCTAATATGCTTAATGAGCTATTAGGAGAACATAATACTCCATGAACTTCAATGAATGTTTGTGCAAAACAGAAATCCAGGCATTGCTGGGAAAATTGATGCTATGATTTCTGTTCCCTGTTGAGAAATCACTTGCAGTGTTTAATAGACACGATGACACAAACCTAATTTGGGATAACAACAAATACAATTCTTGCCATATTTCATACCTTACAGTTAGAATTTCTAACCACAGCTGAGATCCAAAAGTCATTACACCTGAGGAACCCCTTCTCTCACACCATATACCTCACTGGTTACCCCTCTGCTTACAGAACAAAATGGTTTATGACCACAGAGAATCACCAATAAACTTATACAGAATGCCTGTGAACAGCTCTGAATCTGACCTCACTCGAGAAAGGATCATTGCCTGGAATTATGTATTCAGAACTTCCTCAGAGTACACAGTTCACAGCCTCAGAAACTACTTTTCCCCATCCTATCTGCAAGCCAGAGACCACCAAAATCCTGGTGAGTTTTTCCTCTACCATCTAAACCTTTGGATGCATCAATTGTTTATACAGGCAATACCATTAGAACAGCATTTCACATTTATTTTGTCCCTCCTGACTTAATATAGCAGCTGACAATGAGCAAGCACCACAATCACAAGACCAGGATCTCTCTACAGTCTCCCCCATCATCTATGATTATGTGAGAGCCTTTCATTTAGCTACTTGAACAGAGCTGATTTGAACAGGATTCCATTTCCCTCCTTCCCTCTGATGCTGTGTTGCAAAACAAGACATTTGGCTGGGCCCACCAATCTTACAACAGTCTATGGGGAATCCCACACAGTCTGGAATACCATGGGAACAGAGAGCAAGGCTAAAAATATGCCAGGCCATCTGTTCACTCTACAGTGATTTTTTTGCATCGCTTTGGAAACAAAGGGTTAACACGTTGAACTGTTTTCCTAAAACCACTGATTCACCCACATGCTAAAATAAGCAAGGCTGTATTAACACCTTCTCCTCCACAGCTCCCAGAACTGCAACCAAGGCTTCCTGGAAAACAAGGCTGTTAGGAAAAACTGTGACAAGCAAAATGAGGCACAGCCCATCATCGTCTCCATTAGCATAAGTAACACAAAATAGCCAGGTCTCAAGAGGCACGTGAGGTAAGTGGTCATGTGGGTGCAGCCCGTTTGCCTTTAAACAAGGAGGAAAATGTTTGGATAACATCAGGCTTATCTACAAGTGCTGCAGCAAGGATTCCTTTCCAGTGAAAATATTCTTCCTCTCTGCAGTTTGTGGTGTGTGTGATCGTTCTCATCAAAGCATAAAGGGACACAGAATGATGTTTTTCATGGCTTTCAGTTGTGAGACATCAGCCAGATGGGATCTACTCTTGGAATAATTATCATTTTTTGAAGTAAAACTGGGGAGAGAGGTGGGGCACACGGTGCCAGAAAACACTTTCTTGTCGCCTTCCCTGCTGACACATCTGCAGTCACATTTTAATTGAGGTGTTATCATATGCAAAGAACAAGCAAAATTCCAAAGACCAGCAGGAAGGAGATGAAGAGGGTGGAGAGAACAGAGCAACTGTGAACCATGAGTGGTAGGTAGGTCACAGTGTGCAGCTCAGACATCAGGGGATGTCCAGGGATATACCAGGGAAAACACAGTACCCAGAGCCAAATGGAACCTGCAGAAAATTCACCAAACCAGAGCCTAAAGCCAGTGCCACTGCTACAAGCATGGTCCAGATTTGTGCTGAAATCCAGGCAGTGCCTGCAGACTGCAGGGCTGACACAAAACCACCACAAGGCATTTTCTGCCAGCACTTCACTTGTTTATTTCTGATTCACAGGTCAAAACCACCTCTAAGTGCAGCAGCAAACTCACGAGATACCGTATCACCCAACTTTGCCAGCAAATCCAAACAGGTTGGATTTCCAGCCTCAGAGATACAAGGCAAGTGTTACACTTCAGACAGTCACTTCTCCTGACTATGTGCTTTATTGTCACATTCTCTCCTTAATGCATAAAACCAACCCAACAATATGCAACCAGCACACAGCACTGTGTCTCGCACACAACATCAGCATCCAAAAACAATTTAGTGGCCTGAGAGCCAGCCAGAGACCTGCCCAGGGCAGTGTGATTCGGGCATCCTCAGCTCTCTCAGCCTGGTCTCCTGAAAGCAGTTTTGAACCCAGCTGTTAAAAGGGAATGTGGCTTTTGGCATTCTCACAGATACAGAGCGTGAAATGTAGGTCTTGAGATCCGATCTCAAATGAAAAAGCCTGAGCAGCAGTCCTGAAATTAAACTGAATGAAAGAAATTTCACGGCAAATTAATGCCTTGACACAAATCCTGGGAGGAATGAGTATGGGATGAATCCAGCTCAGGGAGACACACATTAGTTAAGATGACTAACATCAGGCAGAAAGGTATGATTAAAAGAACAATCTTGCTTTTAGCTCAAGAGAAAGATCTTAACCTTTAGAAAAGTGTGGCTGGGAGATAACGTCCTTCCCCAAAGAACAGAGGAGGAAATGAGCAGTAAGTACCACTCACTGTGGTGGGATAATTACCAAGTCTGGAATGAGGCTGACAGGTTTGAACAGCAGCTGACTCCTCTGACGTCAAGCCAAGGGAAGCTCAGATAAGAAGGATGTGACAGCAGTGGATGAGTTGGGACTGTTAATGCTGAGAGGGGACAGCAAGGAAGCCCCGACCAAGAGCTACCAGGGGCTGAGGGAAGGAGGGAGTCCTTGCTGTTCCTGACCAGAGCACTCACACAATGTTCATCTTTTGTAATTCCCCTGTGCCTTGCTTCAGGTGGCAGCCCCAGGCAATGCAGCAGCCCAGAAGCCCCCTCACACCTCCTGTTCCCTGTGTCATGAGCGATTCCCCCCCTGGAGAAATGTGTCATTCAAACCGCAGCGGAGATTTTCACTGTATAAAACCACACGTAGAAATCCACATTGCTCTTTGATCTCCACTGGGAAAGACTTTAGAAGGAATGATAATTAGCTGGCATTTTTGTGTAGGAAGGGACAGATGAAACACAAAGCCTGTGTGCACAGAAAATGAATGCTCTTCACAGCCTCAGAAGCTGTACAAGAGTGCTCCATGTTATTGGGCTGCCTACGCTGTGCCTGCATCCTTATTAGCCTGGTCAACATTAGTACTTCTTAATGGTTACAAGGCTGAATGGAAGACAGATTCAAAGCCCAGTACAAAAAGAAACAAAATAAAGGTGCACAGCTACAATGGGATTGTACTTCTGTGTTTAAAAAGTGTGCCCAATTCATCTGCTTTCAATTAGTGTTCGTGCTGTAAGAATCTCAGTGAGGGACTGGAGCCAGTATTCTCAGCTCACTGTACACACTATTGCAAAGATAACATCTGCCACAAAGGTAATTTTCTCTACTGACATGTGATTTTACCTTCTCTTTTTATCCAGAAACAGATGGACTGCAAGGTGTGCTGGGCCCAGGGACTAAGTAGGAAAGGCAGATTTTGGAAAAGAGATTTGGGTAATGATGTGATGACTTCCATCAGCTGAAAAATCACATCTCACAGGCTCAGGTAAGCAGGTCACTGTTCCCAGTCCAGCTGTTAATCAAGATAATAGTCACCAGAGAGGCATTTCTGTCCAGCTGTATGTGGGAGTGTGACAGTTCATGCCTGTATGTGTGGCACAGAAGTCCACAAGGCTGCTCCTGTTGTGTGAAATTGTTTCCTCCTAAAGCCTTTTAAAGAAGTTACTGTTTTGATCTAGCTCATTTCTACTGCTGCCTTTTTCAGTGCCTTTTAGTAGGAATGTAGCTCGCCTTTTCTGTCAACTTGTATATATTTATCATCTCTCTGTGGTATATGCTGATTTATTTTTGATATCTGTTGATGCTTTGTGTATCACTATGTAAATTCACTTTTCCCCACATTAAAATCAAACCAAACAGCCTGACCAAAAACGTAGTCATTTTGATTTTTCCAGCTAATAGAAGTCCCCTGTAGTTATTATGACAACATGTCACCACAGGGCCGCAGACAGTGAAAATGAATTGCTTGGAAAGCAAAACCAACCAACCCTTTCACTGTCAAAACAGAACAGGTCCTGTTCAAGGGAATCAGGAGAGGTTCTCCTAAAAGAAACCCCAGAAATAAGGTAAGAATTGGTCACTGGATCTCAAAATATCATCTCTGGTGTAGAACATCCCCTACCCACTGCCAGTCAGTCTATGTGCAGTTCTGCTTTGGAGCTTCTATACAAGAGGTGAGTGGACTAGTTTATCCTTTTCACTATACCTCACCCCAATTCCAGGTATAACACATACAGTAAAACATTATTTCTAAAGTAGCTGAGCCCCTTTAAAAATCAGAGAAGGAACTCACACCCCCATCTTAGCCTTTCAGTTCACAGGCTCTTCTTTGCTTCACAATTACCACTTTAAACACTCTTGACAAATTTATTGATCCCCTGTGAAATCCCTAATGGCTAAAAACTGATTATTGTGTATTTGCCAGACCTTCCACAGTGCAGTTGCTCTCAAATACTCAGAGCTTCTGCTGCTGCTGCCTTCTCTCAACCTGCCAAAACCGTGCTTGCATCTATTTTCCTCCAACATAAAGATGCCTTGCAGGAGTTACAACCAAGAGGGGAGAGAATGCAGAAATCACAATAGATTTATACTGCAAGGCCCTCACCCAGCTGCATTTCACTGCAGTGCTGGGTGTGAGAAGCCAGTTCACTAATTCCTGGATGTATACCAGGGCCAGAAAAGCACAGGTTGTGCACTGCCAGTCTCTGATGTGCTTTATCTGCGGGTGCTCAGGAGATACCTGGTGCAGCAACAAGGCTGCAATTCACCCTTCAGTGATAAGGCTCAGCAAAGCAAAGACTATGTATGAAACATGAGGTGGGGTGCTGAGAGCCTGAAAGAACCAAAGGAACCTTCTGGAACACCTTTCACTGGACCAGTTCAATAAACCAATCCACATTGGGCATGGGGAGGTTTCCTCACCATGGAGTGAAGCAGTTTTGTGGTTTGTAACCATCCTAAGTTAAACACAGACATTTTCACATGTTTGTCTGCACTGTGTGAGCATGGAGGGCTCCCCACAGAGAGGGCTGATGGGCTAAGACTGGGTGCCTTTTTGTACATATTTTCTTAAAATCCCTCTCTGAAGAGTCTGACTGCAGGAGGTGATCAACCTCAGGGCTGCAGCTTCGTCAGTGTATGAGGGGAAATGCTGAAGGAAGAACAAGCTGGGGCCAAAACACAGTGTTGGTGCCTCAATAAGAGCAGGGAGGCACTTCTACCCCACTGCAAACTTCACCCTAGAGCGACCTGCTGAAGAGCCAGGAGCTCCCATATCTCTTAATGGTGCTGGTTTGGATGGGATCCATGCACTTCCCGTAAGATTAGGAATAACAATCTCTTGTACAGCTCTTACAGAGATGGGCACCCCGCCAGTGCTGGCTCTTGGAGGCACCAGAGACAAACACAATGTGCTGGACAGATTGCACTGTGTCTCCCCTCAGCTGGACAGCTCTCTGCAGGTCTGTGGTGGGCTGGAGCTGCATGGCCTGCCAAACGTGGGAAAGGTGGAAGTGGTCCTGGAGACAGTTTGTGGTGCTCTGGGAGCAGTCTGGATGAAGGTGATCTAGAACAAAGCAACTGCCACTCAAGTACAAACATCTAAACTGAGTCACAGAGAACCACTGCACCTGACAACAGCTCAGCCTTGCTGCTTTTTCTAGGTATGAGCTCACATTTCTCATAAATAAAGATGGATGCATTTATATTAAATGACCAAGTGCTGCCCAGGCAGGGAAACAGCAAGGAGGATACAGAGGTGGTGAGGCAGCCATAGAACCATCACATCACTAAATGCTCACAGGACAGGGTTAACAAGGGGAGGGAAGTAGACAGGAGGGGGAAACAACTCCCTGAGCATCATCCTGAATCTGACCTTGAACAAAGCCAGAAGCAAGAAGGTGATGCAGGAACCACTTGTACTGCATTACACAATGAAAGTCACGCTAGGAGAACTTAATGGCCATAAAATCTATAAATCACCAAAACCACAGGGAGCTTTTTGACTGTAAAAAGTGCTTTTGCAATAAATTTCTAAACCTTGGCAAACACTTCTCCCCTTATTTGAGAGATGCTGGAAGGCATCATTATGATGTGGGACTTAAATCAGACTTGTCTCATACCAGGACTTTGACCTTCTCCAGATGGATGCCACTTTCCAGTGGCCCACCATCCTCCAGGTATGATCCAGCAGTCAGGACTCCCTACACCACAGGACATATCCCACCTTCACTGGTCCAGAACAAACCTCTTTATAGCCAGGTCTGTCAAAGCCTCATTAGGCAGGGTGAGTACAGATATGAAGTGTTGAGAATTACAAATAGGAACCTGATTTGAACCTTCATACCTGCTGGTCTCAGCAGCTGTGTGTTTCTGCCCAGGGTACTCTTGAGTTTGGACTGTCTGTCATCCCAGAGTTCAGAAATGCTGGTCCAGACTGTTGTTCTGAAGCTGCATGTGAAGGGTATCTTTCCACACATCTCAGGAAACAGGAATTCACCACCTCCACTGCTTTGCAGACTTAGATGGGAAGAGAAGCCACAGAACAGGACACACTACTTCTTTCCCAGAGTTTACAAATGTTTTTTCCCTTCACTATAATAGGAATTATCTCTGGAAAGGGACCACAGGAAAGCCTTGCAAATGCCTCTCAAAACAGAGCAACCAAACCAGAGCCTGTCCAATACAACTCTGTGCAGATATCCCTGGTCTCCTGCTGAACCCTCCTTGCATACAGGGAGGCTCCACATCTCTTTGAACAGCATCAGCACAGCTCTTTCATATAGTTTGCAGCCAGCAATGAGGTCAGGGGAAGCACCAAGGCTCGACAAAAAGGAATATTTTCTCAGTTTAAAAAAAGGGCACCATCTATCTGGCCAACAGTCAGAGCCATGAGCTGGCAAAGGAGGCAATTTCCCTGCTCCAGGGTGCTTTGGATCTTGATGATAAACTCTTGTGGCTAAATTGCTTCTGGCTCCCATCATGTGTCTCACTGCTCCCTGTTTATTTACACTGCTGCACTGGTGAGAATTAGAGAAAGCTGCAATAACTGAATTACTGCTGAACTTGCAGATAATGATGGCAAGGCCTTATAAAGGCTGCTGCCCTGGCACGTGCTTTGTCTGGGATAAAAATAAAGAAATAATAATAATTAAACAAAAGAAGAATTGAAGAGCATAGTGCCCACTGAATGGTGCACCTTGGAATGGCAGCACCAACACCAGCCAGAGCTCAGTCTCTGTGCCAAAGAAACAGCAGGCAACATTCATAAAAAGGGAAGAAATATTAGGAGGTAATGTTTGTGTCCTTGTTACTGTCAATCTTATGGAATTTAGGTGAACAAAGGACTGGGGAAGATGAATGGTAAGTGCTGAGCTCAGGGGAAGCTGCAGAGTTTTACTCTGACAGGCTTCCACCAACAACCTCAGCCTGAAGCTGCACAAACCCAAAAGCTCACTGGGCAGGTCAACATGGGTTGGGAACAAAGCAAGTGCTGCCCAGGTCACCAGTGCCTTCAGTGTCAGCACCAGGGGAAGGTGAGCAAACCTCCTTTGGGTCAAGAGATCCCCACCAAGCCTTGAGTGCCCTGCTGAGGGAATCACACAGACAGGGCACACTGCAGGGACAGCCTGGGATAACAGCCAGGACACAGGTGCCACCCTGCACAGAGAAGTGAACAGGATCCTTCCCATGGACACAAACACCTCCTGCTCAGGGTGAAGAACTGGGAACCAGGATAAGTCAATTAACAGCAGGTCCTTTCCACCCTTGGTCAAACTGCTCTCAAGCAGCAGCACTCAGCAGGAGAAGTGAGACCTACCAAGGGGTCTGACAGAGATCAGCAGCTCTATGGAGCTCTGCCTGAAGTGTATCAAGAAGAAACTGCAAACTGCAAGTGTCAGACTCCTGAAAAAGTGCTTCTCTGTTCATTATTTTCTGTTGCTTCTCTTGGCACTTTCCCTATCACAAGGGATGCTCTGTTTCTTGGACATTTCCTTCCTGCACTAGATCTCTTAGTAAATTTTGCATTCTTGTATACTTGACCTTTCAGATTAAACTCTAGCCTTTCTCATCTGGTTTCCAAGCATTTTCCTGTGCCCATATTCCAGGATCAATTATTTGGCCAATTCCAACAGGAAAGGCTACACTTGCTCCAAAAGACACTTGCTTTGTGAGCTACTAATATCTTACTGGACATACAATCTAGATATAAATTCAGTGCTAATACAGAGTGCTGAATTAAAGCCTTGCAGACCAAAGCCTTAAGAGCACCTGTGAATCAGGTGCAGGCAACAGCTTTTCAAAGTTTCTCATCCTGGCCATTCAAACCTAAGACAGCACCTCTGAGATGTGGTCTGATGGTTCATTTTATGCTTGGATACCCTACATATTGACAGCAAAGGGAATCTGTGGCAACCACAGCTAAATCCAAGTTGCAGGGTAGTGCCTCAGACAGACAAGACAATCTGTCACTCCTTGAATAAATTATCTGCTCACAGAAGAATATAATATGATTCTTTTCTCAAAAAATCACTCTCCCTTCCTGTTGTCCTTTCAGGGTAGTTTAAGCTGCATCCACTGACTGCTCATCTGTGGAAGTTTGCAAACACAGCTGAGGCATTTACTGCCCCAGGGTCTGCCTTTATCATTCAAAACCACTCTGACACCAACAACTTTTTACAGAAGAGACAAGAAACATCACTCAAGTCCATAATGCCACGAAGCTGCCCCTGGAGGGAGGGTGAGACTCTGAAGGGATGGGAAATAAAAGTGGGAAGAGGAGAGGGAGTTCTCTTTCTAAAAGACACAGCGACATAAAATGCAGTCAGATCTCATCTGTGCTCACTCTGCACCCATTCAGCAGAGCGCTCCAAGCTTCTTCAATCTGTGACACTGGAAAAATACCTTCAGAGAATAAGAGTTTTTCTACACAACTCCTTATGTGTTTTTCTCTAGTCCTTGCTGAACTTAGAACAAACCTCTGCCTTTAACAGAAACAGAATTTTTTTTCTTTTTTTCCAGGATGCTGCTGTTGTCCTCACTGAGGCAAAACTCTCCAAGTGCTTATAAAACCTCTAATGGCAAGAATGGAAAAAGTCTGTGCCTTGTCTGAAAGGCCATGGTTTAGCCTGGGCAGGAGCTGCTGGCCCTGCTCCAGAGTGAGCATAACTGGTATAAAGGGAATTCTGCCTGAATAAAGAGCTGAAGATTGAACTCCTCAGGAAAGCCAACTCAGACTGTTTGAATATATTCAAGGAGGTCAAATGTTAAGTAAATACTCAATTACGGTAGAGGGCAAGTAATTAGTAAGGCTAATTCTGTGCTGAAATGGTCTGGATGGCACACACACACACACACACACACTCACCCCAGCACCTCCTTCCATACAAAATGTGTCTCAGTTCTTGAAAGAGCAGCTCAGCTTTGAGCAGATCAGTGTTAAATAACGACTTTGCCACAGACTTGGTGTTCTCATCATGGACAGGTCATTAGTTTCATTGCATGTCCACTCCCCAAACCCCCAGAACAGTGATAATAAGCACACACCAACTGAGACACTCAGACACCATAGCAGTGAACCCAAATCTGTGAGCATACATAGGTTTGTATATATTACAGTAAGTACTTGGGGCAATTACAGCACTCCAAGAACTCTCAGAGGTCAAGCAAATGCTTCTCTATCCCTAGATCTATTCTTAAAATAAGTCCTGTGTGAAAGGAATCTCATTACTGAAAAATAAAATGTTATTCCACTTCAGGCACTGCAACAATACCACAGTGGGTAGCTGACATATACCATGGGCATGTGAAAAGGAACAAATGCCTCATGAAGGGTTATATAAAAACCATTAGAAACACTGAGCTTGGCTGGTTTGAACCTATTTGGCCTTTACTCTCATCTTCTGCAACACAACTGACATGCAGAGGTGGAGAGATTCTAAAAATAACCACTGCAGGGAAAGGGAGAGAAGTATGAGGAAGAAAATGGTTCTTTGGCCTGGCTGTGGATCAGGCAGCAGCTCACAGCACCCAAGGAACACACCTGGTTCCAGTCCTGCTCTGTTAGAAACCCTGCACTCCCTAATGTCTTGGTGGCAGACCATTTATGGAAACTTAACATGGCCTAAATACATATATAAGACATGCAAGAAGGGATTTTTTCAGTCTGAGGACAGGCCAGAAACTGTCACAAAAGAGAGCTCTGACACAAGACAAAATCAAGCTGTCAGAGAACTGATGTAGGACATCACTCTGATGCTAAGTCAAATATACATAGCTGCTAATTCAGTCACAGCAATCTAGTCCCCAGCCTGTTTAGCTAGAGGTCTCTTACATGAGCTGTAAAACTGGATTTAAAAAAACCCAACCAAATATGTTCTTGTGTGCAAGCTTTCCTCTCCTCCTGGACAGCTATTCCAGGGCTCCAACTTGAGTCTGGGTCACAAGTTTCATGGCATGCTGGGAAAAATACTGTTCTTCCCCACTTCCCAATCCCATTCTCACTTTGACTACAGCATATTCCAATTCTTGCACAACCAGTGCTGCACAAGTGAAAAAGGCTTCCTGTAAAGTCCTAGGGACAATGATGAAAGCAATTTAATTGGTCTGTGGAGATTAATGTTCCCACCACACACAGCACAGTCCATATGGAATCACAGAGCTAAATCACAACACCTGGGAACAATCTGCAAGCAGACACAGCACCCAGATTTCATCTGACACTTTCCAATGCCTTGTGTTCTACCATTAACATTGACTTCAAGTCACTGCTGAGAGATGGGCAGATACAGAGAGAGCAGGAGATCAGGCACAAGATACCTCCAAAGCTGGCACAAGATGTGCTGCATCCCAAATTCTGCCCTTGCAAACTGAGTGAGTCCTGATGGAGCTAAAACCACAGAGAGAAGTCTGGCTTGATGTGCAGATCTTCTCCAGCCACCCTGAAACACAACAGCAACACTCCCAACACCGTGCAATTATACCAGATGTAAGACTTAACATTGACCAGACAGGATGACAGCAAGCAACAACAAGAAGAACAACAAATTTTACTTCCTTCCCTGTAATTAAAGATTTTCTCATACTCCTTGTGTTGTTTTTCCCCTAGTGAAAGCATTCAGAGCTATGCTGGAGTAATAGAGGACAGACAGCCTGTAGCTCTCATCTAATTATCAGTTGTCAACTCATCTGAAAGACATCCAGAAAGGCTCCTGCTGTGTCAGATGTACAATTAACTTGTTCTTCTCTAGCAAGGGCACTGAATGAGTGAGAGGGTTTGGAGGCTTTTCTTTCTCCCAACAAACACATGACAAAACTGTGCTCTCAGTTCAAACCTGGGAACAGTTCCAACTGTTTTTACCTAATCTCAGTCCTTCAGTGTTACTGTCACTGATTTAGAAGGAAAATCAGTTGTTATCCTACAGCCTTAGGCTCTGGTTAGTGCTGCAGCTCTGTGTCCTGCTCTGTGAATGGCATTTACACACACCTCAGCCCCAGCCTCAGGCAGACTGTGCAGGGTAAACTGAGCTGTGTTTCTCCTTATATCCAGTGAGTGGATGCCCCACTGGGACTCACAGGTCTCTGCAGTCTTCCACTCACAAGAAAGCACGTTCAAGTACACACAGAAACTTCAAATCATGCAGTCAAAAACGCTGGTATTACATAATTTAGTTTAATCCCACCTCACCATGGCACACAATGAACATAATTTGGCTTATATGATGTAGCAAACCCCAAACTGCTCCTGCAGCTGATCTGTCAGTGCTGCCACTTCACAGGCTCCTGAAAAGTCCCTGTGGGCTTAGATGCCACTGAGTGCTCCACAGTGGCTCTCCAGAGTATCCCACTGCACGGCAGATTAATGCCCCATACTTGTCCAAGACATTAGACCAACATCCACATCCAGCACCTGGACTACCCAGTGCAAGCCCTGCATATGGGCTCAGCACTGATGTGGAGTCTGCCCTATACAGCTTTTGGAATTGAGACAGGGAAGCAGAGGCACAGCATATTGCAAACTCATGGACTGTTTAAGGCATGTAATGAAGGGTGAAGTGTAAGAAACCAAGGAGAATGGAATATCCAGAGGGTCAGGTGGCAGCAATAAAACATCACATTCTGCATGACTATTGAACAGAAGAATTCACCAGGTACTGGTAATGCTGGTTCCACTTCCCCACCTCAGAAATAAACTTGTGTCACATAAAATATTTACTCAAGTGCTGAGCAGAGAGGTATCTACAGCAAGTGCCAGACCTACCATACATCACCTGCTCCTGGTCTTCAAGAGGACAAGATTTACACACTAGACAGTATCAAGATAAAGCACTAATTAAATAAAAGTGAAAGCCACAGAAAATTTTGCTTAGCATTTCTCACTTCACTTCATAAAGAAAATGAAATAAATTCAGGACCTGCCAAAAGGAGAAAGGAAATATGCCAAAGAAATCACCACCCAGCACAGAGTATACAGCCAGCAAGCTCAAATTCCAACAGCAGAAAAGAGACAGTAGCAGATCCTGTGCAAATAACTCACCAATAAAGACTTGGAATGAGGGGAACTCCTGCAACTAATGTAAAATATTTACTCTCAGAAGTGGAAAAAAAATTACAAATAGAGCTTTAAAAGTGGTGTATATTTCTAAAGCACAGGACAGCTGATGCAATCTGAATATTGGGGGAGCAAGGGCAGAGCACACCTCTGTCCCTGTCCCTCTGCTCTGCTCATCTACCAGCAGAGCTGATCCCACCAGTGCTCCCACTCCCACTGCAGTGCCGAGAAACATGTTATGATTATTGGGTCTAGATGTCTGTGAAGAGCCAGGGAGCTGCAATATGCATGGAAAACCTCTCCCAGAAGTGATGCTTGAACGGCAGTTCATCCTCCTTCCACCCCTGGCACTGGAGCCCAAATTCCATGTTTAGCAGAGATCACAAAGAATGGGAGGAGCACACCTGGGAAAACATTCCTGGAGCTGCTATTTTCATACATAGCCAGGAAAGCAGGAGTGTGAACAAAGCAAAGCTCAGGACCCGCTGGGGGGCTGCAGAAAGATGCAGCTCTCAGCTAGGCTGCCATCCACCCCTTTCTCTGTCTCCTGTGTACAAAAAGAGGGAAGTTCCTGGCCAGGTAGAGAGATGGGGCAGTTTTTCCACAACAGTTGTTCGTACCTGCGTATCTAAGAAGAAAGATAAAGAGACATGTAAGCGTTTAAAAGAGCATTTATTAATCACTTCCTTGTTTCTTCTGTATAAATGTTACATAACTGCTTTGGGAATAGGGCTTCTGAGTTTTAAGCATAAACTGGTACAGCTGCTTTTACTCTAACAGAACCGTTACAGCTCTGATTCCATCAGCAATTCATTAACGCTCAGTTACACCAATGCAAGAGTAATGGAACACAGAGTTAGACCCTTGAAATGTCCTTCAATCTAAGGGAATAAAAAATCCTAAACAGAACTCACTCATCTATATTAACATGCAAAGAGAAATTCTAATTTTTTTCCAGGTGGTTTTCCACGAGGTCACTAAAGCCTCTGTTTTCCTTTGTTAATGTTTCAGTGTTCTTTAGAGTGCTAGAGGACAGACAGGTTCTCCCTCTTGTTATCTCTTTCATGCCAATGAAAAACAGAATATGAGGCTTCTGGGATTTTCAGCAGTAAAGACCAAAGATAGTCAGTCTAAGATGAAACATCTTTGTTTTTGTTTGAAAAGATCATTGCAATCTTACCACAAGGACAGAGATGGAGAAGATTTAAATGAGCGCTCTGTTTGCATTTAAAAGTTTTAATTCAGAGCTCACAGGCATTTTGGTCCAGGTTTGGCTGAGCCCAGCTCAGGTAAAATGGTGAATCTTTCATATAATCAGCCGTGTCCCTTCCCTCACTGCTAGAGAGACCCTGTCTGTAAAAATGCAGACTTGAGCTAGGGGTTTTTGTTCTTCCTGAGCAAGAAATTAAATCAGGAACAAGAAGATCTGTGTTTAAGCAGCTGGTAGAGGTTACAAATCAGAGTTGTCACTGGTAAGAAAAAATGAACACTGCAGGAAGACATGTACCATAGATGCAGTGGTCACAGTGTTCAGCTCATTAGTCTTTTGCATTTAGCAGAGAAATCTGCTGATAGCCTTTGAGGCAATTTCCATCCTTCTCCCTTCTGTGTTCACCACAACTCATCCATTAACATTTCTGCTGAGTGCCCTTTAGCTGATTTGAAAGTGTCAGGTCTGATTGTTTGCTGAGTCTGTCTCATAATTTTAAAGTCCAAGTACAATTTAAACACACTGAACAGGCACCAGGAAAGGTACCTTGTTCTCTTCTATTCTCCCAATGATTCCGAGGCTTATTCATTTTCTCTGCACCTATTTCCAGCTCTGTTCTAACCACCATGGCCCTCAATAAGGGATGTTCTTCTAATACATGGCTGATCCTCTTCCCCTCCTCTTCAATGTACTTGGAGCAAATAAATGAGGCTCTGCTCTGGCATCCTCTGAGGACACAGGGAGCCCTCCTAAAGCCACACAAAGGCTGTGGCAGATGACCACACCATCTTTCTCTAACTTCACAGGTTGGTTTCCAGGCAGTTGGTCAAGCTCTGTTCATGAACACTCAGGGCAAAGAGTGAAATGGAAAAGCAACTCATGTTCACTTCAGCAATGTCCACACAGTCCTTTCAGAACAGGATGCCACATTTCAGGCTGCAGCTTCTGACAACAGTCCATCTTTGATTTAGGAAGAAGATGGGATGGGGAAAATGGATATAAGAAAAAGCCATTTAAAGACAGCAGGAGTCCTGGGAGTTACAGGTAATTTGGCCAATTTCCTGCCAGACACAGATCTGACATTTTCCCGTGACATGCTGCTGTGCTGACTTGATGCATCACTGCAACAAACTGTCACATCACAGTGACAGACCTTCACCAGGGAACAGGAACCTGTTTATTTTATTGTTAATCTTCCCACTGTAAACCAGCTTCATGGAATTGCACGTGTCCTTTTGTTCCCAATGCACAGATTACCCAACATCCAGACAGGCCCCAGTTGAAGGATGCTGTCTAGGTGGTGGAGGTGTTTTCTCAGGTCCAGAGAAACAAAGCTGTTCATACTTTGGAGCCCCAGCATGTGAGCTCCATCTGAAATTCCACAGAAAACAGAAATTCCATGAAGTGTTCTGAAGCTACACTAGCTAGGAAATATTTAAGTGCAGCAAGGTGTATGACAACAGTCACTGGAAAGGCTGCTGTTCCTGCAGGAAAGAGCACAAATCCTGCCATGGGCCTCAAAGCAGGGCTATAGGCAGCAAAAGAAAAAGAAGAGACTGACACAGAAATAGACAGGAGAGGAAACAAAAAATGAAGGAAAGTATCAGCAACATGCTTAGCACAGTTTTTTAGTCTGTGTATGAACAGCTGCACACACACCAGAAAGATTGCTCAGTGTCTCAGGACTCTGCCCTAAAGTCAGCAAGACTTTACTACCCAGGTAGGACACAAAATCCGTATAGCTGAGTGAGCCAGCAGAGATTTTCCTGCATATAATTTCCTTTTTCTCAGTTATTTTGACTCACCTGATTGCTCTTCGCTGCCAAGAGCAGGGTTCTCAGGAAACCTGAAGTATATATGAAGCTCATCGTAGGTGTGATGTGTTCAAGCACGTTTTCTGCATCTGGGTTATTTTAAAAGGTCAGATCTAATTGCAAAGTGTAAATGGAGGGTACCTGCATCAAAAATCTTGTCTTGCATATCTGATTTTGTGGCATGTGTATGTGAGCTTCCTTACTGCTGTCTGTGATTCAGGTGGAGCTCAGAGATCCTTAACAAAGCTACAAAGCAGTTTAATTTTCCAAATAAAAAGATGATTTCTGTCTTTCACTTGAATTAATTTTAATATTTGAATGTTTTATGCCAAACAGGAGGAGTCAATGGCTTGAGTTACAGTGGTTAACTCTGGGCTGTTGGCAACTAGAACCCTCAGTTTAATCCAAAATCCCTGCCAAGGAACAAACAGTGTTTGTTTCCAGACCAAGTAGGTTGTCAGAATATTTTGTGTTATCATTTAGCCTGACAGCATTATCTCAAAGTGTTGACTCAGACCTGCCTTGAAGATACACTTTGGAACATCTTGATCAGCAAACTCATTTCCTCCCCAGCCCTGATCTGCTATTCAGACTCTCACCTTGCAGGAATGCTGAGCAGTTTAGCCCCAATTCAGCACTTAGCTCCCCTTACAGATAATAGAATCAAACAATAAATTAACCCCCTTACTGAAAAAAACTGTAGCAGTGAATGGAAATAACAGATTTCTACTCTGCTTGTAGAATTTAGGAATGAAATGTACTTCTGCTGCAGAATTCTACAGCACCATTAAAACCTTAGAAAGCTGTCAGTTTTTACATCCCTCATGCTTTCAGATTAATTTCCAAAGAATCCTGTTAAAAAGGATGCCCCAAATCATATAGGACTTCCTGAGGGGAAAAAAAATAAGGCTTAAGTTCAACAAATCACTGCTTTATGCATTCAACTTGAAACTTTTATTCAATTCCACTCCTGTTCAACAGAAATCACCAATGCTTTTATCTTCATACACCCAGACCCTACTAACATCCCTGCCTTAGTGCTTGGCACAGTTGAGGTCCCTCATCCATGGCCTTTATAATGGTATAAATTCTGCCCCACGTATCAGACCATCCATCAGTGCCTGGCTGTCCTCAAGCAGAGGAGGAGCAGTTGTGCAGGCTGGACCAAACTTCCATGGAACAGTGCTGCTGTTGAGATCTCTCCCTGCCTTTCAGAAACCTACCACCTTCTATTTTGTTTTATTTCTGTTTGTTGGAACGGATGGATTTTCAGCAGAAGTAATGGAGCTCATCAATCCCATCGGCATCACAAACTCTGCAAGTGCACACTGGAATATCAGTGAAACTCCTGAAGCTCCTGGTTGCACATGGATCATCAGCTCAGCTTTCTCAACAAATGTGTCTCTCATTTTTCCCTACCTGAGGAAGTGTTGACCATCAGCAGCATTCCCAGGGCTGCTGGGACTACACAGTGTTGCCATGGCAGGTTAGTACGAGCTACACCTAAACCTGACACATTCCAGATGGGCCCTGTCACCTCCTCCACTTCATCATCAGCTGTGATTCACTCTTGGCACATGCAAGGCAGTGAAAGGCTGTACCCAGAACTCAGCTAAAGTGCTCTACAGACCCTTTTTGATTAAAGATTTTCACAGAACTGCCAAATCCTTTTTTCTTATTCAGCTGCCTCGAACTCAAGATTTTCAAACTAATTCCACAGAGAGCTTTGGCAAGAAATCTCTATTGCAAGCAAAAATATCAAACTTGAAACAATTCAGAGTCATGTTGTAAGCTATTCTTAACTTGCAAAACTTTGCACCAGCATCTTTATTTCCCTTCCCTAATACTCTTGTGAATAGTATTTCAAAAAGTAACAAATTAGGAATTCCTACAGGATGCTGAGTCACTCCACAGGGCCCAGGGAAGACTGATGCATATCTTGCCTGCTTCCTGCAAGAGTATGGGCTCTACTGTTCAAATCGATGCCCTGACTCTCACTGAAGCAGTTTTTTTACCACCTCAAAGCTTGTATCCCATCATAAAAACCCAGGGGAGCTGTCTTCTTCAGCATGAACTTAGCTGACACCTGTTCCACTGAATACTTCTTGTTACTGCAAGGATTTTGGCATTGGGGAACCACCTTGCAAATGATCAGAATCAAAGATCATCTCTTTTTCCAAGACAGCACAAAAATGTGTGTGGGAGACAGTTTCCCCAGAAACCAAGTGGACTTATTGTCTATTATTTGCCTGTGTTTATAGCAAGAGGTTCCAGAGGACAGTCCACCCCAGGATGTACAAAGGCAGAAAAA
Source organism: Corapipo altera (assembly GCF_003945725.1). Lineage (NCBI taxonomy): Eukaryota > Metazoa > Chordata > Aves > Passeriformes > Pipridae > Corapipo > Corapipo altera. The sequence goes on from NW_020884913.1 coordinate 3,268,051, forward strand.
AACTCCCCTCACCTTTAAGAACCCAATAACCCAATTCATACACAGAAAGACTATACCCAAGAGGAGACAAAATCCTGAATTTCTCAGGAGTCCTTTCCAATTCTGGATATGCTGAACAAGAAATTTAAGAGAACTGAGTTTCAGGATGGGTGTTGCTCCCAGATTCTTCTGCAAGCCACTGAGGGATTTCAAATCCCCTTCTCTGACACCCATTCAACCCCACTCGATGTCTGCAAACAGTGCTAAGAGGACAACTGAGCGTGGTAAAACCTGTCTGCTAAAGCCACCAGTTAGTGTATTGCATTGTTGCATTCCTGCTAGGAACAGCAAAGAGGGAAAAAACAAGAGGGATGAGAGCAGCACTGCTATCTACCACTCCAGGACACTCCTTTGTAACAACACTTGCTGACTGAGAGCCAAGGCTGTAGGAATATAAGCCCTCATTTTAGATCTCCCACCATGTGGTAGACCCTGAATATTCATCACCTATTAAAAGCTTTGAAAGTGTAAATTCATCCCACAATCAAGTGAACTGATTTATTCACACAGCTGAGTCACACTCATTTACAGTCTGTGACCTAAATCTATTAATCCGGCACCAAAAAAAAACCCCACCACAGTTTATTTTATTATTTTGGTAATATTATTTGAACTAAGATGAATATTTAAAAATTCTGTGGGGTGTTTGTTTCTTTCCAGCAGTGCTGACACACAGCTCAGCACTGTTCTGAGCCTGCCTTCCTTGCTGGTCCCAAGGAGTGCTGCAGACATTGCTCATGTTCTCTGGCATGGGCTGACCCATTTAACAGAGGCTTCACAGAATCTTCATGGGAATCACATCAGCCCTTTAACAAGAGTCTCTGAAGTGCCAAGCAGCAGATCTCACAGAAACCTCACCTAAAGAGAACTACAACTCCCTCATTAATAACAGAAAGTACAACAGCCAGTTCTGACAATGGGGAAAATCGCTCTGTGGAGAGCAATGCAATATCGGGTCTAACACCTCCAGAGTCTTTTCCTAGGGCCAAGGTAAAATTTTACTAAGTCTCTGCTGTACTTGGGGAAATAAAATCACATTTTCAATAATGACTGGAGCATTTCAGAGCCACTGACTTTCAGCAGAACTAGAGAATCATTAAATACAGTGTGGAAGCTTACATTTAAAATGCCATCAAAATTTAATCTTTTGATAGCTTCTCCTTTCTTCCCCATCTGATAGCCTGTGACATTCCCCGAGTTCATTGCTGATATCATAAATAGCCCCATGAGCTCCTGAAGAAAGATTAAGTTTTTAAAAGGTTGAAGTTCAGTCCTGTGCTAAAATTGCAATCACAATCTAATTACAGTGTGCTCTCAGCACATACTATGGGTCTTAAAATCAATTCCCATTCCAGGCTGGCAGTTTACTCCTAGAAATCAGTTATTGCACGTGGGTATTAAGATACTCAGAGATACTCAACACTGATACTGTTCCACACACTCGAGCACTTCACCACTATTTCCTTTGTGTTCCTTCAATGCTGTCCATCTGTTTACAACCCATTTGAAGAGAATATCCTTCTTCCTCCTCCCCATTGGGATCCTTCTGTCCAACTCATTTAGAAGGAACACAGGCTGGTGCTGCAGATGACACACAGTGTTACTGGCAGCAGCTCACCTAAGTTAAGCTGGCATAATGACTAACAGACTGGTTGTAAAATGGGTAAGGTTCTATCAGCAGCAAGAGGGGGAGAGAAAACACAGGGGGACAAAAAAAGAGAAGTTAAAGTTGAAATAGTTTTTGGTTAATCAGAGAAATACCCTCTGTGACTGGCACACCTGTTATTCCGTGAATAAAGACAGTGTGAGCTGTAAAGTGGTTATACAGTGTGAAAAGGGAAAGGAAGGTACCAGTGTACCAGCTCCATGAGGTCCCATCACACAGGCACCTTCAAAGGACTCCAAGAACACCCTTCTCTATTCAAAATCCTCAAAACAAAAGGCCAGTTCTGCATCCTTGCCCTGCCGAGGGTGCTCAGCCTGGTGTCCTTGTGGGCTCAGGAACCATCTCTGGAAGCCAACAACAGTAAATACCAGTGTCCCCTCAGCCACCCTGTGCTATCCAGAAGTCTGGAAAGATGAACCTGACCTCATCACAGAACAAAGTAAAAAGGGGTGGGGTGTGTGGGTGTGGGTGTGTTAAATCAGACCTAATGTTTCACAACTGTTATCCATGACAACACTTCCTTCTGTAAAAAAGGTATTTGAAATGTGCCTCTTCACACTTCTTCCCCAAAATAGAGACAGCAGCAATTTCTTGCTATGAGAGGAGTCTACCCTCCTACTCTCTTCACCCTGTACCATAAATCCAGGGAATCAGCTCTGCAGAATAGTGCAACATCTACAAAATGCAAGCAATGTCAGGCACTGAATTAGGAGAAGTGCCACTGAACAGAACATATTGCTAAAGAGCTGCTGAGGCAGCCAACTGCAATAAACCCAAAGGTAATTTATAGCCACATTATTCCACCAACTCAATCAAGCAAGCTTTTCACCTGAAATGTTGTGTAAATCATTTGTGTTTATAACCACTTAGCCCAACTCCTCCAAAGCTCCATTCCCTTCCCAACAGGTGCTAATCTGCTGTAACATAACTAGAGCTGACTGACCACAGGAGACACCCAGCAAAAAACACCAGCAATGGTGAGTCCAAAACTGAAGCTGCCCCTGAAGAAGGAAGGAATAAACTGGGAGAACAACATAGGGAGGCCAGAACATCGTGCATTACTTCAAATAGTCTACAGCAAAAAACAGCACCCAGGCAGAGCTGTGGAATGACAGTAGGAATTACAGTCTGTTCAGAATGAGACCCTTGAGGCATCATCAATCCTCACACATTAAATATCCCTGCACTGTTCCCTCCTCCTCCTCATACCATCCTGTGGCCCCAGGCAGCAGACTGAGAGCAGCAATTTGGCCCTGAATGAGCAGAGTATTCAGTGCCCACCCCGAAGAAATGGCCGATGCAGAGGATCACCAGCCTCCACCAGCCGCTCCACCACCTCAGGGAGCAGCAGGGTTCATTCACACTGAGCCAAGATGATGTTTCCACGCACCAGGGTTGTCAGGTTTCTAAAAATGTTATTTAGAATGCCACGGGGGAAAGAAAATATTTGCTGGGAAAAGAAATGCAGTTCACAACAGTCAGACCAGGTTTACAAGAAAAATACAGTAAGAGAAATCACACGGGGCTATGCACACAGAAAAAGCAATCTGTGCCATGGACCTCTGGCAAAATGCAAGCAACTTGTGAATATTTTACCTTTTCCTGAGGTTACCTGGGTGACTATCTAAATCAAGAAACAAAAGACCTGCATTTGCCAGCACTGGCACCAGGACAGTAACTTGACCTGTGCCAAATTCACTGCACATAGCAAATTATCTTTTCACCCACTGGAAAGACATCATGAGCTTGGTTAGAGCCAAAGCTTCCAATCTGGCTGACAGATACCCAGAAATCCTCTGGAGCACCAGCAGAGTCATCAGGCAAGGTCACTACTAGGACACTGGTGAGGTGGCAGGTTATTGGTAAGGACCTGCCACCCCCAAAGTCACACCAGCGCTTACAGATGGACTGACCTTCAAATTTAGACCTTCCCAAGTGACAGTCGTCAACAGCAGACTGTTCAGACCAATTTCATTCTCTAAACAAGACACCTTGGACTGTCTGACTGGAAGCAAAATATCACTGCTCTTTCCAGTAAACGCATCAGACCGTGCAGGGGAGTTTGCATTTGGCAAAGGGCACAGAATTCCCAGGTGAGAAGGCAAGATGCAGCTTTTTCCTCAGTGGAAACTTCCATGGCTTGTAATTGCTCGGCAAGAAAAGCAAAACTGACATTATCAAAGCTCCTCTGAAGATGTGTCCCAAAGCACTCTCCTCAATTCTTCATTTTCAAGCAAGACCAAGGAGAACTGAGGAATGGAACACACAATTCACTCTTCATGCTGGAGGCTGAAATTCCCAAGTTTCACCAATGTGTGGCTGCAGTAAATGAAGTCAGGCTTCACTTGCTCAAGACCAGGGCCTGGTAAGGTAACTGTGATCACAAGCTGTGAAAACTAATACCCAAAAATACAAATATTCATGAGCCAAAATCCTACCTTCTCTTGTACCACTCTTTAAAGCTGTTCCTGCTTCCTGCAAAAACTTGATTTTTCAGCTTTCTCACCAAGTAGAGAAAATCAAAGTCATGTTTTCTTTTTCATGTTTCTCAGAAGGAAACAGGAAAAATGCTCTGTGTTGAGCAAAATCTTATGTTTTGGAGCATCTTCACTTGTTGTTTGCCAAATATTTCAGTTTAAGTTACGTCAATAAAAAGCTAGCTTCAAATGAAATCAGTCAAGATATCATACTTACAAAAAAACCCCAAAAGGTGAGGTTAATTACACTCCTACCTCTTTTAGGCAAAAATAACATGCCAAACTCATATAACAATTGTTATGGAGGCTGCATAAAGCCTGAAACAGTGCTGTAAAAACTACACTCCCATGAAATATGTTTCTGTGGCACAAGATGGTTTTGCTGCCCTCCCAACACAGTAGCCCTCGTGACCCTCACAGTTCTACCAGGGGGGCCCAGCAGCCAATGTGGGTCCACCCCAGCCTGACATCACTGAACACAACAGCTAACAGCAAGTCAACCAGGGCCCTCAAGAGCAAAATGGTCTTAAAACCTGAATTAAAGCAGCCACAACACCGAGACAAGGTGACTCTAGGCTCCCACCCTCTCCAGGCTGGATGCAAAGGGGTCTGTCCCACTGGCCACGAGCTGCTGCTTGGGCTGCTGCATGATGAACATCAAAACTAAATAAAGAACCAAAACCAGAGCCAGTCTTCACTACAAGGCTGCAAATCCTATTTGCAGTCCTTATTCCCTTACAACACACAAGGGTCACACCACTGAATGCGACAGCACCAGGATTCCTGGGGTCAGAATGCCAAATCTGCTCCATGGATGCTGCCTGTAATCCCAGTGAGAAAGAACAGCAGAACCTCTCTCTTTACTACATTCCTTTCCCTTTCATTAGCACTCCTATCCCTATGAGTTCCATGGCTGCCTTTAAACCCCTCCTGAGCAGACTATTGTATTTTGACACAATACCACGCCAGTCCAGCACACAAGAGAATCCTGCAACAAAATTCTCCTAATGAGAATCCTACAGCTTTCTCCTGTTCCCAGTAGTTAACAACACTGAGAAAGTGCTATTACCAGAGGATTTTGTCCTATTTTAGGGTGACAGAATATGCTACTGCACAGGACAAAAGGGTAAGGGCCAACAATGACAAATGTTCTCCCCGTTGACATGGCTATGGCATTTCACTTTCTGAATTGCTATTACCTACTGTACCCTAATATCTATGTTAGGTTTAAAACTGATCCTGTAGTCACTTGCTACAAAAACAGTGAAATCACCAATATTTTAGGACAGTTTCTTTAATCTATTTATACCTTGCAAGCATATGGACAAAGCTGTTTGCATCTGCACATTTGTTTGGGTTTTTTATCATAGCAACAGAAATGTCACTGGAAAATAATATCCCATGTTCCAAAAGCCATCTGGATCCCACTGGGGAGGGTCAGTTCATCTGGAGGTGATGGAACACCACCAGAATGTCCCCAAAAGTGGAAAAAAACCCGCAGTTTGACAATGCAGGTGTATGTGGGATGTCAGAACACTTGAGAAAACCCACCTGTGAGCATCGAAATGTAGGCAATTTTAAAACTGACACCACTCTGGAGGAAGAAATTGGTTTGGCTGACACCTCTCATTCTGCCAGGCCAACAGCCCTTCCACTCCAGAACAGACCATTCCGGTGCCTTTCCTTCTGATTTCAGGAATGGTAGCAGACAGAAGACTCTACTGTTTCTAAGCTTTTCACTCGACCCCCTAAAACCATAACACTACACTCAAACTAAACTGTCAGAGCAGCTTTAAAATCTGAGGAGTACACTGCAATTTTCCCAGATCCCCGTGCACTGGCCTTGTCTCCCTTGCACTATTTTGACCCCAAAGTTCACTCCTGTCACTCAGTCTGAGGCTGAACATCCCACAGGACTGAACTGGATGCCAGGCTTAAGAAGGAGCCCTGCTATTTGGGGTTTTAACTGCACACAAAACGTGAAAACAGCGTTCACAGCTCTACAGAAACACTCGCATTCTCTCCAAGAGAGGCCCTTCAATTATATCTCCAGTAAAAAGGAACTGAGAGGTATTACAGAGTGCTTTGTTTACACTCACACTGCTGTTGTAAAACCATATGTTAGACTACTAGTGACTGTGTCTGACGCTCTCTTTTATCATTCATGTGCTTAATCACACCCTGCACTGAGTTAACTGCACAGGATGGGGGTTTACTCAGCAGCCTATGTGAGTATCTAGGTCTGAGATCACGTGTGTCCCCAAATACTGCATATTTTAAGAACTGTCAGAACTCCTAAGCAGACAGTTGATGCAAAAATCAGATCAGGGACTTTAAAATGTTTGTGAATATCAGCATTAAAATCAGATAGAAATAATAGGAAACTATGTTGTCCACTACACAGAGAATAAAAACATCAAACATTAGAAGGCAATTGATTTTTCCCACTTTGTTGCTGGAAAAGCACTGCTGCTGAGTATGAGTCAATTGTGCTAAATTGTAGGTAACAATGCAATTTAGAATCTAAGAAAAATCTGTATTGGGGATCACACCCTCAAATACTAGATGGCAGTGGCTTGTTCTCCCTCCAAGACTTACCCTCCCTTGCAGCAATTTTGTTTAAGTCACTTTTCAAAGCTTAATCATGTTAGAGGAATAAAATCAATACGTGAGAGAAATTTGAAATCCTCCCTAGGATTTGCAAGAGCAAATTTCTGCACAACATGCAGGCATGTCACAGACAAAGAACACCAGTTTTACAACTTAACAGCATGGACTGAATCAGGCATGGAGGGAGAAAAATTTACATAGAAAATAGCTGGTCTTGCCTGGCAGCTGAATGTTTTTACTTCACCAGCTACATATGTCACCTTCAATACTGTACTGTCTTCTATGCTTCATCTATGTGCTTTTTTTTAACTTTTGCATTTAGTGATAAGAGAATACAATATCACTGTACCTGCAGTAAATGCAAACACTGAGACAGCCATAAAAAACAGTCATTTAAATACCAAGAATTGTTACCAAAGTTGATGGCCTTTCCTTCAGGGACTAAGAATTTATTGTTTCAGATCACTGACTTGTATTGCAAAACACAGCGACAATCAAAACAATCAATTCTTAACTGTGTATTGTAACCCCCCCCAGAGCTCTTACCTTTGAAATGCAAACGTTACATAAGGAATTAAACTCATGAGTGCACAGCAAACCTACAGCTCCCCTCCTCACCACAGTGCCTTGGAAAATGTTTGATTAACAGTGAGTACTAAACTCGCTTTATGTCAGCTGTTTGAAAATACATGCTTACTTTCAGGATATTCCAAAAGGCTATTTTAAACATTGAATCAGGAAGGCTACAGTGGCTCTGCCTCAACTAATCCATAAAATAAGTACCCCACTGTGCCATTTCAGAACTGTATTTTTTCCCAGCCACTGTAAATTATATGAAATATCTGGGTCATTAGCAAATGCAGTTTTAAGGAATCTGAATGTGTGGCAGCCTTGCTGCTACCTAGAAAACACTGTCACATGGGAGTGCTCTTTGTATCCTTGTTACATCCAGGCAAATATTTTCTCTTTAATTATTTCCAGGAAAAGCAGAGAAGAAGGAAGTCATAACCCTTTTCTCCCTCCATTATGAGAATGGCAGTATCACTTGGTAACACCCTGATACTTTCCTTTCAACATCTCAGTGCCAAAGTTTCTTTTTCTCATGGCTGCAGGTAAGTCCAGAGCATAGTGCACATACATTATCAAGGTGTGAGCTCTGTCATCATGCACACTGATGTAAATTTGCAGTGATTTCATTAATTTCTGGGTGCAACTGAACTGCAACACCACAGCCAGGAGCCTGAACTTCACCCAGACCCCTCAGGAAGACTCTGGGTTGTCAGGTGGTGAAACTACAGCCCTGCTCTTTACAGGAGAAGCTGCTTCTGGAGTGGTTGAGAGCATGACAACATCAGCTCCTGGGACACATCTGAGAGCAAGTCAAAATGGAGCATCTACTGCCTGGGCAGCGCTTGAGATTGATGCCTTTAACTTCAGCCCAGAATGGGGATAAATGGAGGTGAGTAAAATTAGCAACAAACTATTGTAATAGTTTCTTTTGGCCAGGAACTTTCATTTGTTCATGTGAAATACGTGAACTTGTTTTCAGCTACTTCTGTTCTACACCAGCAAAAAACCACTGACTTCAAATTAATTACTGGCCACTCCCATGAATAACTGATACTGGCCCCTATATTTTACCAGTTCCCTTTCAGGTGTGACACTGCTTCAAGCTGATGAGCAGCAGTTGATCTTACCATGCCAGATCACTGTGTAAGCACCTGCATGGTCTGCACACCTCCAGAAGGTGATTACCTGTCTCAGAAAGAAGTCGTAGACGTGCTCAGCCTATTTCACTTGTTGCTGAAAACTGAACGTGGAGTTGAAGTAGAATCTGGCATAATAAAACATCAACTGGCACTATTCTGAAACACACATTCACACAATCCCCTGCCAGAACTGGGGCTTGCTGAACATGTCACTCACAGTGCTCCCAGACACTTGGCTGGTAGTGAAACTCCCTCCCCAGTGAAAGGGAACCAGATGGCGAGCGACTCCTGGCATTTCTCAGCGTAATGTGAAGTGTTTCTGTAGCTGGTGAGCACATGCCATCCCGTCAAGTCGCTTTGGAAACAGCCCTTCCTGTCTTTCTTCAGATTTCCACACAAACAGCAAACACCCCATTCAAGAGGAAAGGCCAGGCCCAACCCTGCCAGCCTTCAGCACTGAACCACAAGTCTCAGCTCGGAGTTTCTGTTGTCCTGGAGATAAAGAAGCACCTCTGAAGGATTTATTTCATCCTCTGGTCCTGTTACAGCCTCTGAGTATTCAATTGCTCACCAGTGTCCATGGAGAAAGATTAATTTAAACAACTCAATTAAATGCCCACAGCCAATGGGAGGAACAAAGGCCAGAAAGCCAAACTGCCTAAAAGCACAAGTTCCACAACCATTTGTAAGGGCAAGCAGTGCTTGACAGCTAATCTGCTCTAAATTCAGGAATTTAGAGACATGACTCTGCTCCTGGCTGTGTCAAATTTACATGGCCAAATCATTTCTTCCTTTAGTTAAACCACATGTTTTCTAGGGCAAAGCAAAAGCTTGTAAGCAAACTTGCTAGAAGTGTTTCCACAGCGAAAATACCTCACCTAAACAGCCACTCTGAGGCCACTGGCATTGCTGCAAGTGGGCATCAAACTGCATGGCAAGAAGAGGATTTTGGTGTGCATGTGCAAGGCAGAATGGAATGAGGTACAGTAGTGATGGTGCAGTCTTAGGAAAAGAAAAGCATCAAGCTATTAGAAATAGAGGCCTCAAAATCCCACTAAAAATAAAACAGTAAAAAAGTTAACCAGAAAGGTTAAAGTTTATTATTTTCACTGTGCAGGTAAGGATTGCTTTGCTTCAACAGAAAGCTGCTGCCTTGCTGCAACATCTTGCCTTGGGGCGGTTTTCAGAGAGTTGTTATCTTTCAGGAATGGTAACATTCGGCATGTTTACTGCATGCCACACAAAAACAAGCAAAGAGGAAAGAAAAAGGAAGGAGAAAGAAAAAGAAACAACCAGAAAAGGCTAAATGCCCTACACAGTCCAAGCCACAAGCCCTATTGAAGTCAATATTAAGAATTTATAGACTCCAAACTTTGGATGGCAGTGGCTTGGAGAAGTAGAGAGGAGCTGAAAAGCTGCTTGTGCGCAGCTGGCACAACTGAAGGGACAAATACTCTCAGTTCATAAACATAACCCAGGGCTACTGTTGTAAGAGTCATAATTACTCAGTCCACAGTGCTACCAAAGAGGATCCTTCCTGTCACCACATGAACTATGTCAACAGAAGGAGCAAATAACTGACACATGAGGGCAAACCCATCTTTCACTGATGAGAATGGAAAGATCTCTTTTGAATGTAAAGGGAGCTGAGGCAGATCAAGCCCAAGAATTGTAGCATATTCAAAAATATAATTAATTTTCATTGACAGTAAATATGTTCTAATGTGTTAAAGGGAATTGCACCCTAACAGTGTTTCTCCTCAGTTTAATTTCATGAGATGTATTCCCACATAGAACTTATTAGGCTCCTGCAGATGCAAGGTTGAAAGAGTAGATTCTTGCCATCTCCAAACATCAACTGTGATTCATCACACAGAAAGCCCATTTTTAATAAGCCTTAAAACCAGACTAGGTCATCTGCAGTGGCTGTTCTACAGTAAATCTGCACTTGCAAAATTGATTCTGTATTTCTCTAGCAAACCTCTTTTGGTGATTTACAAATCCCATTTACTCAACTGACACGTGCTCCCACCCCTGACTATACCAGACACAGGGAAGTAAACCAGAACAAGTTATATTATAACCCTGACAGATAAATAGATAAGATGTAGAGATAAGACTTTTCTGTCCCAGATTTGCAAATACCTTATCAAACACTGCCAGTTACAACTGACCAAAATACAAGGGATGCATTTCTCATCCCTGGCAACCTCTCCCATGCCTGCCCAGCAAGTCAGCCTGTCCTGAAACCTACACACAACCACTGACAACTGGTACTTCTCTAGTGCTGTCTGTACTGACACTTCCAGTTTCCTCTTTCTCTCCATTTAAACATTTTCCAGCTAATATACTCCAAATCACTCAAAGCTTACGAGATCACCACCTGAATCCTTCTTTGCATCTCACAGAACCTGCTCCCGTGTCACAACCTTAAAGATTTCTAAGACCAAAATGGATTGTTATGATCATCAGTGTCAACCTGCTGCAAAACAGCCAGTGGAATTTCATCAGTCTTCCTCAGTGCTGCATGAGAAAGCCACTGCTCTGCCTCCAGATAAACACAGCAGTGCAAAAAGCAATTTGGATATAGTGTATCTGGCAGTAGTAAGGATTTAAAAATATTTCTATTAGTTTATATAAAATTATACAACTTACCAAGAGACAAATAAAACCAGAAATCAAAGAACTTGTTACTGTTGCTCATTTCTCCTTATTTTGCTGGTTAAAACAAGAAACTCCATCGTCTCATTAAGAAAATGTTTAACAGACCTGTGACTATCTGTAAGCAATAAGCCTTCTGTCTCCTGTTTTCCTGATTTAATTCACAAGCTGTGTTTCATTAAGAGTGGTAAGCCAGAAATAAGTAATTTGCTCCAACAATTACTATGAATTCACTCTGGTTTGCTGCCTCTTTGGCATCCCTTTATAAACCACCGTTTCATGGGCTCCTCACACTAATTTGTTTTATTGCAGTTTAAAAGGTTGTTTGATACTGGTTTTCTGAACCCTATCCCAGCCCCAATTCCACTCCTCCTTCCTGGCACCCAAAATTGCTGGGGTGTATTGAAGAGTTAAGTGCAGTATCCTGAGAGTTCTCCACGGGAAAGCATTTCTTGCTGTTTTAATTTCGCTGGAGCTGCAGCCCTGGATGGAACCACTGATGGGAACCGTTTCAAACCAGCCGCACGTCGTTGCCCTCATTGACTCTGGCCCGAATCCCACTCCCATTTTACACTGATGTCACGATGTACAGTGGTCCCACTGACGCAACCGCTCCGAGACCAGTGGCGCGACTCCAGATTTACGCTGTGTCACTGGAGGGCTGGAGGGAGGGCTGGATGGAGCCTTCGCTTCCAATCCATCACCTGCAGCTTTTGGGGTGCCCGGACAGTGCTTCCCTGCCTGTCCAGACCTGGCTCTGCTCCCAGTACCCCAACGGAGCCGGGCACCCCGGTGCGGACTCAGCTCAGCCAGGACGGAGAAAAAACACAATAAACGCCCCCCGCGAAAGGCACCGCGACCTCCCAGCACCCGGACAGGTCCCTCCACCCCAGGGGACCGCGACCGAGTCAGCCCGGGGGTCTGGGCCGCCCCGAGGGACCGGGGATGCTCCGGGACCCCCCGAGGGATGGAGGGAGCCGCGATGTCTTTAGGGAGGGCTCCGCGGGAAAGCCGGAGGGCGGCCGGGGAGAAAGGGGGTCCAGGCTGCCATGGGGAGGGCTGTGGGACCCCCCGAGGGACGGGCCCCCGAAAGGAGCGGGTCTGGGCTGCCCTGGCAGGGGCGGTGCGGGCAGGTGGGTGACGGGGCGGTCCGGGCGGGGTCCGGCCGCGCACAGCAGGTGAAAGTTGCGGGGGGCTCGGGGGGGCTCGCCCCGCTCACCTCATCCCCTTGGCCGAACTGCAGCCCCAGGGCGACGAAGTGCTCCACGCGGATGAACCCGTCCGCATCCTCGTCGCACACGTCGAAAACCTCCTTGAGCTTCCGCAGGAACCGCAGCAGGCTGGCCGGCTCCATCGCGGGCATCAGCGGGAGGCGGGCGGCGCGGCCGCGGCCGCAGCAGCCATGATCGCCCGCGCCTTCAGCGGGTGCGTGACATCAGCGGCGGGGAGCGGGGCGGGAGGGACGGCGAGGAGCAGGAGGAGGAGGAAGGGATGGAGAGAGGGAGGGAGGGATGGAGGAGAGCGGAGGGAGGACGCGAGAGCCGGCGGAGGGAGGGAGGGAGCGAGGGACGGGAGAACAATGGGGCAGAGCCGGAGGATGGAGAGCGAGGGAGGGAGGGGGGCCCGCGCTCGGCAAGCGCCGCCAGGGGGCGGAGAGGAGCCGGCGGGAACGGGGAAGGGAAATCCTGGGAATGGGCAGGGACAGAGCGGGCAGGGTGGGCACGGAGCATCAGCAGGGTGAGCACAGACCGTCAGCAGGGTGGGCACGGAGCATCAGCAGGGTGGGCACGGACCGTCAGCAGGGTGGGCACGGAGCATCAGCAGGGTGGGCACAGACCGTCAGCAGGGTGGGCACGGACCGTCAGCAGGGTGGGCACGGAGCATCAGCAGGGTGAGCACGGAGCATGAGCAGGGTGGGCACGGACCGCCGGCAGGCCCGGCACCCCCCGGCTCCCCGCCAGGCTTCGTGCCTCTTTCTCTTCCCCAGGCTGAGAAGGTCGGGGTGGAGAAGCGAAGGTTCCGTGGAGACCACGCAGCCCTGCCAGTATCAAGGGAAGCCTGCAGACTGTGCACCAGGAACTACAGTGATAGGACAAGGGGGAATGAGTACAAGTTGAAAGAAGGGAAATTTAGGTTGGCTATACGGATGAAATTCTTTACTGTGAGGGTGGTGAGACACTGGCACAGGTTGCACGGGGAGGTTGTGGATGCTCCAACCCTGGCAGCGTTGGAAGCCAGGCTGGGTAAGGCCTTGAGCAACCTGGGCTAGTGGGAGGTGCCCATGGCAGCAGGTGTTGGGAGTAGATGATACTTAAAGTCCATTCCAACCTGTTTACATGCTATGATTCTATGGCAGACCTGTTCACAGCCCCTTCACTGCTCCAGATGTCAGTCTGACACCCCAAATAAAACACCAGTCACACTACTGTTTCTGATGAAAAGCCATTGATCCTGTTCTGAACAGGCCCAGGCCAGGGGGAGAAAAGCTGAGTGTAGAGAGTTAAGGGGCAATTAAGGAAAAGCAGGACGGGCAGAGGTTCCCACACTCTGCTGCGCTCAAGCGAGAAGGCAGAGCCAGGCAAAGGAACTCCTTGTGGCAGGGCATGGCTGGGAACAGCCACTGTCCACCCACACTTTAACGAGACAGAGCTGCTAACAAAGGGATGTCCCTGCCTTTACAGGAGTCCTCATTAAAGCCTCCTGCAACTGCTGTGCTCCATGGCTGGGTTTTAATTTGATCTCTCTGCTCTGTCCCTTTTCTCTCATGCAGATTTTTGGACTGCTTTTTAAGCCCACAGCTGTGAGCTGCCAGAGGGGAGACCAGGAACAGTTCTGGTTTCTGCATTGTGCCTCAGACAAGGAATGAAGGGTCAGCCTCTGGGTAGGAAGGAGCACTGGCTCAGTGAGACTCAGGTACTTATTGCCTCTGCCAGCGCTTCTTTCCCGCTGTGGTTGCTGAGCACAGGTGACCATCCATCACTGAGTGACGTTCTGGAGGTGATTGATGAAGCTGTCCAACTAAAATGACCATGTAAGTGCAGCAGGTTTTGAATCCAGACAGTATCCATTCATTTGCTCCCTTCAGTAAGAGAGGTCCATATGGCCCTTAGCAACCCTGAAAATCCCATGATTAGAGCAAGCTGGTCAAATTAATCTCTTTTCTAAGAACCAATAGGAGTGCTCTCAGGAAGTTGTATTTCTTTGAACATGAGTCTCTCATTCCTTTTATGTACAAATTCAGGGTTAGGGGAGAGGCTGGCTTGGCTGTAAGTCAGCTGTCAATCACAACACAGTGACAGCACAAACTGCAGTAGCAATACAGCTTCCCACGTATTCACCCTCTGGCACAGACATATAGAGCTGGTTCCAGAGCCTCTGCCACCTTTACCTTCCTTTAGTTTTACAAAAAATACTGAAGAGTTCTCCTTTCCCTCACTGATGTACTAAAGGGTCTTCTCAGACTGGGAAAAAAAAAAAAAGTGCAGAGATCAGATATGAGAATTTATGGAGAGATGTGAAGAGATCTGAAAGAGAAAAGGGAAGCAAAATATTTGATCAGCAAACTTCTCTGAAGTTGTCCAGTTAGAGCAGGATTCTTAAGATGTGGGGATGTTTAGCTTTTATCTCGGAAAAAAGGAACCCTTGAACTCATCTTCAGGTTACGTGGGGACTGAGCTCAGCACACCCCTTGGGGGCACCTATTCAAAAATCTGTGAGCTGTGCCCCTTGGAGTTGTGGAATCAGTTACTGTCAGTCTGATTGCTCTGAAGTGGAGTTCAGCCTCTTCAAAGCCTCAGAGCACATCTGTGTCACTGTCCCACTTTGTTTGCTGAGATGTCTCAGAGTGCACCATCTGACTCACTTCTGTGTGCAGGTGGGCAGCTGTGCAGTTCCAGACTGGGAAGTGGAGTTACACTAAGTGCTGTGGTGGAAAAAAAAGGAATACTTATCCCTGTTTGCCTTGACCATGGGAGGAATTCCCACCCCTTGGAGGGGTTGCACTCAGTTTCATGAAATCCAGTTAATTTCCACTGATTCTCTCTCTTCCTGGAGAAGGAACTTAGTCTAGATATGCAAGTAAGGAGCAACACAGATTTAGACCCAAACTGTCAGTATTAAAATCTGTGTCATTCTTGCATTAATTTGGTGGGGAGGTGGAAGAACAAAAGCTCCAGGTTGAGACACTACGGTTTGGGGAGTTAGCACTGAAGTCTGAGAACTGCCACAGACAGGCTGAGTGCCAGCAAGCACTGGAATCAAGCTGATAAGAGAGCTGAAGAGGCTGTAGAAGCTGTCATTGTAGGCAGCTGAATATTTTGAGCAAATATCTGACAGCTGGGAGATGATTTGACAGCACTGAACAAGAATTGGGATGCAAGGTGTTGTCAGTAAAGGTCTGAGATCTGAAAGCTGGGGGTGCCCCATGGGTGCTGAAGTCAGGATAGGGAGACAAACATGTGCCACCCACTTGCTGGGCAACTGCACTACCAAGGTAGGGTTTCTGTAAGGCTGGATCGAGGAGGTCACTTTTTATTGCCAGTGGATGGAGCTGGCATTACTCCTTGCTGATCTCTGCTTCTCCAGGCCTAGGTAGGACCTGGCTGCTGGTACACCATTTTTCCCTACTGGTGTATCAAAATGTTTAATCAGAAATGTTTGGCAGCTTCTCCATTTGACTCATGCACTATGTGAAATAAATATTTTACATCCTGCCAATCTAGTTTCCTGAATTTGAAATATGACTAGCAGAGGTGATTCCATATTTGCCTGTTAAGAATAAATAGTTCAAGAGGAAATATTTCATTGAATACCACGGGCCATGGCTGTCATTTGCACAGTTTCTTTACAATCAGCTGCTTTTCCATCAATGTCACTTCCATTTACATAGAAAATTGTAATCTGGTGTCAGAAACAACGCCTAAAGAATGCATTCCCCAGGGCTGATGACCTTATCTACAGTTCTGGTTGTGTGCCAGAATATCACAGCAACATTTTGAGACCCAGCCTCTCAGAACAATTTCTCTTTATAGTATACACAATACAGCCCTCGTTGAATATTTGGCTTCTAACAGTCTTACTGGTTTTGAATCAAATCTTGTTTCCCATTGACTGATTAACAACATAACAGATGTGCTTTATCAGTTAGGTATTCTCTTTAAGTGTCACAAACAACAGGTAACAGGCAGCAAGAATTAGCTTATTAACAGTCTTGCCCCTGGTAACTTAAAAATATTACTTAAGAGGCAATGGAGTTTTCTCAGACTAGCTTGATTAGGTATGGCACAGAAGATACTTGATTTTTTTTTAGTGCCTTTTCACTAATCTTTTTTTTCTATGATAAAAAGTTAAACAACAAAACAAAACTTAGAAATTTTGTGGAGACGTTTCTATAAGCAAGGATCTTCCTTTGAAATTTTCTAGGTGCTAAAGGACCTGACCTCATAAAAGTTTTAGTGGTTTAATTTTACACAGTCTGAATGCTCTTGCTCTATTTCAACAGAACTCCTACCAGATTATGAATTAGGCATGGCCATAACTCTGCCAGGTGAACCAAACTGCACTTACCTCAAACACATTAATGCCTTATTTGTTTTGTTTACAACACACGTAGTACCCTCAGAGACATTGGTCAGGAAGTTTTAAGGATAGGCAGGGAATGCTCCACTTGAAAAACAGTATTCCTTGGTACAAATCACAACCTCAAATGGTGTGTGCAGGTGAAAGCAGCCAAATCCAGCTGTTATTTGCAACTATAAAGCCTTGTTGTAGTCGGGATTGTGCTCACAAAGACCAAACTATCTGTTCTCCCGAAGTTATTGCTAAAGTTAAATAATCCCCTGCATCGGTTCGCACAGAACCGATTCACTGTGAATTCACAGGATCGAACGCGTGTTTCCAAGTGCTGCCCTGGTGTTTCCAGGGACGGCACCAGGAGCTCGGATGCCAAGGCCAGTGTGTTCCCATGGCATTTGCAAGTCTCCTTACTCCACCGAGTGGCCGGTCATCCCACTGCACGCCTGTCCCAGCCCAGGGAATCCACGGCTGGCGAGGTGAAGCAAGAAAAGCAATACACAAACCAGAGATGAATGAACAGTATGGGATAACGCCTGCTTTCTCCCTCTTCCAGCGAGTCCCACAGTCCTCCAAATGCCCTGGGGCCGAACCTCTCTTTGGCACATCCCAGAAGCCTCCCTGCTGCCTTAGGGAAGGGACAGCACCTGTCCACTTTTCGAGCTCTGAGCAGTTGGGCAGAATTACATTGCCCTCAGATTACAACATGCAAGGGCATCTGGCTACCTCTTGAAAGCAATGGAATGTTTGAAACTCCAAAAGCCAGGGTAGTAGCTACAGCCAAGCTATTTTCAACTTCTACCCCCAAAAGAACTGTTGAGTGACACACAGACATTCCTCTCTGGATCTAAGCAAACCACATTAACAGACCTAAGCCACAGATTCTTGGAGACCATTTTTGTCTTTTTTTCCCTTCCTCCATTTATTAAAAAAATAAATGATTCATCTAGAAAATCACCTAGCAGCTGTAACAGACTGAGGATGCACCAGCCAGTGTATTTTCTTTAGCCTAACTCACCCATAACACAGCATAAGAACTGTTCAAAGTTCTCTCTTACTGCTTCAAATAAAGTTTCTACAAGTTTCGTTTATTTTGTCCTATCCAAGATGGACTACACAACATCTGAATAAACACATTCCATCTGCAGTTTTACTACAGTTGACTACAGGAATGTAATTCCCAGATACTGCTGTATTTAGCAAGAAGTGGGACAGAATAATAAAATTAGAACATGATATACCACACTGATGCTAATGCCCAAGAGTGATCACTTGTTGTGCCTCCAAACAGACTGTGTGAGATGAGTCCCAATTGGCTGAGTAGTGGAAGATAAAGGACAGAACAAAAATATTTATACAGGAGAATGTAAGTGCAGCATCATTGTCACTGTGACTATCCATGGACCAAGTTGGCTGTGGGGCTAATGGTGCTGAACAGGCTGTTTCAAAGACACACTGCAACGAGCTTGTAGAGAAACAGCCCTGAAAAGCATACTTTAGGAACAGAGAAGCAATTAGAAAAGCACCTTAACCAGGCTGGTTCTAGCAGCCTTTATAATTGCCTTTGAAAATGACTGTGGTAGGCATTATCAAATCTACTGACTGCAGCTTGCAGATGGAATTATTCCAGCTGTCTCTTAGGCTTGGATGATTCACAGCATTTTCAAACTGCCACAGCCCTAGTCAGAACAGTATCTACCTATAAACCCACTGCATTAGGCCATTCATACTAACACACCTCTAGTCCTGCAGGTATATCCAACATAGTTCCCTCCTACCTCAATCACCAATCACAAAGAAAAAAAATCCCCCCCAAGCAGTGACCAAATGACATTTGTTCCTCCATAAGAGCTAAAACTGCTCTTTAACTACCAAATCTATTATACAGCAAATGCCAAAACCAGGTTCAGAGAAAGCTTGTGAGGGTGAACTCTGCTCTATTCAAATTCTTACTGTTCCTTCATCACTGTGGGCCAGATAAATTACTCCTTTCCTGAATCCCTCCTGGAAAAACCATTAATATATCCGAGACTTCAGAACTGACACACACAGACTGTGCTGCCATACATCAGAATATTTACAGGATAAGAGACACAACCTGATAGTGAAGAAGTGCTCTGAGATTTCCATCTTGCCTCTGTACACAGACATTCTCCTTCTGTTGTGGCTTTGAAAGAAACTTCTAGATTTCTTTCTCTGGCTTAGAAAAGGCAGATAGTTATAGAAAGCCAAAAACTGCTCTTGCTGAAGCAGCAGTGGTGAATTATTGATTTTTAACACAGATTTGTTTCTATGAAAATTATCTTCAACAGATGGTGAGCAAAATAAGTCAGTGGCTGTCAGGCTACCTATGCAGTCAAAGCCTGCAGCTGCAGAGGATGAAATACAAGTGTTGGGCTGTTTTCTCTTGACTGACCCGGCATCTGTAAAAAAATCTTATTAATATTTAGAACGACTCACTCTAATGGATTTGCCAAGTGACATTTCCCTTATCTGGAAATGACACACTGCATGAAATCCAAATGGACAAAGTATGTCACTGCTAATCAGATACACACAGCGGGACTTGAACTCCTTTCAAAGCAACTCATTTCTTACAGTGTCTGCTGGACAGGTGACCTACCTTAGTGATGATCTAGAGCTGTGACACACCAGTGACAAAGCCTCTGGTGAGATAAAAGGAATCCTCCTCGATATTAAAGGATATCTGCTTTTTTGCTGTTTGCATTTGAATGGACACTATTTAAAGGCCTGTCTCCATGGGCAAGTATTTTTATTCTAACAAGTTTAGATCTGGCATAGCCCCTAAAATCAACAAATCCCTAACACCAGCCTTGTAGAAACTATCCTTTCTCCTCATAACCCATCTCTCTGCCAGCTGAAAAACCTGCAGAAGCTGAAACAAAACAGGACAAGAAACAGATGTCTCAGGCCTATGACTGAGCACAAGCTCTAGGCAACGTGAATCAATGTCCCACTTGATAAAGAAGTGTAAGAACAGCACTCAGTTGTGCTTTCTGGAGAGATCATCTCAATTATTTTCCTCTAGCAAGCCCTACAGTATTACTTCTTTAGGCATAATGCAAAATATTGTATATAACAGGGTTGAGGAGTACAAGCCAATCCAAACTGCTGCCATGGTTTAACGCCAGCCAGCAAACAAGCACCACAAATCTGTTCCTGAGAGAATCTGAAGGGTAAAAGTGAGAAAACACATGTGTTGAGATAAAGGCAGTTTAATAGGAAAGCAAATACTGCACACACAAGCCAATTAAAACAAGGAATTCATTCAGCACTTCCCATGGGCAGGCAGGTGTTCATCCATCCCAGGAAAGCAGGGCTCCATCACATGTAGCAGTTACTTGGGAAGAAACACCATCATTCCAAATGTCCCCCCTTCCTTCTTCTTCCCCCAGCTTTCCCTGCTGAGCATGGCACCACATGGTCTGGGATATCCCCTGGGTCAGCTGGGGTCAGCTGTCCTGGCTGTGCCCCCTCCCAGCTCCTTGTGCCCCTCAGCTTTCGTGCTGGGTGAGGAGCAGAAGAGGCCTTGATGCTGTGACAACACTGCTCAGTGACAGCTAAAACACCCCTGTGTTATCAACACTGTCCCCAGCACAAATCCAAACACAGCCCAGAATATCTACTATGAGGAAAACGAACTCTATCCCAGCCCAAACCAGCACACTGCCCAGGCTCAAACATGCTGATTTGCTTGGCAAGTTACTTAAAAATATTCCAGGAATGCAGATATTCACACTTACACACTTCCAGCACCCTCCTCTTGTTCATCTAAAAGCTAAAACAGAAAAGATGTGATTCTCAAGCAGTGATATCAATGTGATGCTGAAGAGAGATCAATTAGACCTATTTATTCCAACAAGTGTTTAAAAAAATAAATCTGGATTTGCATTGCTAAAGTTCTCTAGAATACAGTTCAAGGAGAGAACACAAAAAAGGAAAGCACTTATTAGGTGCCAATACTGCAGCTGCTGGGTGACTGCATATGTGTTTACACAGCATTATGCCTCAGTCCTTGCTGAGCCAATGCTATCAGGCATTTCATGACAGCTTCAGTTGCTGAAGTAATTGTAGGGCTGCTATTTATTTAGGATTCTGACAGCTGGAACGAGCTGTTGTGCCTCCTATCAGACACCAATAAACAGCAGCCGCTTTGAGCTCCGTAGCAGAAGTCAAATGATGTCTGACCAAGTCTCTTCTCAACTAGTATATAAAAAAAAATGTTGTTTCAAAATAATAGGTCTCTGCAAGACTTAAAAAATCTTTAAAAAATATAGATCAAGATTTTGTATACCCTTCTTTTAAACACTGCTATTATCTCTCAGAACTATGCTATTGTTGTTCATATAATGCTCCTTTCCACTCTCCAGGCTAAAGCCAGAAGGTTTAAGTGGCTTCTGTCCATTAGGACTCTTTCCTGTACAAGAAGAGGGTATTCACAGGGCTCCTGCTTCCAGGAAAGCAGGAATTCCTGCTGGATGTGCTTTGCTAAAGGCAAAGTTTGAGTAACAGTTATTAAAGAGAATGAAAACAAGAAACAAATGGCCACATGAAAAAGGTCAAATCCTCCTCTGGGGGGTGTTTTTCTATCTCCATAACACAGGAAACCTGAAGAATCCTGGATCCTAACTCAGGCCCCCCAGAAAGATGAGATGGACTGTGATTCCTCTGGGGCAGGTCCTCTATCCTGTTGTCTCCATGTGTTCAGCTTGTAATCCAGCCAGGTGACTCAAGCAGAGGCCTCAGGACAAAGGAAGGAACATTCCACGGCCTCCTGAAGCAGATCAGCCCTCAGAGAGGAACACAAAGCAAATCTATCAGGGGTCAAATCAGCTTTAGTCTTGGTGTGTGAACAGAGAAGGGAGCATTCAGGGAAGGGCAAGAGCACAAAATCCTTCCGAGTCAAAGGATCAGAGTTAGTTCTTTAGGACAGTGGACTTCCCTCTGAGAGTGTCATTTTTGAACAGTATTAAGGCAGCAAATCACAGCTTAAAAATTCAAAAGCGACAACTCATTCAAGGAAAAAAAATGCCTTTCCATGAGTGCTTGTGCACTTTATCACGAGATCAGAAAGGTTGTGTGTCCAAACAGCCATTGCTCCTTCTTCGGCTCTGGATTCTGGACTCACTCCTCAGGAGCCCTGGGGCTGGGCAGGAAGCCAGGCCAGCTGGGCTCCCCTTCCCTACAGTTGCTGCTGGGTCACCATCCTGAGCATTTTCAGTGCCATCTCCCCTTGGTCAGAAGGTACCTGGCACAGAGATAAGCACACGATAAGCAGCTGCTCTAAGGAAGCAGAGAGCAGGCACAAGCTTTCTGCAGTGTCCTTGCTGATAATGGTGCCCCCCCCCCCAAAGAAGGTCATTATTTACCATGTGCCCAGCCTTGAGAATCCAGAAGAAAGCAAAGTTCTGATAGGCCTTGTGGAAAGCAGCTGTCTGGGTGGAATCTGGAGACACATACAGTGCCTTCCACCTTTTCTGGCTGAACTGGTCCAAACAGGGCCATTTCAGTTTCCGGATCCATGCTTCCTGGCCTGCAGGAGATGAGAGAGATGTTTGATTACAGATACTGACACAACAACTTGGGAGTCCAGTTCAGCTGGATGCCCACTGTATGAGGTACCAACACAGCAGAGTGAGCACAAAGTCTCTGTGTGCTCAGGTTCTAAAAACAATTTTGCTATGCCTAGGAAAATAATCAAGGCTGGTTCAGGACAGGCGGAAACAAATCAGTGGAGGGAGAAGGGGAAAGCAAACACTGAAGGTGTATCTGAAATGGATTTATGATTGCACCAGTTAAACATCTGCCTCTTGGAGGCTCTGCTGCCCCAGAAATTCCAGTGTTATTTTGTTTTACTCCTCAAACACTTGAATGTCCTGCCGTGGAGAAGGATCAGCCACACCAAGCCCCCATCTCAGAAATCAAGAAACATTGTGTCTCTGTTAGACACTCACTGAGAAGAGCCTGGAAAGGTTGTTTTCAGGTGCTGCTAGAGAAGGTGCAAGATAGAAAAAAGACCAATTCCAGGACACCAAGGGTGCCAAACCTTTAGCCCACCTCTGAACTACTGGAAGAATTTACATCTTAACTGCAGCTCCATGTTAGCTCAAAATATGATAAACTGGAGCACCACTAACTGCTAATCTGTTTTGATGGCCTAAATACTGTTTCCTGGATTTATTGATTGCTGTATTGTTCATGAAGGGCATCTGAATACCTAAGTGGGCAGAGACAGACAAAGAGTAAAGCCTTTCACAACACAGGAAGGTGTTGGGTGGTCTGTGATTGCAGATTATTTAACTCAAAAGAAAAGGTGAGTGGAAGGGAGCAGGGCAGTCCTGTAGCAGAAAGCACTTCAGGAGCACTTGGCCTCCCTCCCTAACTGCCACTGGACCAAATCTGCATCTTGCAAGCAGTGAGGGACAAACAAAGCCCAAGATGTGCAGGAGCCTACATGTTACTGAGGGCAGGTGTGATCACTTCAACTGCACCTCCCTCATTAATTACAACATTCTTCATTTATGAACAAGCACACACACAAACACACAGATATATGCATCTATCAGAAGAGTTAAGTGAATTATTGGCTTCACTGAAACAAGCAATTACTAAAGTTTCAGATGATCTTCTCAACAGCATAAGGGAGGTAAAGGATTTGCCTCTCTCAGAGAGATATAAGCAAAACATACTAAAAGCTGCTCATTTATGCCTGTAGTATTTAAGTGTTGCCAGTTAGAAGATTTGCATAGGAGACTGGACAAATCCAGGTACCAATATCCTGGCAACTTCACATTCTACTCATCACTCATACTTCTGTTCCCAACCCCAGCCAAGAAGTTCCTTACCCATGGTGTCAACAATGAGATCCAGCTGCCCATTATAGACTGTGACATTAACGTTGGCTGCCAAAAGCTGATCAACAACATCAATGACAGGTTTCATGAAGTCCTCAGCCATGTTCTCAAAGACCTGTCTGGACTGACCTGGTTGGAACAGGAAAGACAAATTTTAACTGATCCTCAAAGGATGTCATCCCCAAGCTGGTAGAGAAGCATGGGCTAAAGGTTCTGAAATGCAGTTCACAGCAACATAAAAAACAGTCCTAGCCCAAAGTGGCAGCCAGTGATTTATCAGTCTGAGGAACCAAAGGGGACCAGAAAGCAGCCAGGCTCCCACTGGAGCTCACAGACAGCACTGTAGCTCCTGGCTGCTATTTACACACACAAGGTGCTGGCATCCATCAGTCCTTTCAGCCTTCCTTTCTGTTTTACACCCTCTCCTCCACACAATGCATCATTACATGATACCAGACTTCTGGCAGAGAAAAACTGATGGCAATTTCAGCAAGACTGCATGAAAGACAGAAACCAACTGCTGAGATAGAGGGGATCTTCAGCCTCCCTCCCCTTGTACTTTTAGTTACTTAGCTAAAGACAGATACAAGCAGCAGAATTGGAACCAGAACCACATCTGCCCTATGACATCTTCATTTCTGAGAATAAGTCCCCCCCCTTCTTAGCACCCAAGGATAATGACAATGGAATGTGACCAATTGCTAGAGCATCTTCCTACAGGCTGCAATGCTCTGAACAGCAGTGATGGACTCATTAGGTGCACAGGAATGTACCTCCCCATTTCACACAGTCAGGAATAATCTTCAGCTTCTTTCTGACAGGGCCATTCATCAGTTCATCCAGGCTGCCCTGGTGCATGTTTCTGACATGGCGCTGGTAAAGTCGCGCTGGAAAAAGAGAGAACCCTTTGATCAGTGGCACATCTGAGACAATCACCCTGCACAGATAATTTTCAGTGCCACAGTCACGGCCAACAAACTCTGCTCTAATGAAAATGCAACACCACAGAGAGAGATTTGCTTCCTTTTACTAGAAACCACTGAACTCTACCCTTATTTAGGTCAGGGGATGATGTGGGAGGAACCCAACCATCCATGTCTACCTTTGGCTAACACAGCATTTTTCCAGGAGGTCAGCTTCTGCTTTAGCCACTTGGTAGGGACAGGGCTTCTCAAATGACCAGTTATTTTTGAGCTGCAATGTTTTACTTTTGGGAGTTAACTTCACCTTCCCTGATGAAGCCAAGAGAAAGAGGTAATGAGCCTGAAAGAAACTCTACACGTGTTTTTCACACTGATACTCAAACATCATGGAGCAAAAGAGTCTAATCAGACAGTTTATACTGATGAGACATTTCTGTGTCCTAGCTTGAAGACAGAAATGAAAGACAACAAGAGGAAGTAACTTAAAGGTCATAAAATGTGTTGCAATTATACTGAGTGCTTCCTTGCTGTAATTTGTGCAGGATGTACAGGTGGAGGTGTAATCCATAGGGTTGTTCCACATTCCTATCTGTCTCTATTTATGCAAGAGCAAACGAGTTCTGCTCGGGAGAATATCAACATCCATTTTAAGGATGTGCTAAATTGAGGCTCTTTCCACTATCAGAGCTGAAGGTATGAATGCAAACATAGGGCCTCAGAAGCTCAAGTATTTAAATACAACTTACTGAGATAGAGATTTTCTTGTTCATCTGATTTCATTTCTGGAACATCCTTAGTCATGATGTTATAGAAGTTCACATTGTCTGTGTTCTGAAAACACAAGATAATTTCAGTAACAAAACCATTTCTCATATATGAGGAACAGACTATTCTGAAAAAAAGAGATACGTGAATCCTAAATAAAGGACCCTGTGATCTGCCACTTTACCAGCGCTTCAGGAAGATACTTATGGAAAAACTCAGGTGCTACATTTCCTTTGAGAAGTGAGGAAGGGATTCCTCAGGCCTGTATTGCTCGCTCATGGGTTGTGCCAGAGATACTATTTACTCCTCTAAAACAGATGGGAATCTACAGGAAGCCTTACACCCCACAAATGACTGTGGATTCTCATTACTCATTCCAGAAAGCTGCAGTGCCAGGTGATGCTTTAGATGAGCTCTGCTGCCACATCTAGTCTGGCCTGGTGCTGCCTCAACATCCTTCCAAGCTACCACCCTCCAAAATCTAAAATGCTTCCTCAAGAACGTGGTGGTAGGTGTGAGCCACCCCTCTTTTGGAACTGTATTCTCTGGAATTCAACGGGACCACTTGCATGCTAAATATTAAGCATCTATTCAAGTGACTGCCAGGTTGAAACCTTGATGCAATACAAACCCATGAGAGCTGCCCTACCCACTGCCTCTCTTAATCACATAGTGGTGCACAGCAAACAAACAGCTCCTTTACATCAGCACTGGGATAAAATAAATACTGGCCAAAATGACTGGGCAGGAGAATTCCTGCCAACCCAGTGCTCATAGAAAGGATAACCCGAAATCATGTGCCTCCCCAGGCACCAGTTAGTTACTCATGCTGGTCAAAGATCTCACCTCTTCAATGACACCTTCAGCCTTGCCCCAGAGCTCAGTGGCCAGCCCATACTGATTTTTATTTATTGCATCCATTATTTCTTTGGCAACAGCAGTCACCTCTGCTAGGCCGTTATCATCAAGGAGAGACTGGAAAGCAAACACAAAGGAGGACAGCTTTAATTGTGATTTCACGTTCATTTATTGCCAACAGCCTCCACGCTTTCCAGGTTCTCTTCTGGGTAAGAGGTAACCTTCAAATTCAGCATTCATTTACACTGTATGGCAGCACAAGTGAAGAGGTGAGGACCAAGAGTTTAAGAAGGTACTTACAGTGCTGTACAGGTAGGGCCCCCAAGACAGCACAGAGTCTAAAGAAACAGAACAGATTTCAAACATGGAACTTTCTGACGTGCGATTTAACTTACTTTCCTTTTATTGTGGCAACACTGACCATGACAAAAATCTATGGAGATAAATTAATCAGTAAAAAAGTACTGTCAGCTCAGTTTAGCCCTAAGGTTATTACCACAGAGCAGATTCTTTACAAATCCTGCAACATCATTAACCCCCTAAAGCAAATCAGTGAAATGTATTCACTTAAGGCAGGGATGGCATTTTTGACTTTAGGTACTCATGGAATGATTAAAGGAATCAACAAAACAACAACAAATCAGCCACAGTCTGAGGATTTTAAACATACCCAAGGGAGAAATCCACGAGTCTCCAAGAGCAGTCCCCATAAAATTGCACTTTATGGTCCCTTTTTGAACAGCCTGGGTAAATAACAGGAAAAACAAAAACAAACAAAACCACAACTTTTAGTTATAGATTCATGACTCCAGAATCAGTTTTCTTTAAGTGAAAAAGATAAGTACCATTGTGAATTGGGCAACAGGGACAGTGTATTCCAGAAAATATAAGAACTTGTAGAAGACTACATTTTAAAGTGAGAAACAAACTACATCCTCCAACTACTTACCCTGTGCAGCTCTAAAGCAATGCCAGCAGCCATTTTACCTCCATAAGATTCAGAAAATATGTAGAATGGGATGGTCTGGGGAGAGAAAAGCCACACAAGGAACTCATTGGGCAGAGGGCAGAAGATACCTCCAACCACAGCCCACAGAAGCCAGGCACTGGCTGTTCACCTCTCATTACCAAACAATCAGTATTTTTCTTATGCTTCTCAGGTCACTCAACAGACAACAATCCACCCCAATGCTTATCCAACTAACCCCAAATTCAAGATACAACTTCTGAATTGTGGGGAATAAGAGGCAGTGATTATACTTGCACTGAGTCCCCCCAACCCCTACCTAGCAGCAAACACTGCCCATCTGGAAATATGTTCATTAATTCTTTTTGAGTTCTTTTTAAAAGCAAATGCTAAACAAGAATTCAATTCACTTACCTGGAATTCTGTCCTACATGAGAAGAATTCCTCAAGGAAAACCATCATATCAGAAACTACCATGGAAAGGTTTCTGGCAAACAAGCTACAATCATCCACATAACTGAATCCAGTGCCCACAGGATTGTCCACAAACAAGATACTGGCTGCCTGCAACTGTACAAGCAGAAAGAAAGTTTGTATGAAACCTCAGCTCAGCCTCAGCAAAAAACTTAAGTTTTGATAGCACAAATGATTAACTGGAGCTGAAAGAACTTGCAGAAAAATTAGGTGAAAGATCAAAAGAGAGAAATGGTGCAGGTGACACTTGTCTGTCAGAATGTAAAACAAAGAAAAAGGTTTCCTTCTACAGAAAAGTTTTCTCTTTTGGGTTGCTGGGATTTTGTGAGATTGTTGTAGTAAATAATATCGTTGTATAGTTACAACTGTAAAAATAAAATCAGATCAGCACAGAGAGCTCTCATGGCTCAAAGCAGCAAAGCTCACCAATACAGAAGTACAAAATAAGGTCTTTTAATTTGCCCAATCTGCAGCAAGAAATGCACCCAAAAAACCCCAGCAAACCAGGGGCAGATCACCACATGATCTGGGGAACTCCAAACTACTACAGACTATTTGTAGCTCAGAGCACAAATACATTTCATTAATTGAACTTCCACCTTCATAGGCAGCTGTAATTTGTTTTCCCTTGAAGGCCACACTGGACCTGTAATTACAAGCCATACATTTTACACTGCCATCCATCCAGAAAGAGCTCTATGACTGCACACAATGAAGCTGTGATCTGAAATAACACTTTCTACAGTTTCCCTGCTCTCTGCTTCCCAGATAACTGCACTTCACAAATTCATGGAAGCCCAGACATATTCCAGCAAATCAAATTAACAGGTGCAGTCTTCAGCTCTAAACAAGGTTACTCCTATGAGCCAATTTATTAACCACACCATTTTAAGATGAAATATTATAGTTCTACTGAACTTTACATGAAAACTGTTCTGTGTGTTTTTGCATAGCAATCATCTGCTTACACAAGCAAACAAACATTTGCAATCAATAATTAGGAGCTTAACTCTCTACTGTACCCAGGTTGTATTTCTTGGTTTCATTTCTTTGTCTAGTGGACCGATCTCTTCAAAGTTCCCAAATCCACAACCTGAAGATCCTGGACCTCCCTGTGGGGAAAAAACCAAATGACAAAGAAGTTAAAAGGCAGCATGGCACATGACAGATAGGAGAAAAGTAAAAGTGAGCCAGTAAGTAGAACGACAGATTGTAAATTTTAAAAAATGGCTTTTGCACTACACGTTAATTTGCAGAGCAGGCTCTGTTCCTCATCTTTCATTATGTGCACACATCCCATTTCTGAAAGCAAGAATTAAACAGAGAAGCAGTCACTTAGGAGATCATCTGATGAGCTGCATGCTAAGTGGGCAGTTTCAGAACCTTGTTCCCTGAATAACCAATGCAGAAGTCAGTGATCTGCAGGGGTTTGCAAGTCATTAGTTTAACCAGCATGTACAGCCTGTGCATTTCACCCTGATGAAATAACCCAGAAAGAAAAAGACCAAATCCTCAAAGTGATTATATTCAACATTAACTTCTGAAATGTACTGCTGGAGGTGACTGTGGAGAACATGCCACTGCCTTTATCAAACTGGGATAGTATGGGACCAATCTATAAACAGTCTCTCTTGTTTCCAGTTTAAATCTCTGATTATTTTATCTATTTAGACTGGAGGCTGCAAGCTCTCCAGGAAAGGAGCTGTGACACTACAATGCACAAAAATCACTACTGTTGTGTGAAAGACAAGAAAAATCTCTGTTTCTGGAATTGAACTTGACAGAAGGTGAGCAGCTGGGGACACTCCACAACTGCAGGATGTCATCATCATTGTTTCTTCCCAACCTGAACACCTCATTCACAAGGTGAGTCACTTAGAATTTTCAACCCTATTTCTGTAGGGCTGCAAGATACCAATCAAACTGAACCACAGATGGAAAGAATTGTCACTGAGGTGTCTTTCAGCAAACCTTACCTGAAGCCACAAGACGAGAGGTAGTTCTGTGAAGTCTTTGGTTGGGTTATTTGCATAGTAGAGCCACCAGAACATGTGGGCCTTACTCCGAACCTGCACATATCCCCACAGCTCTTTGGGCTCTTGGGACTGCCTCAGAACTACACCTTGGGGGGAAATAAAAACGAAAATCAGCCAGGTAGAAAGGCTCAGCTTTGGGCTTTCCATTACACTTGTTCCAAATCATTACATTTCAGTTTTGGGTGTGGTAAGTAGAAGCGCTTCCATTAAAAAAAAAATTACTATAAGAAACCTACTTATACTTACACCCCCACCCACAGCTGAGTTATCATCAATGAATGAAGCTAAGTGTGTAATTAAGTGCTTCCTTATCAGAGTCCTTAGAGCTGCCGCCAGAACAACAGCCCAATCACTGGGATAATTTGTACTATCAGGAAACACTTAAAAGTCTTTCCAAGGCCTGAACACACAGCCCCACTGGACACGATGGAATAACTCACACCAGCTTCAGGGTCTCCAGGGCTCACAGAATATTCGGAGCTGGGAGGGACCCACAGGGACCATCGAGTCCGACTCCGAAGTGAGTGGCCCGTGAGACCCCGGCGTTATCAGCACCGTGTTCTGACCATCTGAGCCATCTCCAACCCTCTGATCTGAGTGTCTGGAGAGACCAAGTCACCCTACAGTCCTCAAGGACAGCCAGTGCAGGACAAACAGAGGGCCGCTTTTAAATGACTCCAAGATCTAATCCTAGAGTTAATGAAATCAGTATAGTCTGGTCACCTTAAGCAATCACTCTATTGCCCACTCTCCCAGGTAATCTCCCAGCACAGACCTTTGAAACTCCACCCCTCACCTCCTGGGTCAGGGCAGAAGGCAGCAGCGCACTGGAGAAGCAGTAACACGGCTCTCCCACGCCGCAGTGCCCGGACTTTGCTGCTCCCGCTGCCTCCTTCTCCCCGTCCCTCCCGGCCGCCACCCCCGGCAGGGCAGCGGCACCGCCCGGGGCTCAGCCCGGGGCCTGCGCGGCAGGGGCCGCTGGACACGCTGTGCCCGGAGGCTGTCGTTCCTATCCCGTGCCGTGCCATCCCATGCCATCCCGCCCCGTACCTGCCGTCCCCGCCGCCAGCAGCAGCAGCAGCAGCAGCGCGCCCAGCGCGCTCCCGGCCCGGCGCGGCCCCATCGCTCCCTCAGCTCCCGCGGGTCACGCGCGCGCGGCCCCGCCCCGCCCGCGGCCCCGCCCCCCGCGCCCGCCCCGCCTCCTCCTCCCGCCCCTCCCCGGCCATGATGGCGGCTGCCGGCGGCGGCCCCGTGCGGCTGCGGCTGCAGTTCGACCACCCTCCGCCGGCCAGCCCGGGCTGCGCGCTCTGCTGGCTCCTGCTGGAGCCGGGCCAGGCGCGCCTCGTCACCGACCTGCTCAGCCTCATCCGGCACCGCTTCGGCTTCAGCCGCCGCGCCCGCCTCAGCCTCTTCCTGCAGGGGGCGCTGCTGCCGCCCGCCGAGAGCGCGCGCCTGGTGCGCGACAACGACTCGCTGCGGTACGGGAGGGAATGGGAATGGGA